>NC_141695.1:194417204-194892204 GCF_964263255.1 Lissotriton vulgaris
TGCTTGCAGCGCTGCTCCATTTTGTTGTAATTATACCCCTTGGAATTTTTAGTGAATTTCTTAGGTTTTTTAAGTTCAATTTCCTAACAATAATGTACCTTTAACCATTGGCTTTTTAAACACATGGGTGTAAAATTCTGCTCCGCTAGTTGAATTTGCGGAACTCGCCAACTCTGCATTCCAGGAAGAACATGTCATTTCATGTGCGCGGGGAGTGCAGCGAGGCTTGATGGGTGCTTGCCAGAAGCTGGGCAACCCTCAGCAGCCAAGGAGAGTTCATCCCTCAACCAGTAATGAACCAGCAGCGCCCTATACAGAGTGGTTGAGAAAGGGGGCGGGACCTCTGATGACATCCCAGCAATCCCGTTGTGGAGGACTTATTTGTCACAACAATAGGAGTTCTTGACCCCCAATGACTCAGCAGCCAAAGGGAATTTATCCCCCAACCCGTAATGCACCAGGAGGGCCCTATATAGAGTGGTTGACAAAGGGGGTAGGACCTCCAATGACGGCTCAGCAATCCCGCTGTGGAGGACTTACTTGTATCAACAACTGGGATTCTTGGCCCCAATGACCCTCAGCAGCGAAGGAGATTTCATCTCCCAACCAGCAATCTGTCAGTAGGCTCATGTGCAGAGTGGTTGAAAAAGGGGGTGGAGCATCTGATGAAGGCTCAGCAATCTGGTTGGAGGGGACTTACTTATCAAAACAATATGGGGTTCATGGACCCCAACGTCCCTCAGCAGCCAAGGGGAGTTCATCCCTCAATCTGTAGGACACCAGAAGGCCCCGAGCAGGGTGGTTGAGATAGGGGGTAATGCCTCGGATGACATCTCAGCAATCCAGATGTGGGGGAGGTACTTATCTCAACAATAGGGCGTCTTGTCCCCTAACAACCCTCCGCAGCCAAGGGGACTTTATCCCCCAAACAGTAGTACACCAGGAGGCCATTGTTCAGAGTGGTTGAGAAAGGGGCAGGGCCTCTGACTACATCTCAGCAACCCGGCTGTGGGGGTGAACTTACTTGTCATAACAGAAGGGGTTCTTGGCTCCCAATGACCATCAGCAGCCAGGCGGAGTACATCCCCCAACCGAAGTATGTCAGGAGGCCCATGTGCAGAATGGTTGAGAAAGGGGGCTCCGACGACGTCTCAGAAACACAGCTGTAGGGGACTTACATGTTGCAGAAATAGGGGGTGCTTGGCCCTCTACAACCCTCAGCAGGCAAGGGGAATGTATCCCTCAACCAGTAGTACACCAGGAGGCCCCTGTGCAGAGTGGTTAAGAAAGGAGAGGGGCCTGTAACAATCTCAGCAATCTGGCTGTGGAGTACTTACTTATCGCAACAATAAAAATCTTGGCCCCATTCACTCATCAGCCAAGGGGACTTCATCCCCCAACTAGTAGTATGGCAGGAGGCCCTTTTGCAAAGTGGTTAACAAAAGGGAGCGGTCCTCCTACGATGCCTCAGGAATCCTTTCCACTGGGCTGGCCATTACCAAATGGGGGAGGAGGACTACCTAGGCCGATTCCAGCCCTGGGAACCCCATTCTCCAGGCTCTGATCTTTTATTTTTTGTTTATTAATACAGGAGGGGGCCATGCGGCTTTCCCGGGCCGATATTGGCCTAGGGGACCCCATCCCCTGGTTCTCTGGATGCCCTATGGGATTCTATGGACTGCCTTGCAAAAATACAGGAGATTCCATGGAAAGATAATTATCTTATGACATTGATAGATGACTCTTCACTATACACCTCAATCAGACATGAGGATGGTTTAACAGCATGCCAATATTTTCTTACAGCGTGAACAATCACTTATATTGAGCACTCCAAAATGTAGATTGAAATGCTTAGTTTCTGCTTAACCCATAATGGATTTATCTTTGATGAAACCCACTATCTTCGAAAGTGAGGGACAGCTATGGAGTCATTTTTTGCCCATACTTATGCAAATCTGCTTATGGGCTACTGGAAAGCAGGAACAATATGGACTGATAAAAATCAGAACATTTTAGATCGTGTAAGATTATGGACAAGGTTTATCGAGGACCTCTTCCTAATCTTGGAAGGAAACAGGAATAATTTGGAGCAATTAGTTTTGATCTTTGAATCAGAATGCTTATAATCTGAACTCCACTCATGCTATCAGTTCACAACGGATAATATTTTTTAATGTTGAGATTTTTATCAAAGACTTGAAACTACGTAACAAAGTCCATCAAAAAGCGGCAAAGCGATAGTATCCTTCATGCCAACAGTGGACACCAGTGGACACCTAAAGATGCTGTAATGGAGTATCCCTTTTGGAGAAATGTTAAGATCCAGTCCTGACTGCTCGGAGAGAACAGTAATTTTGAGGAACAGATACAAGAAATGCAAATGATGTTTCTAACTTGGGGAGACCCACCTGAGAAGTGCTTATGAGTGCAGCCTCCTCCTTGCTGCTCAGCGACCATAACTAACCTCACTTTGTGAAAATGATGTTATATATATATTTTTTGTAGTTGACAATGCCTTTGTATTGTATAGGGGAAATAAAAACTTTTCCACAGGATTTTTCTTCCGAGAACAGTGCCTCCATAGCTGCCCAGAAAGTAGTGGGCAGCTGCACCGTTTAGGTTCTTCACTTTGAGGACATGGGCTTAATCTAGGAGTGAGACGCACTCCTTCGCCCATACCGTGGCCTGCTCAACTGCGCAGCACTTCGTGCCATCTGCAATGTTTAGGCCCTTCATTGAAGATGCCCAGCTGCCCAGCAAG
Source organism: Lissotriton vulgaris (assembly GCF_964263255.1). Lineage (NCBI taxonomy): Eukaryota > Metazoa > Chordata > Amphibia > Caudata > Salamandridae > Lissotriton > Lissotriton vulgaris. The sequence continues at coordinate 194,419,969 of NC_141695.1, forward strand.
TAGTGGGCAGCTGCCACATTTAGGTCTATGCCAAGTGCGCACCCGTGACTGTCGCTGCATTAGCAGCGTGCCAAGAGGTTTGGACAGAGGGAATTTGAGCCCCTTAGAGATGGCCAGTCGGCCCAGGGGACTATTACATTTGTAGGGCGCTAGGCCCTAGAGTGCTTTTTATAGGTGCTAGGAAATATAATGTTTATAGTATGTTTTATGCACCTTGATTTATGCTTATAGATGTGCTTTTATGCTTATTAGGTTTTTACCTACTACGTCTCGACTTTTTACCTTCAATCATGCGCCCACCTTACCCCACCCGAAATACTATGCTCGAGCGTTACGGACCCAACTCCTGGTCCATTAACGACCCTAACAAATGAACAGTAACGCTAAAAATAACTTCAAACACAGTACTCTAAAACAACACACAGAAACACTCATTGTAGATAACTACCACTCAGCGTCCAATGGCAGCAAGAAAACTAACTTCATTTTGTACACCAATCGCCCGGCTCAACGGAAAAACGCCTTCTCTCTTCACCTCCAAGTCGCCAAGTCAGTAATCATTCCCTATGGTGAAAAAATCTCCACTACCATATCCCCGACCTTTAAAGGGGAATTCACCATTTCCATCTACAGAACTGGAACTATTCTCATACAAGCCATCGACCCGCACCCCACTACTTTTGACTGCCACTTCCCCACACTTCTCTCCTCTGTAACTCAACTGAGCCATCAAACCCTATCTCCCCCATTCCCCACCACCCTCACTAATAACGTGGAACTGATCAAATCTCCCTGCCCTGAAGACCCTCTCTTCAACTCATGGACATCCACTTTCACTCACTACAATCACACTACCGCTATCATTACTCTTCGTCGCCTAACACCCACCACGATCACATCAACTGAGCACACCAGGAGCGACAAACTCACAACTAACAATCCCCACAAGGCCGATCGACAGTTTGGTGTCTAACCTTAGCCCTCCTGTGATTGAAATCCCCTCAGACACTTCCCTCCCCACCCCTGATAATCTGAACCCTCCCTCACAATCTTCCCCAACCCCCGACACAGAGCCTGTTCCCCTGACTCTCCCCGGGTCTAACGCTATTTCCAATCCTATGGTCTCTCTCCCCATCCCTCCTCTGCACACTCCCCTTCCGCTGCTGCACTCCCACATACACAGTCTACCTGCACCACTAATTTCTCTGACATGACCCAGAACTCTGACGCCCTGCCTAGAATTTCTCTCCCTCCTCACCTGGACACTAGTCCCACTTCTCCTCCTCTGAACTCCTCGAATGGGAACAGGACTAATCCGGCTCCCTGTGTACAACCTCACCACTATCCTAATCCCAGGGACTCCATCCTATCCCTGACCCCTGTTAAATCGCCCTCCATAGACCCAAGTCAGTCTTGACCCCTGCCTAAAACATCAAACTTTTTCAGCTCAATATAATAGCAACTGAACAGAATGGAGATGAAAATGAACTCCCTTACTGCTGATTTCCTTCACTTACAGCAAAACCTCCTCAACAGAGCCAAGCCACCGTGCTCCCTCCCCTGGGCATTTCTGCCCCTACCCCACTCAATACACCTCCCATGGCCCCACTCAATACACCTCTCATGGCCCCCCAGAGCACCCCTCGACTCCCCAGTCCAGCAGCGAGTCAGACACTTAGTCCCAACTGGGATAGCCAGCCCTTTTCGGTACCGAAAACAGATGAGATCAATGACTCTTACCTCACTTCCAAACGAAGTCTGCCCCTTTCCACATCCCTGTTATTATTGGCACAAACAGAATCCCTAATACTGTCCACTCGCCTAGACCCCCTGCTCAATATACCTCTATCCAACTAACTCCCCCCATCATCGAGGCTCCCTGCCCTCTTGTATGCTCCTAAACTGCAGATCAGGAGTACATCACGCTACTGACATTGCTGAAGCTCTTCTCGCTGAAGAAATTGACATTGCTTTCCTCACTGAATCCTGGCCCAATGTCCACTCTACCCCCATCCTTGACATACTCACCCCCCCGGGGTACAACATAATGAGACAAGACAGGCCGATCAAAACAGGGGGGGCGGGGGGAGGGGGGGTATGTGGTACTGAGAATTCTGGACCCGTGTTATAAACATCGTCGGATCATGACGATTTTGGTATCAGTGGACCGGAAATGGCGAGTATACTATATAAGAGCATTTTCGCTGTGTTCGAGTAATGGGATCACGGTTAAATCAGAGTTCCCGTCTTGAACCCTCGGGTTCCATTTTGTGAGCGGCAGCCATATTGTGATTGCCCTCACATAGGCCAGTAACTAAGGCCGAAATCATATCTGACACGTACACCTTTGCTGACTCCTCTGTGACCTGGCCAAGCTGACTCCACTGCCTGAAGCAAAACCTGTCCGGCCAGTTCCTTTCCCAGTGGCCGAGTGACATTAGTATCAAGGCCCAACATGTCATAAACCTTTCATCGCACACAAACCATGCCTAATCTTACACACACCTGTCCCTGTTTCATTCTTTATGACTTGCTTTACGAGGAGGAGGTGCCCGCTTTTATTAGGGGTCCGTCGATATCTGATGAAATACTGGACCTTGCCGGGTAATTGATTATGGGTTGGACAAACTGAAATGTGGGCTTGTCATCATGACTGCTTTTTCTTTGTAGTGAAAATATGCGAATAGACAACTGTAAAATTAGGAATTCTTGCCTAAAGCATATTATTTTGTATAAAAGAGAAGACTGGCTTTGTAAGTTTGAACAGTCTCCTGAGAATATACCATGTTGTACTTCTAGGATTTCTGTTACTGGCTGAAGCCAATAAACTCGATCTTTGACTTCACCAAGAGGACTCTGTGTTTCTGTAGTCTGAAGCAGGAAGGACTCGATGTCTTTGGGTGTGTTCCCTGGCACGCTGGGTTCTTAAAAACCCAGTATCTCAGTTGGCTCCCAACCTGGGACGATTTCAGCGGTACCGGTCCTAGCCAGAGGTTCGTGAGGAGCTTTGTGTGAAAATTCTGGAGGAAGGCCGCCACTTCATCGACCCCTGTATGTCGACGTGGTCCGAAAGACTTTGCTGTGAGGTTCCCCGCTTCCCCACGGCTACGAAGGACTGCTGCCCTGACTATCGCCCTGTTTTGGACCCTTGATGATTGGTAGAGCGGAACGATAGACTAGTCTTCTCGTGACGTCATCGATACCTCAGTTAAGTATAAGTGGGGCGTCTCCCAGTCCTTAGTTTGGTTCTTAGTTTTTGGATATTCCAAGGGGATCTTTGATTTCTTGGAATCGTTTTGTTTGGAACTTGCAAGCGCCAAAACCGAGGGACTCGTGTATTCACGAGGCTATCGTATTCGATAATCCTTCGAAGTTTGAAGCTAGACTAGTGAGCGAAGATGCCTGGTCTTAGCAGACTTGGAAATTTGCTTTGTCTTGGTTGTAATAGGGATTCCCGATTGGAGGACTTGTGTCCGGTTCCTCCAGTTGGAACTCCAATATATGAGCTCTATGTGAAACACGGCCTAGGCCCAATCACATATAATGAAGTATGGATCCGATACACCAGAAAAGATGGTGTCCTAAAATGGCCCCAATTTGGTAGTTTTGACAGAAATTCTAGATAATTTGGAGGTTAAACTTTTTAAGAAGAAAGCCCGGCCGGCAATGTTTGACTCTTTCCGCCTCTGGCGAAAGGAAGCCAAACAGAAGGAAATTAAATTAGCAAAGAGAAATAAAAGAGAAAAAGGTATTTCGATCATGCAAGCCGCTAAGCAGTTTAAAGATAATGAAGAGGAACAGGCAAATGAGCAGTTGCACAGGCAACGTAAAATGGCAATTGATAAATGTTATCCAGTCTTGCCACCTCTCCACCCAGATTCACGAGAACTTGAGAGGGATCCTTTAATGTCACACGTATTGAATTCGCCACCCCCCTATGCACGGAGTGCGACGGCACCTCTGCAACCCTTTGTTATACAGCGCCCAGTTGCACAGCCCCCAGTTCTCCCACAGCCGCCAGCCCCTCTTCCGCTGGCTCCTATTCTTTAGGTATAGCCTCCTCAAGGGCCACCGATCACACCTGCTCCATCTGTGCTTCCTACGACTTTGCCTATCATTCCGACTACTTCGCCTAATGGTACCGTCTCTGCCTCTGCCTTATCTCACTCTGTTTCTCCCCCTGTTCTTCCATCAGCTTCTCCCTCTGTACGACAGAGAATGGCCAATACTGTCACTGGTCTTTTCTCTCCTTTCTTCGGGTCGCCTAAAACGACCCCTAATACAGAACGAAGACAGTTGCGGAGTCAACTGCCTGATTATCAAGAGAGAGAATTGTTAAATTGTTTAGCCCATAAGATATAATGTAGAGTCTATAATGGATGTATTCCGTCAATGGGAAGCTGTAATGGCAGAGTTTTTGGCTCTATTTAGCAGTGATATAGATCATTAGTCTTGCTCACATCTAGGATAGGTATTCTTAGCCTGTGTTGGCCCTTTTAAGCCTTTCTTTCAGACCTAGAAGAGGATAGCTGCTTGATAGATCCTTTATTCTTGACTTTAACCTGTCTATTGCCTATTGGCTTTGACATATTAGACACATTGGTATGGTTTATGTAGGTATTCTGACAGAGCTAAGGGGCATTTCATCCCTTTCAGGCCTACAGGCCTAGAGCTAGAGGGACTCCATCTTGATGAAGCTGAGAGGCTTTTCAGGGTAAAGGCAAAGTTTATAGTTAAGGCTGTTGTTCGCTTGGAGAGAACCGGCTCAGGCTGGCCCTTATCGAAGGAATGTATTTTTCTCCACTCCGAAGACACAACTTCAGGCTGGCCAGCTGGGAACGTGTCCTTGGTACGGGGAGGTACAAGAATTTGGTGGGCGGCAGGTTACTGGCCGTAACTTTCCATGAAAGGACAAGCTTCCATATTAGCGAGCTACAGGAGAGGAGGAGTGTTCAGTTCAGCTTGGAGTTCAGTTCAGTTTGGAGTTCAGTTCAGCGTGGTGCTCAGAACAGCTGGGAGCTCAGTTCAGCTTGGAGCTCAGAACAGCTTGGAGAGAGAGAGAGGATGTCTGCTGGAGCTGCAGAATAGAGTGCAGTTCTTGAATGGAGAAAGAAGGCAGACGAAGATGAGGAGAGAGAATAGAGTGCAGAGAGCATCAAAGAAGGCTGTCAGCTGGAGCAAGTGAACCAGAGGCGTGATGATGTGGTGAAGGAGGGAGAGACAGAGAGAGCCCTAATCCCACCAGAGGCAGAGAGAAATCTTCCTTCTAATAGGTGAGGTAGTCTGAACTAATCACACTTACATCTTAATCTTATCTTTATTCCTTAGGCTTTTGCATTGCTAATCTTTTCCCTTTCAGCGGTGTGTTCTATCTATAGTCTTTGTCAGTTACAGATCTGTATATGTGTATTTTATTATTGTAATAATAAACATCCCCATAACTACAGTGCATGAGTTTTTTTATGATAAAGCTAGCCTGGCTTCTAGCCAGTTGCTGTTGAGCCACTGATGGATCAGAAGGGAGTAGGAGCGCTTAAATCAAGAAATAACTCAATCACATAGTGTGTATATCTTTGTCCCCATACAGTGAGGGTAATCTCCTTTCCTGGTTGATATTACTGTTTGAACAGATGCTACCCCTGATCAGGTAAGTAATAGTGCATAATTAGGGAGAGAGGAGACCTGCAACTAAGGGACCAAGTTAGAACACCCTCCCATAATCCTGTAAACAGCGTCTTCTGTTCCAAAGCATAGGTAACCTTTTTCCTCCTAGTCAGATGTTACAGCCAGAACAGATGCTGCCCCTGATCCAGTAAGTCTGAATAAATAGGGAGAACAGGGAGCCCTTGAGCTAGGGAATTGTTGACACTAAGTAATTCGGCTATCCCATAATATTATTGTAGTAGCAGACCCTTAGTGAAGAGACAGAAAACTGAAGGTGTTCATAGGAATGTGGTCGTCATTGATATACGGCGTTAGTGAGAACGCTGGGGAGGATTACCAGCGTGGAGGGCTGCCGGATTGCGGCCCGTGTGTAAGTGAGAGCGTCAGGGGGGATGACTGGCGTGGAGGTTTGCCGGATTGCGAACCGTTTGGAAATAAGGGAGAGCACTGGGGCTGCAGACCCACGTGTGTAGACCCACCGGATTGTGTGTCATATCTGCCCCAGGGTAGATTAGTCTGGGTCTGAGTGGCCGCGAGACTATAAGTTATCCTTAGTAATCAGTGAGTATTCTTAGTATCCCTATAGATTTAGTGGTGTTTTTAATAATATGAGCTTGTATATTGCGAGTTCCCCATCCTCAGGTAGGTACCCAGGTGCCTGGATAGGTGGTCCTGAGGAGGGATGTGATTACGTTCTGGCTGGGTTGGAGGGGCCCCTAGGGGCTGATCCCATCTAATCAGAAAATCCAGCCATAACAGAAGCATCGAAGCAGAGATATGTTTTTGAACAAATGTGTGTTTTTCTTTGTGAGGATTTGGAGGAAAATGATCTGGAATGTTATCCGCCTAAATTGTGCTGTGTGCGGTTCGAGTTCTCAGAAGACATGATTGTAGGTCCTGATGTTGAGAAAGTGGTTTCGACATTATTATCGTATCGGAATAAGGGCACTTCTAGATCACTGCTTGAGCATGACGCATCCGGTAGGAGAAAGGCACAACAGTATCCTATGAGAGAGGTTCCCCCGGTATGGAAGGAGGAAGTGGCTGCTGGTCTGGGGAATATTCCCCCACCTGTACCGGCCCACTTTCAGCGTGTGTGGGTACATGTTCTGTGGAAGCGAGCAGAAGTGTTGGCTCTTAAGCAGACGTTACCCGACCCCCGTAAAAATCCTGCTGGATATTATAAGGAATTATCACAAACTGCAAGCTCATGCATCATGAATCTCGCCGATATAGACATGTTGTTCGGGAATGTTGTTCCACAGCCTTTATGGGGAAAGATTTGTCACACCGATCATGATCAGGAGTTAGGTGATACATGGGTTAATCTTCCTGCTGCAGATGACCGACAAGTTGGTGGTGCTAAACCAGAGCCTTTAATTGCGGAACTCCCTGGTAGAATAATTAATTACATGAAGACTTTAATGCCTGCGATGCGTATAAATTGGGATAAATTGTCTGCGTGTAAGCAGAAGAAAGATGAAACAGTATCGGATTTCTTTACCAGGTTTGAAGAAACGTTTGTCGACCACAGTGGTCAAGATATGAGCACCGAAGGTGGTCAACGGTTGTTTGTTGACAAGTTCGTTCACAATTTGCTTCCCGAGTTGTGTAAGAAGTTGAAAGATTCAGAGAGTTCTTGGGCAGTTTCGTCTTCAGCGCAAATACTGGCTACTGTGCAGTACTACGAAAATAGAGATAAAGATGAGAAGGATAGAGCAGACAAGAAAACTAAAGAGTTGAAAACGAAGATTCTTTTACAACAGGAGTATCCGCCTCACAATAATCAGAGTACCAGTTAGCAACCTCCACTGTTTCAGAGGAACTGGCAGAGGTTCGAGTATCCTCAACAACGTGCTCCTGTAGGTCCCAACCAGTGCGCATATTGTAAAGAAGAGGGTCATTTTAAGAATAGCTGTCCTGCTTTGTTACAACGTATGAATGGTGTTTTAGGTGCAAGAGGTCGAGGTGTTCAACAAGCTCCTGGAGGTAGAGGACGTGGAAATTTCCCCCAGAACGTGCGTTCCTTTCCGTCTCAGAATTCGATGAATAGTTTTGATCAGCAGAATAACGCGTCTGGTAGGACAACTCAGTACTATGCTGACAACTATTATGCAGAAGATGAGAATATGGATGGTAGTGATTGCTAGGACAGCCATAGACAAAGAGATGGAGTTGTTTTAGTTCCAGTAGATCAGAGTGGACCCTATGTTGAGATGATTACATCAGGTGTGTCAGAACCTTTTCTATTGGATACTGGTGCTACAAAGAGTTCCATTATGCACTCAAAACTCCCTGGCGCACCTTTGCCTGGCGAAATGAATGTTTCAGTAGGTTTCTCTGGCTCCCCGGTTAGGAATCCGATCTCTAGTCCTATGTCTCTTTCTGTTGGACCTTGGGAGTTCGAAGTACCCCTTATTCTGACGACAGGTTGTGGTGAAAACCTGCTAGGATTGGACCTGTTGAAAAGACTGTATGCAACATTGAATTGTTCCCCTTCGGGAGTACAACTTACACTGGGTAAGAAAGTGATCTCTCCGATGTATTTGTCAAAGGATAAACCTCCGCCAGACTTGTTTTCTCTCCCGGATATTCTTTGGGCTACTGGTCCTAACGATGTAGGTCTTTTGGAAATACCACCTTATGTTGTGACATTGAAAGCCAATGTTAAAATGCCACGTATTCCCCAATATAAGATCTCTAGCGAAGGTGAAAAGGCGTTGTTAGCGATCATTCATGAATTGATTGGAAAAGATGTAATCGAAGAAACAAGAGGCAACGTTTGCAATAGTCCTGTTTTGCCTGTTTTGAAGCGTACTGACCCTTCCCAGCCACCTGTGTACAGATTTGTGATAGATCTTAGAGAGGTCAATAAAATAGTTGTGCCTCAATTTCCAGTTGTCCCTGATATCACTGCCCTACGGACTATGATTACAGCTTCAGCCACCTGGTTCTCGGTGATTGACTTGAAGAATGCTCTCTTCAGCATCCCGAATGCAGAGGAAAGCAGGGACATTTTTGGCTTCAGGTTAGGAGGCCGAAGCTTCCGGTTCCAACGTGCTCCTCAAGGCTACTGTGAGAGCCCATCGATATATAGTCAGGCTCTGAAAACACAGCTTGATACGATTGTTATACTTGATGGCGCTACTCTTATTCAGTACGTTGACGATTTGCTTGTGGCTGCAGATACGGAGAAGATTTGTAAAGAAGCCACATTGTGATGTAAATCAGACAAATGACTCAACAACAAAGTGTCTCTTTTGAAATTGCAATATTGTCGACAAGAAGTGACCTACTTAGGTCACCTCTTATCGAAGGAGGGAAGGAAGCTAACCCCAGAAAGAATTCAGGCGATTGCGATATTGAGTGTGCCAAGGACACAGAGAGAAGTGCGTGCATTCTTAGGCATTACATCCTATTGCAGGCAATGAATACCAAATTTTTCCTTGCTGGCCAAACCGTTGGTAGCATTAACTTGTAAAGATACACCGAATCCCATCCCATGGTCTGAAGAGTGTCAGAAAAGTTTTTCCGAATTGCGTAATGCATTGTGTTCGGCTCCTGTGTTGGGTACCCCCGACTACAGTAAGCCCTTTACGTTGTACGTCCACGAGAGAGAGGGATGTGCATTGTCAGTGTTGACACAGCCTTTTGGGGACAAGCAACGTCCATGCGCGTATTTTTCATCCACTTTGGATCCGGTAGCTAAAGCGTTGCCGAGTTGTTTGAGAGCAACGGCGGCAGCAGCTGTTTCTATTCGACAGTCTGCTGGCTTAGTGATGGATAACGTGTTAGTCGTGATGGTTCCACATGCAGTGGACACGTTGTTAAACAGGACCAAGACACAGCACTTAACTAGTGCTCGATTGTCGGGTTACGCGTTAACCTTGTTAGCGAGTCATGTGCACATTAAAAGATGTAGCAGCCACGTTGTTGCCGATTCCAGTTGAGACAGAGAATGCTGAAGAGCAGCATGATTGTCTCTTTAGAACGGAGGAAGAAACAAAAGGGAGAGTAGATTTGTTAAACACTCCTCTTACTGAATGTGATGGTACTTTATGGGTGGATGGTTCATGCTTCAAGCTTTCGAATGGTGACACGACTGCGGCATATTTATTTATTTAATTGTATTTAAAGGTTTTGTAAAGCGCGTAGTAACCCAATGAGCATCCCAGCGCTATGCATATGCTGTTATGACTTTGCATACGATTGTTGAAACTGCACGTATTCCACACAATTCGGCGCAAGCAGCAGAACTGATTGCACTTACCAGAACGTGTGTGTTAGCGAAAGGAAAACGAGTGAATGTGTACACTGACAGCCAATACGCATTTGGCGTGGCTCATAGTTTTGGACGTCTGTGACATGAACGTGGGTTTCTGACTTCGCATGGAATGAGGATACAACATGGTCAGTTGGTGAATGAGCTCCTTGAGTCACTTACTTTGCCGTTACAAGTTGCGATTGTGAAATGCAGTGCACACAAAAAGGTCACTGATGATGTTGGTCGTGGTAACGCGTTTGCAGACGAAGTCGCGAAAGAAACTGCAGGGAATGTGATGAGTCGGATGTATGTTGCAGGTCCAGTGAGATGGATTCAAGATGTAGGTATGTGTGAAGACACGATTGAGAGCGTGAAGTCCATTCAAGCTGAAGCCACAGAGAAAGAGTTGAGCACATGGAGAGAGAGCACGGGTAGATTGAACTCGAATGGTTGTTGGACTGAACTGTCAGAGCATCAGCGATGGTTGTTACCCGATGCGTATGTGCTCGCAGTGGTTACAATAGTGCATGGGATGGCTCACATCAGTGTGAAAGGGATTAGTAAGTTGTTGGCTCCAGTATGGCAAAACGCCGGAATTCCTAAGTGTGCAGAGAATGTGGTCAAAAATTGCATTGTGTGTCTGAAATACAATCCTGGTAGGTGAACCCCAACTCCAGCTGGTCATTTTGCTCCTCCAACGTATCCGTTCGAGGTTTTGCAGCTAGATTTCATCCACATGGAAAGGTGCAACAACCTGAAATACGTACTCGTTGTTGTTTGTGCCTTTTCAAGATGGATAGAAGCCTACCCTATGAAAGACAACACTGCCTTTTCAACAGCTAAAGCCCTTGTCAAAGAATTCTTCCCGAGATTTGGAATGCCGAGAATGGTCTGGAGTGATAATGGGAGTGAATTTGTGGGTCGAGTGATGAAGAGAGTATGTGAAGGGCTAGGAATACAACAGAAATTTCACGCTGCAAATCACCCCCAATCAGCTGGACTAGTAGAGTGCTTCAATGGCACATTAAAACTTAAGCTGGCCAAAATCCAAGCAAGTACTGGTCTTAAATGGCCTGACGCTCTGCCCTTAGCACTCCTATCAACAAGGATGTGCATTCGCGAGTGGGACTTATGAAGTAGTGTTCGGCCGCCCGGCCAACCTATGGGGAGTGCCAAGGCCGACAAAGTTCTCTGAGATTGAACATCCTGTAATGCTTGACTATTTGTATGAATTGACGGCTAAATTGCGTGTTTTACACCAACAGGTCCACGACTCTCTACCGCAGGTCTCTGAAGCTCCAGGACACCCGATTGATCCTGGATCCTATGTCTTGGTGAAGAACTTTCAGCGAACAAGGAATGACCAGCCCCGGTGGACCGGCCCCCATCTAGTCCTTCTGTCGACAAGATCAGCTGTTCGAGTGGAAGGAAAGAAGACCTGGATCCACGGAAGTCATTGCAAGAGGGTCCCTTTGCCTCTGCCATATGACCGGTGGGTCCAGAAGGGCATCGCTGACTCTGAGACTGAGACTTTGCCTCGTTTTCTGACTTTTAGCGACGCACGTGTAAAAGGAACAATTTCTGAACGCGAAAGCGACCATCATTTGCAAGAAGCTGTGCCACCATTAATTTGATTGAACACTTCAGAACCTTAACTTTTATTCCAAAACCAGACATTGCCTGGAAGAGACCACTATAATTTGCGACCGAGAGTCATGGACATATAAAACGTATATATATGAAAGTTTTTATGATTTTTCAGTTTGCAGGCTAACTCTCCACCGAGGATCTACTCATTTTTGTTTTTCGAACCGCCAATCGGGTTCAGCTGTAGGGTTGCGGTTGCCCAAAGTCTTCAGAGTGCAAGCCTAAGACACTAGGTCGAAGGTTCTGGTTGGCCTAAGGGAGTTGCCCTGGGTTGACAGAGGCATTCCTTAGCATAGAACACCCTACCATCGCGAGCAGCATATTTAGTTTAGGATGGATTTCCCCGAGTCGGAGAGACCTGCACGGACAATGACTTTTACAAAGAGAATGTTGATAACGATGACAAAGAAACGATTTCTGACATTATGTATTTTCATGTTGCTTGGTGTAACGATGTTTTTAGTAGGATATGTTTTATTCTCTTTTCAAGTGACATTTGCACCCACTACACCGCCTACACCTCCTTCTACTATTTCCTTGCATTCCTTTCACCCCCTGCCTGAACACAAGTCTGCTAGAAGATTGGAATTTGTCAATAATTCATTCGTTCAACTTTTGCACCAACACCAGTTAGCAGTGAACACAACTAATTGTTGGGTGTGTGGTCTTATGCCACATACGACAGATAAGGGTATCCCATAATTTGTCTTACCATACAGCTACTATGGTTCTTTGTGGGCGTTTCAGATGATGTTCATATATGCCATCGAACCATATCCCCCACGTTCCATGAGAAGTAATTCGAGCAACAAGGCATTAGTGGTGGGAATCACGAATATGAGCAGAGACATCGACTCGTATAGAACGATTCCCCGAGATGAGTTGCAGGCTTACGGTAGATGGAATGTAACAGAGTATGGAGTCACCCTGAGTGAGAACAAGCGAGCAAAGAGATCCTCCCCGATTTGGATTGTACCCCATCAGGGTCACCTATGTCTGCAAGGTAATGGCAAAAATCCCAGAGCTCAGCTAGGGAAAAGTACTTGCACTGAAACGTATGTTTTTGCGTCTCGGACTTCCCCTTCATTCCTAGCAGCTAAGGGTACCTACTTCATCTGCCATGATAGAGCCTATACATGGTTGCCCCCTGACTTCTCGGGCACATGTTTTATTTCGTTCCTGTTGCCTCCCACCTACACGGCCGCGGCAGATTACCACAAGACAAGGATAGTTAGGAGTGTCGTGAGTAAAGACGACACAGCAGGACAAGAATTTGGAGACTTCTTAAAAGGTTTTCTGCCATTTTGGGGGCCTGTGGTGAACAGCAGGAACATTCGCCAATTGACAAGGGTGGTTGAATCCACTATAGTCGAAACTGCCGGTGCCCTTAGTAACTTAACTGTTGAGCTCCAGTCAGACCGCCTTATGACTCTTCAGAACAGGGTTGCGTTAGACGTCATACTTGCAGAACGAGGTGGGGTATGTAAAGTGATGCAATCTAGTTGTTGTGTCTTCATCCCAGATAATGCTCCAACAGTGTACAAGGCCATTTCCAAACTGCATAAAATCTCTGAATCCATTCATGTGGGTAAAGGAGACTGGTCGTTGATGGGATTGTTCTGGGAACTGTTATCTGCCTGGGGATGGAAGATTCTAATGGTCATTGGAATGATCTTAGCCATTCTTTTCCTGTTCTGTCTGTGCATACAGTGTGCTCCTACTATATGTGGCCTCTGTGCTACATCATGTGTAAGGAAACCTGTATCGAGGGACGAGCTAAGTAATAGGATGATGCTACAGCAACATCTCAATGACTTTATGAATATAGACCTGGACTCAGATTAGCATGAGTATAGGTTAATTGCCTATGTAAGGGCAAAAGGAGGGTCTGTGGTACTGAGAATTCTGGACCTGTGTTATAAACATCGTGGGATCATGACCATTTTGGTATCAGCGGTCGGAAATGGCGAGTATACTATATACGAGCATTTTGGCGGTGTTCGAGTAATGGGATCACTGTTAAATCAGATTTCCTGTCCTGAACCCTTGGGTTCCATTTTGTGAGCGGAAGCCATCTTGTGATTGGCCTCACATAGGCCAGTAACTAAGGCCGAAAACATATCTGAAGGACACGTACACCTTTGCTGATTCCTCTGTGACCTGGCCAAGCTGACTCCACTGCCTGAAGCCAAACCTGTCCGGCCAGTTCCTTTCCCAGTGGCCGAGTGAGATTAGTATCAAGGTCCAACATGTCATACACCTTTCATCGCACACAAACCATGCCTAATCTTACACACACCTGTCCCTGTTTCATTCTTTATGACTTGCTTTACGAGGAGGAGGTGCCCGTTTTTATTAGGGGTCCGTCGATATCTGATGAAATACTGGACCTTGCCGGGTAATTGATTATGGGTTGGACAAACTGAAATGTGGGCTTGTCATCATGACTCTGCTTTTTCTTTGTAGTGAAAATATGCGAATAGACAACTGCAAAATAAGGAATTCTTGCCTAAAGCATATTATTTTGTATAAAAGAGAAGACTGGCTTTGTAAGTTTGAACAGTCTTCTGAGAATATACTGTGTTGTACTTCTAGGATTGCTGTTACTGGCTGCAGCCAATAAATTCGTTCTTTGACTTCACCAAGAAGACTCTGTGTTTCTGTAGTCTGAAACAGGAAGGACTCGAGGTCTTTGGGTGTGTTCCCTGGCACCGCTGGGTTCTTAAAAACCCAGTACCTCAGGGAATAGCCATCATCCACAAAGCTGGAATACAGATTACCAATCTCAAACCTGCAGAATACCTATCGTTTGAATACCTGGGTGTCGAACTCATCACAAAGGGCACCTCATCCATCAAATTCCACACCATCTACCATCCATCTGCAGAAGGTACTCTTTTTCTAAGTAACAGACCTAATAACACTGTTCTCCTTTACAGATACCAAAGACGTGTTCCTGGGTGACCTCAATATCCGCTGGAACGACCCAAAAGACTCCACTGTCCTGAACCTATCCAACCTTCTGGAAATACATAACCTCAAACAACTCTACAATAAGCCAACTCACATCAAAGGTGCAACACTAGATGCGATCATTATCAACAACAAATTGGCCTCTCTGAGAGCAATTTCTCCCATTGACTGGTCCGACCACCACCTCATTCTGTTCAGGATTGACACACCTGTCAGCCACCAACCTATTTGGTACGTCAAATCTAAACTCTTGACCAGAAACATCAAAAAAGTCCCTATATCCGAACTTGAATCCATGATTCACGATTCATTCCATCTTCAACTCCATCCCTCATCATGGACGGCAGATGACTTCACTACACACTTTAACTAAAAAAATGACAGAGGTTTTAGACCAAGTAGCTCCACTCAAATAACTGTGGCAAAACAAATCAAAACCCTGGTTTAAAGTGGAGCTAAATGATGAACGGCGCCAACTATGACAAACGGAAAGGGCTTGGAGGCTTAACCCCTCGACATTACACCTAACACAACTTAGATCTGCTCGGCAGGCATACAAAAAACGCATTTTCAGTGAAAAGGCGTCCTTTTTCCGCAGCCAACTAGATCTGGCAAAAAACAGAACGAGTGAACTCTTCAACATTGTCAAAAGGCAAACTAACGGCACCCCCTCAAGATATTGGAGCCACAAATGAGCGATGTGAAGAAATTGCCACCTTCTTCACTATTAAATTAGCTAAAATTGATCAATCCTTCATACGAACCGCAAACACTCCCTCCCTCATAACTTGCCCCCCTTCTGCTTCCCTTGACCACGCAGAAAGAGTTCAGTAGAAAGACAATCAGACCGGCCTCCAGCTAAAAAACAATGCGCACTGGTCCGACTTTAAGCTAATGGCGGAAAACGAGGTCTTCAAGATAATTTCTGATCTAAAACCTTCCTCCCACACCATGGACCCCCTCCCTTCCACAATCATAAAAGAACTCAACCACACCATTTCCCCTTTCTGGACAAAAATTATCAACGCCTATCTCACCTCAGGCTGTGTCCCAGACTCACGCCCATTCTCAAGAAACCAGGGGCCGACCCTAATGATCTGAACAACCTCAGACCTATCTCAAACCTCCCATTCCTTGCAAAAACATTGGAGTCAGGTGTTCTCTACCAACTCAATAAACACATTGATGAGTTCAACCTCCTCTACACCTTTCAATTGGGATTCAGGAAAGGCTGTAGCGCTGAAACAGCCATACTCAACGTCTCGGACGACATTCGCATAGCCTTAGATGATGGGGATGCCTGCCTACTCATCCTTATTGACCTATCTGCGGCATTCAACACAGTTAATCATCCAGCTCTTCTGGAGACCTTGTCGAAGCGCTCCGGAATAAATGGTACTGTACTAAAATGGTTCACCTCTTTCCTCCAGCATCGCTTGCAACAAATAAAATCAACTCCTGTCTCTCGAAGCCAACGAAAGTCACACTTGGGGTACCACAAGGCTCAATCCCCTCCCCGTCCCTCTGCAATCTCTTCATGGAGCCCCTCACAATCATCTTGAAAAAAGCTGGAGCGAGTTACCACCTTTACGCGGATGACACCCAAATCTATTTCAAAATCCAGTCCCCCGATGACATTCAACACCTCAATACCACTAACGGAGATCCAAACTTGGTTCAACGTCAATCACTTAAAGCTCAACCCAGATAAAACTGAACTGATCCCATTCTCTCCAAAAAGCAACCATCGTCCTATACAGGTTGTGACGGCGATGCAGAAAAAGGATCTTCTTCCGGTCCTGGTCTTACAGATCCGAGGGACGGTGGCAAGGGCCAGTTGGGCAGAGCGGAGGTGTCTAGTAGGAACGTGGAATGAGAGAAGGTGGTTCAGGTATGCTGGTCTGGCATTGTGGAGAGCTTTGTAGTTGTGTGTGAGGAGCTTGAAGGTCACTCTTGGTTGACTGGGAGCCAGTGGAGTTATCGTAGGTATTCAGAGATGTGGCTGTGGCAGGGAATGTTGAGGACCAGTTTGGTGTGGCGTTTTGAACATTCTGTAGTTTCTGGATGGCGCCTGCATAGAGTGCGTTGCCATAGTCGAGTCCGCTGTTGATGAGTGCATAGGTGACTGTTTTTCTGGCCTCAGTGTGGATCCATCTGAAGGTCTTTTGAAGCAGAGGAAGAGAGTGAAAGCATGATGAGGTGATGGTGTTGATCTGGCGGTTCATAGTAAGGGAGGAGTCCAGTATGATGCAGAGTTTTCTAGTGTGGTCTGTGTGTGTGTGAAGGGTTCCTAATGTGGTGGGCCACCATGAGTCTTCCAAAGCGATGAGGACGAGGACGAGGACTTCGGTCTTGTCCAAGTTGAGCTTGAGACAGCTGTGTCATCCAGGTGGCGACGACTTTCATCCCATTGTATACGTTTTTTCTAGCGATTGTGGGCTCCTTGGTGAGGGAGAAGATCAGCTGGGTGTTGTCAGCATAGGACACAATGTCGAGTCCTTGATTCCTGACTATGGCAGCGAGTGGGGCCATGTAGAAGTTGAAGAGGGTGGGGCTCAGGGAAGAGCCCAGGAGGACTGCACAGCCGATCTCCGTGGGTTCTGACAGGGACAGAGGTAGTCTGACTCGCTATGTTCTACCAGAGAGGAAGGAACAGATCCAGTCATGGGTTCTGTCGTGGATGCCGGCGTCGTGGAGTCTCGTAAGTAGGGCGTGGTGAGAGATGTGTCGAAGGCTGGCAAGAGGTCCAGGAGGATGAGGGCTGCTGTTGCTCCCTGGCTGAGGAGGCCTCGGATGTCATCGGTGGTGGTGAGGAGGAGGGCAGTCTCAGCGCTGTGGTTGCTTTGAAAGCTGGATTGAGAGGAGTCTAGGACGTGGTTGGCTTCTATGAATTCAGAGAGTTTTGCAATATTGCGGTTTGTCCATTCGGTGGACGGGTTCTTCAGCAGGGGGCTGATATCGGCGTGTTTCCAAATGTCAAGGAAGGTGGTGGTCTCGATGGAGCAGTCGATGATGCAACGTAGTTCAGGAGTGATGGTGGCTCTGTGGAAGATGTAGTGCAGGCAGGGGTCTGAGGGTGCTCCAGAGGGAATGCTCTTGATGGTTTTGAGGGAGTCGTCTGTGGTGAGCGAGGCCAGTTGAGCAGGATCTTTTGGGGGCGTCATCACACCTGGTGCTGGCGGGAGTGATGGGTGGGCTTTGGGTGTTGAAGCTGTTGCAGATCTGCTAGATCTTGTGATGGAAGATAGTGCTGAGGTTGTTGCCGAGGTCTTGGGAGGGTGCGACATCTATGGTCTCGCTGTTGAGATTGGCGAACTCCATGATGATGGTTAAGAGTTCCTTGCGGTTAGGTGCATTGGCGTGGATTCTTTTTTGGATGGCCATTTTCTTTGTGGTATTGATGAGAATCTGGCGTGCGGTGACAGTGGTTTTGAAGGCTCCGTGGGCTACCGGGGTTTTGTTGTTCCTCCATCGCTCCATGAGCCATCTACAGCTGTGTCTGGGCGCGTTAAGGGTGGCAGTGATCCAACTGGCTTTCTTGGAGTGTTGTTTGCCAATCATTTTCTTGAGGGGCACTAGTGCATCAGAACAATTGGAGATCCATTGGTGGAGGTGACATGCTGATGTATTGGTGTCTATGAATGTCAGTGGTGTGGTTGTGCTGAGGGAGGCAGTGAGATGCTCTTCGGTGATCCTGTTCCAGTTGCGGCTGGGGAACGGTGGTGTGGTGGTGTACAGTGGGTTTGGTGAAGGCAAAATTAACGCAGTCGTGGTCAGTCCAGAGGAGTTTGGAGGTGTGGCTGTAGATGATGTTTTTTCTGACATGGAAGATGGGGCAGAGA
Organism: Lissotriton vulgaris; assembly: GCF_964263255.1. Lineage (NCBI taxonomy): Eukaryota > Metazoa > Chordata > Amphibia > Caudata > Salamandridae > Lissotriton > Lissotriton vulgaris. The sequence goes on from NC_141695.1 coordinate 194,438,359, forward strand.
GTATGTCCTGCTGCGTGGGTCAGAGAAGTGACTAACTGCTTGAGTCCAATGTTGATTAGGTTCTCCAGAAGGGCTACACTGTTCTGGTTGTTGGGGTTGTCCAGGTGGAAGTTGAGGGTCGCCGAGTAGGATGTAATTGGTAGATGCAAGAGACTAGGATGCGAAGAAGTCAATGATGCTGTCGGTGAAGGGTGGTGGGAGCGAGGAGGTCTGCAGATGAGGGTGCCGCGGAGGGTGGTGTTGGAGTTGGTCTAGACCAAGTAGAGAAGTTCCATGGTTGTTGTTGGGTCATCCGAGTGGGTGGTCAGGCTGTATGCCCGGTAAAATTTCTCAGCTCCAGTCGAAATGGCTCCTCGAAATGTACTAAATGCATGGAATGCGAGCATATAAACTCATATGATGGGGGAAAAAAGAAAATAAGAACACATCACATGTGAAACAAAATATGTAGTTTATATTTTGGAATGCACCATGAACTATGTTGGGAGTACCAATAATAAAGTGAAACTTAGGGTCCTACAACATTTAGAGGGCATACAAAAATGTAAATATACCCACCCAATAGCAAAACATTGATTGGATAAACACAATGGTGACATTGAAGAGCTACATTATTACGGAGTGAAACACATCAAAGCAAAAAATAGGAGAGGTAACCAAGAACTGAATTATCTCATCATTATGATGGGAACAGAAGCTCCCCTGGGACATAATTTAGATGTAGAAGTTTATATTTATTTATGAAGTGTATTTCATGAATTACAACGAGAGAGAGAGAGAACGAGAGAGAGAGAGCACGAACTCTGCAATCCCTCAAGTCACGCTGCACTCTAGGCATTACTAGAGGTCTCTTTCAAGTAAGATGTAAAAGCATTAGAATTGTTTCAGAAACCTGCAGTTCCACAAGTCATTACTAGGGGTCACTCAGTAGTCAGAGGCAACTGTTCCAATGACCAGGCCGTGGGGCTTTGGCTTTAACACAAACACAGAGGCGTAGAAAGGGGGGGTACGGTGGGTGCGGGCTACCCCAGGTGTCATTACTGAGAGGGGAGACAAAATGGCACAAATGTGTGTTTATAAAATAGAAATTGATTTTTAGGGCTCACAACACTTAAAAATAAATAAAAAGAATGCAATATTCAATGTGGAGGTCCGGGGGAGGTGGTAAGAAATTTTCTGCACCGGTACCACCTGAACTTGCTATGCCACTGCGTATACCTACACACGTTTTCAATTCAAATGATTTGCGCTTGTTTTCCCTAGGATAATTTAGTTTGCCAAAGCTTGTTTTAAATAATAAGTCAAAATTATAGATGTCAATAAACTTCTTTCTTTTTTGACAAAGTAAGTGATATTACCCACCTATATATAGGAACTAACAGTCTCTGGTAACTAAAAGTGCCTTTAAATATCAAATTTCAGCCCTATATATTTAGGTGGGTGTGGGAGAATGTGAAATAAAGTCTTTTAAAGTGAATATTATATAGTCTCAGGTTAAATACTAGGAATTATTTTTTCTTGGGAAATTACTGGAGATGTAAATTAGGAGAAAGTAAAAGATAAAATTACAGAAATTGGCTTTAAGGAGCACTATAAAGTTATAGTTTGAAGGCAAAGTTTTAAAACCAGTAGTCGCCCCTATCTTATTGTGTATCTCCATGACTTTTCCACAATTCTGACAAATGAGTGCGAGTATTACAGAAGCTCTGCACAATTTCCTAATGTCTCATTATTTACAAAATCTTCTTTCAAATCTGAACAAAGACAGCATTCTATCTGCTGAGACAAGATTTGCGACACATTTTATGTAACAAAAAATTGACTTGTGTTACTCGGACAACTGCAGTGTTTTGTTGCTCAAAGCTCTCAAAATGTACCAGATATTACTCCCTTTCCAACAAAAACTAAAATTTAGACAAATCTCTGTACCCAGGATCCCGCCCGAAAGCACAATATGTAAAGAATGTGGGACCATGGACCCTGTTTCAATAATAAACAATCCCTGTGAAGAACAGTTAAAGAGTATGTGTGAGAGATGGCAGGCCTCAGAGGCAAAACAGAAGGATCTGGCAAGGATTATCGTCACCTGATGCCTATACAGTTCCAATATGAAAGGAAGCTCCCTAAATCAGCAGGATGCCCAAGAACAGTCTGTGCAGCAGAGGACTTGTTGAAAAATGGCCCTCTGAATGTTCCTCCTATTTTTCTGAACTTCTTTTCATTGGCTTTAGGATTCTGGGCCCTTCACCTCGGCTGACCAGTGCTGAAGTGCATGTGCTTTTCGCCTAACCATGGTGACATTGTTGTATACTCAATTGACATATTTAGTTTACTTGTCAGTCCCTTGTAAAGTGGTATACTATATACCCAAAGCCTGTTATCTAAAGGTTACTAGTGGGCCTGCAGCACTGGTCGTGCCACCCACATAAGTAGCCTTTCAAACCTGTTGCAGGTCTGCCATTGAAAAGCCTGTGTGTGCAGTTTACTACTTTACTGCCACTTTGACTTGGCATTTAACAAGTTACCAAGTCTAAAGCTCCCTGTTTATTACACCAAAATCACCCCTAAGGTAAGCCCTAGGTAGCCCTAAATGCAGGGTGCTGTGTAACTAAATGGTAGTACATGTACTTTAGGATTTACATATCCTCGTAGTGACAAACCGGTAACTTAATTTTCACTTCTGTGAGGCCTACTCCTCTACATGGCTAGCATTGGGAATTCCTTAAACCACTTTAAAGCTGTAATTGCTGATTATAAATGAGTAGCTGAGTTATGTTTTATATCTTTGGAATGGTAATGATACATCCTCTTTAATGGTAATGTTGGGTTTATCATTACTATTTTAAACATGGCACTTTTAGAAAGTGGGATTTCTCTGCTGTTCCTGTTCTGTGTGCCTGGCAGCATGTCTCCACTACACGTCTGGGGAGGGTGACAGGTACACTTTGTGGATTCCCTCTAGACAGACCAACACACACAGGAAGGGTCAGTGTGACAGAACTCATCTGCATTCTGATAGCTCTTCCTGGGCAGGAAGAGAGAGTGCAAGCTGACACTTACACCTGAATATGTAGTGCCCTGTTTCCCACAAAAGGCTGATTACCCCTTACTGACAGTCTGGAGCCTAAGCTGGAATGAAAGGGAGACCTGCGCACTTAAAGACCAGCTTTAAAGTGACCCCCACTTCAAAGTCACATTTGGGTATAGGTACTGGGTCTCTGACCCTCCCAAGAAAATACACTTCTGTATCTACAACTGCACTTTGTCAGAAGGACTGCTGTGCTGCGTAAATAACTTATTGCTGGACAGCTGACTTGAAAGGCCTGCTTTTCTCCTGTGTTGCTCTGCTGCTCTCTGACTCTGTTGAAGGAGAGCTGGACTCTGCCTTTTTCTCCAAGTGTGATCCAAGAGCTTGTTGGCTTGCCTCCGGTTTCTAGAGATTCAGGGATATCAAAGTTTCTTGTGCCTGGTTCAGTGGGAGATACTTGAAACACGGACATCGACACATCTCCTGTCTGTGTGCAGCAGAACTGGCGAATCACCCCGATTGCAGGAGTAAAATTGAAGCTTCACTTTTGCAACCAATGCAGTGCCTTGAGAGCCCAATGCATCTGAACCATGCATCACCACTGCAGCAGCTCAAAGAGATTGGCGCATCTCTCGACTGCGTGAAGAAACCCAGGGCATCGTTCTATGGAACCTACACATCTCAGCCTGGTATCTCGCAAGCAGGACTGATCCATCGCCATCGCTGTGTAGAGAAGAATCGACACATCTTCTACCTGTGGGGTTGACATCGATGAATTGCACAACACACCTGGCTGCTGCAATGTTACAACCAGGAATGGTACCTTGTTCACCAGGGCTTCAGTGGGTCCTATGGTCAGCTAGTGCGCCATTGCAATTGGCCCGAATTTTGACTCTGCTTCAGTCCAGCACGACCTCAAGTAACCTCAAAAACGCAATTTGCCTTCCAGTGCTATTTTTCACTTATTCTTTTAAAATTCATATCTGGACTATTAATTATGGGATTTTTTTCGTTTTGGTCTTGTGTTTTTTACAGAATATAATAGTCTATTTTTCTAAACCTGTGTGGAGTCTTTTTGTGGGGTTTTGATGTTAATGTGTGTGTGTGAGAGAGTTGCAAAAATACTTTACACATCGCCTAGCTATCAGAGTGTGAGCATAGGTAATCTCCAAGTGTGTGTCTGACTTCTACAGGGTGCATAGTCTAACCATAAGAAGCCCAATTTCTAACAGGACTCCATGATGCATTTTGTATGGAACTGTGAGAGCGCCCAAGAAATGTGTAAATCTATTAACAAACTGATCAAAGAGCCAACTGTGTAAAGAGCCATCACATATGAACTTATACTTTAATGTATTGGAAATAGACTGTACAGAAAATAAAAAAGAACTCTATGGAGGTTTATAAACTGCATAAAAAAAAGTCATGTGGATAAACAGGAATTTATTCGTATTTCACCATCAACAGATATCCTGGAAAGAGTGCCGGAAAACTGCTTTTAACAAATGTTCTGCTACGTGTGCATAGATACATATAGTTTCAGAAAAGAATGAGCCCATGAAAATTGGAAAATTAACTATTGGTTGGGATGGGTATTGTGCATTGATCTAGATGCAAAACCACCAAGAATTAGCCTGTGAGAATTTGACCTGAAATGCTTTGTCATTACAGTCAATATACTTAGGTCCAGATTTATCAAACTTTCATGCAACACAGCAAAGCACCTTGTTGTACTGCACTACATGTAAGGGAGAAGGCAGGAATGTGCCATACTTAATATTATATGGTGCATTCCTGTCCTCTCCTTGCTCTGGCGCACAATGTGCTGCCTTGCACCAACACAAAACACACAAAATGATGGACGGAATGTTGCACATTGGCAAAACATTCACCCCCAGTCACATATCTGGGTTTAATCCATCGTTATTTTGCTCACCACGCCACCACAGTTCAGACATGGTCATATGCAAATCAGTCTTGACCCTGTGCCTCATGGGAACAGTCCAGCCCGAACTGCCAAGCCATTGTCTTCCCTGGACCGGAATCAAGCATCCTAGGACTGGTTTCGGGATTTCACCCCTCTTCAGCCAGGATAGCTTGACTCCAGTGGCGTAGCAAGCACGGCACCCACGTCTGGGCATACCCTTCCCACATAGGGCGAACAGCAAAACACACAAGATGATGGACGGAATGTTGCACATTGGCAAAACATTCTCCCCCAGACACCGATCTGGGTTTAATCCATTGTTATTTTGCTCACTACGCCACCCCAGTTCAGACATGGCAGTTTGGGCTGGACTGTTCCCACAAGGAACAGGGTCAAGACTGATTTGCATATGGCTGGGTCCATTCTGGGGTGGTGTGGTGAGCAAAAGAATGATAGATTAAAACCCCGATCCTTGTGACTGGGAGTGAATGTTTGCATTGTCCAACATTCCGTACATCAACTGTTTCATTTGCATATGTTGCCCTAAGTGGGAAGGGTATGCCCAGATGTGAGTCCCGTGCTCACTACACCACTGGATTCAAGCTAGCATGGCTGATGAAGAGTGATGCCCTGAAACCGGTCCCAGGATGCTTGTTTATGGTCCAGGGAGGACCTGGCTTGGCAGTTCAGGCTGGACTGTTCCCAAAAGGAACAGGGTCAAGACTGATTTGCATATGGCTGGGTCCAAACTGGGGTGGTGTGGTGAGCAGAAGAACGATGGATTAAACCCAGATCCTTGTGATTGGTGGTGAACGTTTGCATTGTCCAACATGCCATCCATCAACTGTTTCATTTGAATATGTTGCACCAACACAGGCACCCTTGTGCCGTAATGCTAGGGTGCCTACGTTGTAGGCAAGATTGCTTTTGTGCAGGAAGGCACTCCTTCTGGCACTAAAAGAATCATCTGAGGCTTTTTCTTCTTTCTATTTGATCTGCAGAATTCAGCACACATAGAAAGATGAAAAAACTAGGGGTGGGCGAAATATTCTGTTCTGCCTGAAAAAATGGGTGGAATTTTGGTGACTCCGCATTACTCTAGTAACACAGAGTTGCAGACAAATTCTGCCAATTGCCACACAGTGGAATTTTGCTTCTCACATGATTGACAAAACAGTAGGTTGGAGAGAACAAACAAGATTTCCCATCCTCCTAGCATGATTTTTGATTGCTATGAGGCCACCCAGTGTGATTTTTCCAGTGTAGGCTATTGTGGGCAGTAGTGCCAGTTCGTGGTCAGAAGGCTGCTGCTCAAGTAGCTAATCTAGTCGAGCAGCAGCAAAATCAAGTTGAGTAGCTGCGCCCTCAATCGTTCCTTGTGGTGCCATCCATGATGATTTTTCAGTTCAGAACATGCTCTTGGAGCTCAATCACAGGGCCAGCAGCACAGAGTGCCTATTTCCTTCCATTGGTAGAACTCTGTGGAATCTTGCAGAGTATTTTGTAATTCAGCAGAATTCCATGGAGTCAAATTCTGTGGGTTCTGCACACTCCTATAAAAAATGAGGAGAAATAAGCCTATTTCGTAGCATTTTGCACCTTCCCAGGTTTATCACGGATGTTAAAAAACCTGGGAATATGCCAAAATCCATGGGTGTATGCGCGGGAACATCCACGCTCCATCTATGAAACACCTCACTGGCACAGAGCAGCGCAAGCCAGTGATTTCCATTGCCTTGCGTTACTCCAGATCAACCAAGCACCCCAGAGCCACCAAGGTGACCTTTAGTGGTACCTTGTGTGACACAAGGGCAATGCAGCACTGTGATAAATCTGCCAATCAATATGTGTACTCATGCTTATATACCCAGTGGAAATATTTAACCCCCTATGGATATTACGCACTACTATCCCTTTTCTCCTCCTTACCCTCAAAGACTATATTTTCTCACCACTGTCTAAAAGAAATTCGATAAAAAATTATTGAAATTGAAACATTGCATACAAATTGGAAAACTGATTAAGCTTAACATTTGAATATAATTTCAAGAAGACACTTGCTCTGGCAAAGTAATGATTTGGTTAGATTTCAACTCTAATCTCTTCTGGTGAATAATCCCTCAGTATCTCTTCCCACCCCTGAGACAGTGTTGAGATCTCTGATTATACACGGTACAAGTGTGACTCACCCGACTTCCTAGGGATGGATGTACAAGATGCATCTCTACAAATGGCCCAAAGACCCAAAGAAATGGTTGGAGTGACGACCCATTGATTAGTCGCTACGGAGACGATGAGAACAATGGTGCTGATGAGGTTGAGGAGTAACCCGGACACTTTCAGAGCAATCATGATCAATGGATGAAGTTCACTGTTCTCTTCACTGGGCACCTGTAAAAAAACATATGGATTATTAAAGACATGTAGGGAGCGCTCCTGGTGCTGCAAAGGATTAAACTGGGAATGTTCTCTAGCAGGATTGTTAGACCTGGCACCATTGGCGTGGGTCTCCCATTTTTGTGTTGCCTCATGTATTTTTGCTGGTGTTGGATGCTTTGGGCACTGTGCCACTGCTATCCAGTGCCACAGTGCAAGTGCTCCCTGTTGTAAATTGCTGTATGGATTAGTGGTTCCATGTTTGTCTATTTTGGTTTACTTGTCTAGTGCACTGAGTGTGCCAGGGTGTGTAATCCAAATGCTGCTGGTGGGCCTGCAGTAAGCATGGGCGGAAAATCCGTTTCGCTCGCGGATTTTGCGGATTTTCGGTAAATTCGCAATCCGCGAGATTCGCGAATCTCCCGCAAAATCCGCAAATCCGCGAGCAGCGGATTTTGCTCGCACTGTTCGCGTGAGTTCGCGCCCCGCGAATAAGTGCAAAATTGCAGAAATACGATCTTAGCAAAACTGAAAGTAACTACTTACCAGGTTCAAAAGTTCAGGCTCATCATTAGTAGCCATTTCCTGTAGTGCTTCCTGAGGGGCCCCTCCAGAGTTCAGTTGCCAGTTGAAACTATTATGTGACCCTGCTCTGAACCTCAGAATAGTTACACATATGCCACAAAGGTCCTGAATTACAGCTAAGGGAGACAAGCAGGAGCCAGGCTGGAAGTTCAAATCCATTAATCAGCCCCTAATGCATTATTGTCAGTTGGGGCAGGGCGGGTGTTGTAACTAATTTTGCAACAATGAAAGCACTTAGCAAGTGCAAAAGATCACTAATCAGGAAGCACTAAGGAAGCAGGTGCCAGCTAAAAAAATATTCTGTGACACATTAATCAGCCCCAAATTAATTCAGGTCACTTGAGGCAGGGAAGGTGTGCTTGCGTTGCCACAATAATGTACACTGACTGGACAACCAGAGGGTGCTGTGATGAAACAGAGGGTGGCATGGGTGGGCCAGAGGGTGGCATGAGTAGTCAGAGAGTGGCAGTGGTGACAGAGAGTGGCAGTGATGAAGAAGAGTGTCCCAAACAGGCTGGACACGTAGAAACAACAAGTTCGCGAAACTTGCGACCCGACAGGTAAGTTCGCAATTTGCGACATTGTAAAAAACCCTCGCGAACTGGCAGAAACCCGCGCAAACACAAAAAAAAATCCGCAAATTCGCGAGAATTCGCGGATTTTGCGGATTGCGAGTTCGCAAATCCGCAAAATTCGCGAACGCGAGATTCGCAAAATTCGCCCATGCTTAGCCTGCAGCACTAGTTGTGCCACCCACAGAAGCAGCCTTGTAAAATGTGTCTAATGTCTGCCATTGCAGTTTGGTACTGTCATGCTGACTGGGCAAGTGCACCCACTTGCCAGTCCCTAAACCTTCCCTTTTCTTCATATCAGTCACCCCTATGGTAGGCCCAATGGCAGGGTGCATTGTAAGTATAAGTTAGGACAATCATTGATGTGTGTGGCATGTGCTAATAGTGAATTACAGCCATTTTCCTTTTTCACTGTTGCAAGGCTACCTGTTCTCCATAGGCCAGAATGGGCTGTTAGAATTGTTACCTTTTATAATCCTAACAGGCTCAGAGAACATGGTAGAAATTCGAGTTTGGTATGCCCGAACTCAGAATAATAAAATACATCTTTTAGTGAAGTTTATTTTAATATTCTGTGTTTGCAAATACAACTTTTAGAAAGTAGGTCTTTGCTTGTCTAACCATTCAAACCTGCCTCCGCTAGGATGTGTGTACCTCGGTCTGTTTTCTGTGAGTGACAGGGCTGGGGAATTCCAGGAGGCAGGCTGAGTCACCCAGTGGTGAATAGAGATCTGCATCTAGATGGGAGGGAGGAGTGCACCTGAACTCTGAATAGGGCTGTGCCTGCCTTCCACAATGCTGGCTCCACCCCCTGGGGAGCAGCTGATGTCTCTCCCCTGCACACTGAAAGAAGAGAAGGAGTCCTGTCAACAAAGTGCTCCAGGACTATACTTGCCACAAAGCTGGCTCCACCTCCTGTGGGGCGTCTGATGTTTCTGCCCTTCACTGTGAAAGGAAAGGAGAAGTCTGGTAAACAAAGTACTCAGGAACTGGTTTGGACTAGGCACAGGTCCCATCTCCCCTCAGAGAACAAAGGGTTTTGGGGTATAAATATTGGGACCCTGCTCCCATGAAATTAGATCACTTTGGACTACAAGGAGAGACTGTTCCCAAGCTGAAGTGCTGCTTGGGGGATTGGCCTGCAGTGGTTGCCTTACTGCCAAAGGAAGGAGAAAGGAACTTTGTGTACTTTGCCTTCAACTTGTGAAGGATATCCAAGGGCTTGAAAAAGAGCTTGCCTCCTGCTGAAGTCTCGGGGACAAAAGACTTCACCCCCAGCTCCCCAGAGTTCTTTTGGAAGTGCCTGCTGCTGTTTTGGGCCTTCTGAGGAACTGCGTGTCGCAAGGAGTTGGAAGCGGGACTCAACGAGAAGGAGCGTGTCCCCATCGCTGTGCCTGCCGTCGCAACTCTGGAGAAAGGAGGGTGTCGCCGCTGGAAGTGTCGCACTGTACCGCATCGACCAAGAGCACCTCACATTTCCCAAGTAGTGCGCCGCCATCGGAGCTGCTGCCATTGCATCTTGGATGTCGCCGCTGTAGTTGTCGCATCCAGCGGATGCTTCACGCATCTTGGGAGAAGAGCGTCGCTGTTGGAGCTGCTGCCGTTGCATCTTTGATGTCGCTGCTGTAGTGCGCTGTAGAACTGGTCGCATCCCCAAGAAGCGTGCCGCATCTGGAAGATCTTCACGTCTTTATTTCTTTGCACCTGAGATTTGCCGCATTTCCATCGCTGCGACATTGCTTGTCGTGGAAGCGCAATGCAACTCAAGGTACATTGACAGAGAGTGTTGCATCTAAGAACTGAACTAAACTAAGCTTAAATCTACCATTTTAAAGTGATCATAGTGTGTATTTTTGTCGTTTATGTATGTGGTAACAACTGCTTAACTTACCACGCCTCTGAAGTAAAGCCTTGCTGCTCGCGCCACGCAACCTAGTGGGAGAGCAGGGGTTATTTTAAGAGTGTAATCCCCCTTACCCTGATTAGAGGAGAGGGTCCCTATTTGTCACAAGTACCTACCTGTGCCAACTAGAGACCCCCAAATTCAACAAGGGTTATCTGTGAGGAACTACTTCCAGAGCCTTGGTCACCTAACTTAGAATCGAAATTTCTTTCGGTTTACGTAGTTTTATTCCACAATCTAGTAGATTGTAAAATACTATGAAGAGCTTATGGCGCCCTACTTAATTATTATGAGATACTCTACCTTTTACCAAAATAATATATTAATGGTGTTGATCGGATTTGAAATTAGTAATCATAGTGAATAGTGTCTTTCCATGACAACTCATCTCTTTGGTGCTCTCACAATGATATAGTGAGAAGTGTATATTAACAAGCATTGACAAAGCCACTGGTTTGACTTGTGTGCAGCACATATGCACATTTATACAGCCACACAACATGTCCAGATTGACGAAGATGACACATGCAAATATGCGGAGCTACACACCTACTTTTTTCATGTTCATACAGACTAGCAATGGCACAGACAATCCCTCTATACAGACCTACAAAAGCCCAAACTACCTGCAATGCACTCACCCATGCACACATACCACAAGACATGTATTATGCTACGTTAGTCTGGGTGTTGTGTGTTACATGCTAATCTAATCTCTTCTCAAATGAGTGACTATTACAAGAATTTGGAAAGGAGGGAAGAAGAGAGGGAGTGAGGAAGGGCCCTTGTGAGTGACATAGCTCCGAAATATAGTCATAATCCAGCCCTTCTTTTTTTCTTTAAACACATTTTTATTGGGGTTTTTGCAGATTATGTAATACAGTTGCTGTTGTGCAGCTCTTGTGCAACTGTTTTTTAGGTTCAACAACAATTGATGTGGAGAAGTGTGGCTCAATGGTTAGAGCGGCAGACCTTGATGCAGAGCGCTGGCCAGGGACAAGGGTTCGATTCCCGCCTCGGCGAGATCGGGCTTAAATTCCTCTGACCGGATATTCTCGCCTCAGTGCCGAATCTAAGCATGGGCCCCACGCTGCAACTCTGGGCAATAGCTTGCTTAGTCCCCACAACGGCCCCCGATACACAAGGGTTGCCTGGTTTCACCATGGGATGCCCAGGAGTGGACACCTCACAAGGAAAAGCCAGGAGGGGTTCCCTTGTGGTAGTAGTACAAGCGCTGCGATGCTTACGGGTTACTGTTTGCGCTATACAAATACAACACATTTACATTACATTTACATGTTTAAACTATTTTGTTGTTGCAAATAAGATATAGCAAATTTCTATTATCCGACTCAGCCTCAACATTCGGCCTCGTGGGTTTTGATGCGACTTTTTATCATATGGCAAAAAGGAGAAATCAATCCAAAAAGACTCCCCAACTTCCGCCCCCCCTCTCCCTCCCCTCTTGGATGCCTGCCTGTCCTATTGCCTGATCAGTTTATGAACCTTTCTTGCTTCCTGGGTCTTCGGATGGGTCTGTCGGGTCGGGGGCTTCTGTTAATCGTAATAATCTGAGGTATTGAGGGCAGGTAAATTCAGTGAATTCTTGCAAGGGAAGTGTAAGGAATGGATTCCATATTTCCAGGAAAGTGTCTCCTTCCAACTTCGCAGCTAATGAAAGGAGTTCCATACCCAATAGACCTCAGATCCAGTGTAGCCAGTTAAGCCCAGTTGAAATGTAATCGGAGCCCCAGAGCGGTAGTATAGCTTGGTGTGCTGCTCAAAGTGCTAGGGTTATCTACCTGCCTCTTCGTGACTTGAGCGGGTAGGTGAGTGGATTGGGACGGCCTAGGATAATATAAGAAGGGAATCTCGGAAGCGGGGTAGAGAAGTGTGTGTATATTTCTGTTAGAATCCCCTCCCAGAAGTGTGCTAATTTTGGGCAGTCCCAAAGTATGTGTGCCCTCCTCTGTGAGACATCTCCAACACTTGCTATCCTGTGCGGGGTCTATTTTATGTAAATAAGTTGGGGGTTAGATACAAATAAGAAACTGTTTCCACTGCTGTTTCGGTGCTTGAAGTGTTGAGGGATGATTGTCGAGCTGTGTAATTATTGTCTCCACTCCTTCTGGGTCAAATATCTACCCAGTTCCCGCTCCCAGCATTGTTCAGCTGCCAATTTTGTCTCCACCTCTGGGCCCATTACAATTTTGTACAAATCCATGACTAATCGTTATCTGAGGTTCTACTAAAAATCAATTTCTCAAAGATGGTTAGATGTCTTTGTGCTGCTTCTCTAATTCCTTGATTCATAGCCCAATGTCTAATTTGTGTGTAGTGAAATCAGTCTTCCTCTGGGAGTATGCGGTCTGCTCTCAGGGAACTGAATGGGATGGGACGGTCTACATCAAATGGATGCACTCCGGTTTCTGCCCAGCCTCAAATTCCCTGTGTTTCAGTCCAGCTGTGAAAGCCGGTTTCTCCACAATAGGTGTCAGGGCAGACGGATACCATGTATGGCCCTGATCGTCCCTACTGAGTCCCAAACCTCGAGAGTAGGGGTAGTGATATCGGAGAGATAGAGGCTGGGGGCACGACTAGTCTTGTATAAGGAGGGGGTCTTCCATATTGAGGAGCCCAGCCTATCCATAAACAGCCACGTTTTCGCTGACTACAGCCGGGACAATTCAGACAAGAATCTAAGCTGGGCTGCCTCCTGGAAGTAGGTGACTATGGATTGGATTACCAGGCCTCCCCCTCCCGGATCTCTAACACTGATCTCCCTTCGCATTCGAGGCCTTGTTTGCCCATGTAAAAGAGTGGAAAAGAGGCAGGGTCAAGAATATATACAATATTCTCGGCAAAGCTGTCATTTTCAGGGCTGCGATTCGCCCCAGCCATGACAGTGTGGCCAGGTCTGCTTTAGTTTTACTCACTAGGGGCCAGATGTAGGTAATCCCCGATTACCGATTCTTAAATACCGGTATTTAAGAACTGGCAATCGGGATGTAGGTATATTTACCGAATTGGTATGATTCGGTAATTAATGAAATCGGTATTTACCGAGTCTGTAACTGCCATTGTTCCCTATGGGCCTTGAGGCCCGTAGGAATCAATATCAATTACCGAATCGGTAAATACCGATTCGGTAATTGGGGGAAATATTGAAGGTTGGCAGGGTGCCACTTTGACACCCTGTTGCACCCCTCAATTGTGCATGGGTGCACATGTTGCTGACATACATGCCCTTAGGGCATGTATGTCTGCAACATGGCACTGTGTAAAAAGCAAAAAAAATGCTTTTTGAATGGTTTTCTAAATTTACCACCAACTACTAGTTGGTGGTAAATTAAGAATTCTTAAACCCTTGTAGCAAAGAAAACAGTGCTACCTACATCTGAAATTACAGAATCGGTAATTTTACTGATTCGGTAAAATTACAGAATCAGTAAAATTACTGATTCGGTAATTTTACATGCCCCTACATACCAATGTTCAAATACCGGTCGGAAACAGCTGAAAATAGATATTTTCGGCCGTTTCAGACCGGTATTTGGACACCTACATCTGGCCCTAGGTCTTTATAGCTTATTTTTGTAGTTTCTCGTTTTGTTGGTGCTAAGCGAATCCCCAGGTACGCAACGGTTGATTACCACGTGATCGAGTGTGTGAGGTGAATTTGCATCTTTGGAGCCACCAACAAGCTCAATGCCTGTGATTTAGATAATGTTGAACAAAGACAGGTTGCTATATCTGTTCCTTTAACAGAGCATATACTAATAGGTCTATATCTGGAAACAATATAGCCCTTAGAAACTACTATTGATGGCTCCGAAAAAGTGTCAACACTTTTTCTGAGCCAGCCAGTTCCGGCGGAGCTCGCCGTTTCCTGTATATTGATCTTCAGTAAATATTCACTATATTGTTCATGTACCACATGATAAATGATCTGTATTAATGAAATTATAGATTTGATGTGTTTAGCGTTATTACTATGCAATAATATTGTTTTACTATGCTTTGAATTTTAAACATAATTGTATTAACGTTTTTTTACTGTGGACTGATCAAATTGAATTGTGATTTTTGTCTTACAATTTCGTGACATGATTTGTTTTCAGACTGGTCATATAAGTAATAAATGATACAAAGATATTCTCTTTTATAACAAAATGAATGGCATTTTTTGTCTTCTTTATTGTGATTTGAAAGGAATTGCCTTGTGTTCACCCATTAATGTATTTTATTTGTAGTTTCTAAGGGCTATATTGTTTCCACATATAGTGGACTTATTACTATATTCTCCACTGAGGGAACAGATATAACAACCTGTCTTTGTTCAACATTACAGGTGCATATTTAGGCAATTTTTGTGGATTTTTAATTCCAATTATTTTGTCTTCTAAAGAAAAGAAAGTACTCTGTGTTCTTGGTTTATATACCATGTCCCTTTTCTGTATAAAAGGGTAACTCTAGAGATTGTACTACATCTATTGTATGCACGGTCTGCTCTACCTCCCTAGTGCCCCAAAGTGGTCCAAACGTGCATATGATAGGTGTGCATGTGAATAAAATGTATAGGGGCATATCATCAAGACAGGCAATACAATTATTGCAGCTTTAGCGGCAGAAAACTGCCTCTAAACCGGCGATAATTGGCTTGATAATATGCTCTATGGAATTCCAATTGAAGCCCATGTTAGATGTCCTTCACGTTTAACATGGGCTTCAATTGGAATTCCATAGAACATATTATCAAGCCAATTATTGCTGCTTGAGCTGCAGTTTTCTGCCGCTAAAGCGGCGATAATTTTATCGTCTGTCTTGATAATATGCCCCATAGTTTCTTGTCTCAGAGTGGGACTCTCTTCAACGGGCTCTCATTCCTACTTCCTGTAACCACCGTGCACCTTCTTCTCTGATCACCCCAGTCCTTCCCTGCCTCTGTGTCGAGCGATCTAGATCATTATTATATACCAAGTTCAGGTCTCCTACTAGCAATATCCAGTTATCCTGAGTCTCCAACACCTCCCTCACTGCACCCTTTCGTTAGGAGCGTACATAGATCCCACCAATAGCATGTTTGTGCCGATGTGAATGTGGTATCCCCTGAGGCGGGCCCTGATCTCTAATACTTTTGCTCCTAATTTCCCTTGAAAAGACTGAGAGAACAGTATGGCTACCCCTGCAGCATTGTGAGTTAGGGAGGAGGAAGATTGTTGTGGAAAAGCTCTACTCTTGAGTCTATGCCAGTCCCCTGCAGTAAATGTGTCCTCTCGTTTTAAGAGTGTTGAGACTGCAAGATCTTGATACAAATGGAATATATGTCCTTGGAATTGAATATTGGGTTGCTCACGGACCTTTTTCAAGATTGCATCTTAGAGTTAAAAGTTATGTACACATGTGGGAATGTCTAGAGTCCTTGCTCTCCCTAAGCTCCACCTCTCCACTCTGTGGGTTCTGTCTAAGCAAATGGCCATGCTGTAGTGCCTCCGAGGATATGTCTAAATAGCTCAACATATGTCTCAATGTCATCCCCTTCTGTGACCCAAGGGGCTCTGCTGATGTGAATGTTGTTTCTCCAAGAAGGGTTTTCTAAATCATCCACATAAACTTGGAGGTCAAATTGTTGTTCTGATAGCCTGATTATTTCCAGTTGCAGTTGTTGGATCTCTTCATCCAGTGATGTGCCCTGCTCCTCTAAAGTGTCCACTCTCTGACCAATGTCCGTCACCTCTTTGCAGGCCGTCTGTAGTTTGCTTAATACGTCCCGCTTGAACGCTAGTAGATCTTCCTTGAGCCCTAACAATAGAGCTTCAAGGTATGGGTGGATAATGGAGCCTCCAGATTTTTCAACTTGGGGGGGGGGGGGGGGGGGGGAGGCTCTGCTTTGTCATCAATTGGTCCAGCTTTCCTGTGCCCCCGTGTTTTTGCAAACATGTCCTTTATGAAGACCCCTGTTTTGTTCTTCCAGTTGCCATCTTGTCATGTGCCGACCTCTATCCTGTAATAGTTTTTACTAGCTTTCAGCTCGGACCCTTGAGTTGGGATGGTATTAGTTTTCATTGGGAGGCTCCGCTGTTCCAGCCAACTTCTGGTTGTTGCTAAGGACTCCCAATATGGCTCTCACTTCAAGCTTTTAATCTCTCTCAGTGCCCTTCGTAGTTGGTGTCTCGCCTCAGCTTTCTTCAGACAGAAATCCTGTTGCCGTCCAGTCTTTGTCTCTCACTTATAGGCCTCAG
Source organism: Lissotriton vulgaris (assembly GCF_964263255.1). Classification (NCBI taxonomy): domain Eukaryota; kingdom Metazoa; phylum Chordata; class Amphibia; order Caudata; family Salamandridae; genus Lissotriton; species Lissotriton vulgaris. Next base: position 194,454,992 of record NC_141695.1, read on the forward strand.
TAGGCCTAACTTGGCGATTGGGGCCTGTTCTCCAATATATTGATACCGGTGCTTCCGTCCTATCTGACAGGGGTGCGCCCTAGTACCCCCGGTGTAGTTGCTCTCCCTCCTCTTGTATCTGTTCCAGCGCTGTAGCTCTCCTTGAGCTTCTCTTTGTATACGGCCGGTCCCCTCTTCCCGTGTCCTTGTGGTGTGTTGGGCCTTCAATAGGGTTTTCTTTTGGGAGGGGGGGGAGCGCTCCACGTGGACTCCCACTACAGCAGCCCTGGACCAGCACTTATGGGTGTGCGGTGTGGTGAGGGTGTTTGGCTCCCCCAGTCCCCCTGTGCTGCTGCCACTCTTTTGGGCCTCCTCTCGCTTCTATCAGGGCCCGAAGTACAGTGAGGGTGAAGACTGTGCCGATCTGGGGCTTCGTTGCTGCTCCTGGGGTGTCCCTTGTCCCGCCCTGGTACTGTCTCTGCTAGACGTCCTTCCTACTATCTTCCTGGCTTGTGATGGGCTGGGTGTGATAGTTCAGATGCCCCCTGAGTTTACCTTCCAAGCCACGCTGGGGCCCAGACTGCAATGGGAGCAAGGCCTTCATCTCCCCTTGTAGCCGCTGCAGTATCTGGCCTATCACTCCCTACTCCGCCTGCTCTACCACGTGGTGACTCATCTGCGCTCCTCTCGGGCATTCGCTCGCAGGGTCCCGTTGCATGCCTCTCTCCCCTCCCTGTATTGCGGCAGTGTACCTGTGCATTCGCGGTGACGCAGTCTCCGGAAGCCGGCCTCATCCGTCTTCAGTCGCTCGAGGCTCTGAAGACTGTCTACTGCAGGGTCCGCCTTGCTTTGATTCCGTATCGGGTCCAGCTCCTCGCCTGCAGAGTCCGTTGGCTAGCCCGGCTTCCGCCTTCACTTCCGTCCGGGGACTTCTGTGTCAAGGATCAGGCCTTCCAACTATGCCCCCTCCCTGGCTCTATCTCGAGCATTACAGAACATATGTAAAAAGTATGCTCCCTGTTTGCCACATCTGAGACAAGCTGCATCAGCCGCATGGAAGTACCTCATAATGCGCTCTTGGGTGAAGTACAATATGTGGAGGACATAGTAATTGATAAGCGTGAACATGCGCATTTCTTGATACCTTCAGGGTTCTTTCAAGGATATTGTCCCATTGTTTAGCCTCAATAGGGTTTCCCAGGATTTCCTCCCTCTGCAAGAGCAGGGACTCTAGTGGGCACTGATGGTCCTCTCGTATCACCCTATGCAAGCACGAGACTGCCTTTATGGTGCACGCAGAAAGAGCTATAAAATGGTAGCTGCGATGTGCACTTGGTTCAGATGAGCCAGTGCCCTAGTGGTTCCTCAGCGCAGTAGTAATCGCCCTGAGGAGGCGGAAGTGGCCCTGCGGCCAATCAAATTCCGCCCTAAACCCCTTGAATGGGAGTCATAAGCCAGCCCTATGCATCTGACTGAGGATGAAGCCCTAACTGAAAATAGGCTTCCAGAGAGGGCAAGCCACATCAAAAGAAGGTAGAAGGTATAACTGTATCAAGGGAAATCAAACAGTGTAAGCATCAGGCCTGAGCTTTGAAGGAGAGTTAGGACTCAGACTGTTAGTGAGATGCCAGGATAAACCAGCTAAAAACAGCTACAAAGGTCCACAAACCAATACACAGAGACTGACCGATAGACAACAAACCTACAGAGTTCTGGACTGAATACAGACAGTACACAAACGTGCACACAGGGAGGGACAGGGGGTTTGCCCATTGTGCCCCCTTGTGGTTCTGTTTGCATAAGAACTCCTTTCTGCAGCACTACACTGGACTAACAATATTAATGTGTTAAACCTGACAGCTTTTGCATTCCCCAAACATGTTGCTTTCACTCCCTAACTTTTACTCAACTCGTTTTTGTTGGCATTAGGACTCTGTGCTTTTTACCCCTGCTAACCAGCACTAAAGTGCTTGTGATCTCCCCTTAAAACACGGTAACTCCGGCTTACACCTAATTGGCATATTTAATTAACTTTTAAGTCCCTAGTAAATGGCACTCGGTGTATACTGGGCCTGTAAATTACATGCTACAAGTGAACAGCAGCATTTATTGTGCCACCCACTAAAATAGCAATACAAAACATGCCTCAGGGTTGCCAATGCAGCCTCTTGTGCAGTTTTAAGCTACCATTTCAACCTGGCAAAACAAACCTTTTGCTACGTTCAAATATTTTTTTAAACTACAAGTCGCCCTTAAGGAAGGCCTTGTTCATCCATAGAGAAGAGGGCATGGTATTCAAAAAGTAGGTATGTGTGATTAAGTTTTTCATGTCCTGGCACTAAAATAACCCCTAAAGTTGTTTTTCACTGTTGTAAAGTCTATCTCAACCATAGACTAACACTGAAATATCTTGTTGCGTTTAAAAAGTGCTATATAGTTAGAGGTTTGCTGTATTAATTCAATTAATTCAAATGAATTGTGGTTTAAACTCGTGTTTAATCATAGGGTTGGATTTTAAATTACAATTTTGAAGATGTCACTTTTAGAAAGCTGACACTTTCTAGTCCAAACCAACTTTGCCTTTCCTCAAGTGTACTAGGGCACAAGTCTTTGAATACATTTGCTATTGGGGTTTGGATATTGCTTCCAGACAGTGAGACAAAGTAAACCTAGGTGTGAGAGGAGAGGGACTTCCTAACGGGATGACTGGGGAGGACCTGTACCCTGCCCAGATTACATTCCAAAGGGCCCTACCTGCAGCACAAAATAAGCAACCTGATACCAGGCCTGTCCTGCCTTTTGTCACCCGTGATAGTTTGGAGCCTGAACTAGGAAAGGGGAAGAACTCACCAGTACCAGTTTTGAGAGGTATATCAAGGACTTTCCCCACACAAAGGCTGGCACTAGGTATAAACAAGCATTAGAAATGCAATCAGTCTCATTTGTTGGAGTTAGAGCTACTGGCATTGTAAATAGCAATGTCTTTTACATATGTGTAATGGAGTATATGTATGTGGTGTGTAGTGGAATGGTATGGGTTGGATTGAATTAGTTAGTTGAGTAATTGGGTGGCGTGGTATTTATATGGTATTTAGTGTACTCGAATTATGTGAAGTTGGGATTGTGTGTTTTGGAGTGTATTTATGCAGAATGTTATTTTCTGTTGTGGAGTAGTATGCAGTGGAGTTTAATTATGTGGTATGCTGTTGAATTTTGTGGCACAATGTGGAATTGTGTGGTGTGGGCTGGATGTATGTGTTGTGTTGAGTTGAATTATGTGGTTTGGTGTTAAATTATGTGTTGTGGACTGGAATTGTGTGGGGTTGAATTGTGTGGCGTAGAACTGTGTGGATAGCTTTGCATTTTTGCTGATGAAAAAGAACAAATAGGAAGGAGGTATGCTCCAGATCTCGGTGTTAAAAAAAAAAAAATAGTTAGAGATATTGGCGCTGTAAATGTAAGTGTCTCTTACCTATGTGATATGGATTGGAGAGGATGTATGCGGTGTGAAGTGGAACTATGTGGGTTGGAATTAAGTTATGGCATTGTGTGACATGAAATGGTGTGGATTTGTGTAGTGGAATTATGTGGCATGGTGTGCAGTTGTATTATGTGGATAGTAATTTTGTATTTTGTAGTATATTTTAACTATGTGGAGAGGAATTGTGTGTAATGGAGTGCAATTATGTGGAATTGTATTTTGATTAAGTGGAATGTTATGTAGTGGAATTTATTTATGTGATAGTGAGATTGAATTTTGTAGTATGACCTTGAATTATGTGTTGTACATTGAATATATGTGGTGTGTAGTTAAATTGTTTTGTGGAGTGGACTATTGTGATTTAGTGTTGAATTAAGTGGTGTGGAATAGATTTGTATGGAGTTGAATAGTGTGGCACGGAACAGTGTGGTGTTTAGTGAAATTATGTTGAGTGGCATTATGTAGCATGGTGTGGAGTTTATTTATGCGGATTATTGCTATGTGGCATAGAGTGGATTTATGAGGGGGGTATTTATGTGATATTAATGTGAAAAACCAGATAAAATATACAAATGTAGTAATGCAACATTATTGTACGGAAAATAGGTTGGTTCATTTATCCAGCAAATTAATGGAGTAAAACCCATTCAAATCCTACTGCAATTTAGGCAAAAGTTATGGAACTATGCCTTATATGAAGTTGCCACAAATATAGTTAACACAGCCTACGTGTCAAACATCAAAGTAAGAACAAAGCTTCTTGAACTAACGTGACAATATGGCTCAGATTACAACAGCTGCTGCCAGCAATAATATTACAGTGTGAGGTGTTAAGAGTAGGTTTTAAAGTAAGGACAAGGAGAGTTAGAGGTATTAGCATTGTAAATGCAAATGTCTTTTACCTAAGTGTTATGGAGTGTTGTGGATGTATGTGGTGTGTTTTGTAATTATGCTTTTTCCTTTGGAATTGTTAGTTGTCGAATTGTGGAGTGGATTTGTGTAATATGTGGCACGGTGTGCAGTTGAATTATGTGGATAGTAACTATAGTCCATTCAAGTGTATTGAAGGTATGTTTAGTGGAATTGTGTGTTATGGGGTGTAATCATGTGGAATATTATTTTGTGTTGAGGAGTGTTATGTAGTGGATTTTAAATATGTGGTGTTTTGTAGAATTTTGTGGTATGATGTGTGATTATGTGGTGTGTTTTAGATGTATGTTGTGTGTTATGTAGTTGTGCTGTTGATTAGAATTATGTGGTTGGTTTGTTAAATTATGTGGTGTGGAATGGAGATGTGTTAAGTTGAATTGTTAGGCGTGGAGTTAAATTATGCTGATGAAATTATGTGGCATGGTGCGGAGTGTGTCACGAGCCCCATAGGGACATTGTTGTCTTCACTAACTTAGCATGGGCACGCTGCAGCTTGCCTGCTTCTTTGCACACGTTGCTATACGTCTTTATTTTGTGCAATACTTTCTAAGGCTGCTTTCACATGAGAATTCATTGCTGTGTTCACTCTCTGCATGTTCCTGGGATTTAGACTGAACATAATGTGCAAGGTCGAACAATGCCCCTTGTTATTTTGTTCTGGCCAGGCCTTAGCCAAAACATACTGATGCAGCTGTTTAGACAGCGTACTTGGGTTTTAAGTGGGACACAAGAATAGGTGACGCACTTGGAGAGGGACCTTTCCAAGGAAAAGAGCGAGACAGCACCTATGATGTAGATCTACCATCTATAGGCTAAGGTATGTGGTCTGGTGACAAAACCAAGAGATCTTCTAATATATTATAATACTATTTCCTAGCAAGGGGAGGGAGGTTAGGGTCTATTGTCTTTACATGAAGACATTTCCCTTCGTGATTTATGGAGTAGCTGATATGCAGACTAATTGGATTATGCATTTTCCTACTTGTTGAGGCACGTATTCTGCATGTTCGGGCACGTTAGTTAAAATAAATATTTTAAACTGTTTAGGGTCTCTGTCAGATCCTATTTTGGGCAAGTACAAGAGTGCGAGCGAAAAGGTTTGTCTTGATACCGTTTTGCTGGTTTGTCCTTTTCTGTTTTTATTATGGAAGTCGCTATTGCAGCCACTAACCACGTGGCTGTGACAGCATTCTTGACTCAACGTGGAGTCCCCAATGTGGGGGTGTCCTTTACCTTTGTTGTCGAGGCTGACATGACTCACTGCTTAGAGGGCCTTTACTCTTTGGTTACATTTCCGGCAGTAAATATCTTGGTACTTATAGAGCGCACTGTCACCAGACGGTCACCTTGCGGTGTCGCCTATTTGGCTTCCTGGCGCTGATACTCATACCGCTGTGGAACCCCTCCTGACTTTCCCTGTGAAGTGTCCACTCCTGGGCACCCCCAATGTGAAGCCATGCATCCTTAATGCTGTTGGGGCCGGTGTGGAGGCTAAGCAAGTTATTGCCCAGAGTAGCATTGTGGGCCCGTGATTAGAATAGGCACCGAGGCGAGAATTAACAGGTCCAAGGAAATTGAGCCCGAGACCCCGCCGAGGCGGGAATCGAACCCTGGTCCCGGGCTAGAACTCTGCATCAGGGTCTGCCGCTCTAACCATTGAGCCACACTCCTCCACAGGATGTAAATTGATTTATTTTGTGAATATACAGCAGCCGCCATGCAGCGGGGTTATCGCCCTTTTGCATTACTCAAAGTTCTGTTGATGGCCTGGGAGCATACCATCAGGTTTATTAGCGGCCTTCCTCACCCTGTTTCAGTTGTCTAGTTAGGCCCCTTATCAGTCGACGGTGCCACTTGGCCCATTTTGGCGGGTTTTACACCACATTCAAATTATCTTTTTTTTTTTTAAATGTCTTTAAGTTTTTCCAATTACAAAAAAAAACACCCTCCTTCCCCTCCCTTAGTCAGACAGGTTCAGCAAAGAAAATATTTACCACATATAAACACAGAGAAGTAGAAAAACAATATTAGATAAGTTTACAAATCATACATTGATGGATAAATAGCTTAATCATCCAACAAAAACATTTCATTCTATTTTGGGAGATACACCAGTCACTAAGTGATTATAGATTTCATACAATTAACAACCATAGCAGATTAGATTCAAATTATCCTAATGTTACACTCGCAGAGCTACGTTAGTTACATACAAAACTGATTCATATACACAGAAGTGTGATTCAGTTTATGTCGCGTGCGATTTAAGTGGCTTCAGTTGGAGCTGCTCCTCCTCCACCTGGACACAGCGGTGGCCTTGTCGTAAGCCCCGTCATTGTTAATTCAGTGATGGGCAAGCGACCTCAGAATAGGGATGATTTGCTATATTGGCTTGCAGAAAAATGTTAGCAACTTGAGGCTGTTTTTCCACATACTACTCCTGGTGAAAAACACAGGATCCTGACAATGAGTTTATCGAGAAGTATTATTCCCGCTTTAGCTGATTGCCCCACCTGGAGGGTGGTGTTTGCTTCAGTATATACACTATGCTTTGGCACCCCTTCCATGAGCGTTCTACCAGCGTTCTAAAGAAGGTACAAGATGAACACAGGGCTGGAATTGGGGGTGAGATTACTGGACATGTTCCCTATTGTCTCTGATATCATTCTGGCCCACATTAAAGGTGAGGCAGTTTGCTTCCAGGTGCGCCAATGCCTCTCGGCTGTGGCGTACGTTGACCGACAGCAGCAATTGCCGATTTTTATTGTGGAGGTGTATACCTGGTTGGGACGCAATAGTTTGGGAGTAAGACCTTTTACTCGGGAACAGAACAAGCTCACTCCTGAGAAGGAGGGACGCCCAGTCTTTACTGAAAAGGCTTGGAATAAAAATCAGCTGCAGCAATAGCAGAAGCCTGGTACACGTGCTGGGTCGCCACTACTTGACGCTTCTGAATGTAGATATGATTTGCATGATCGTTCTAAAATTAGGACACCCAAGTTGTTCGAGGTTCCTGAAACTCGTTCCTTCCAGGAATCATCGGATCAACAGTTCGGCGGGGTAGTAGATCAGGATCGCAGAGAAGGCGAGTCTGCACAAGATGTGACCTGCAGCACCAGTTTGATGTAAAAGTCAAGTAGAGAGAACCACCTCAACGTCAACCCCAATTTCAGAAGAAAAAAGTTTCCGGTATGACAGCAACATTTGCCTCAGACGGTGAGAACCCTGCTCCTCAATAGGAGTTGCGTGGTGACCCTCCTGGACAGCGCGACTGAGGTTACCATAGTGCGGCAGACACTCCATCAGCGTCTGGAGGCATAAGCAACTGACACTTATATTACAGAAGACACAGCGGATACTCAAGTTGCCCCTTCAAATAGAATTTATGAATTAGCCCCCTAAATTGAAGGTGATATTAAACGCTCAGTTAGAGCAGTGTTTTGGGGGAACCTCACTTCTTATGATATTTAGTTGGCAGAGGTTGATTGGCCTCCCCCTTTTGTCTTAGCCTCCTCTAGTGGGGGGGGGGGGGAAACGTTATTCTTCCTAGTTTTTAATATATGTTCCCGATGATGATAAAATGTGCGCGAGTGGTTGTGTGTGCGCGCGAGTGGTTGTGTGTGCGCGCGAGTGGTTGTGTGCGCGCGAGTGGTTGTGTGCGCGCGAGTGGTTGTGTGCGCGCGAGTGGTTGTGTGCGCGCAAGTGGTTGTGTGCGCGAGTGGTTGTGTGCGCGCGAGTGGTTGTGTGCGCGCGAGTGGTTGTGTGCGCGCGAGTGGTTGTGTGCGGGCGAGTGGTTGTGTGCGGGCGAGTGGTTGTGTGCGGGCGAGTGGTTGTGTGCGGGCGAGTGGTTGTATGCGGGCGAGTGGTTATGTGGGCGAGTGGTTATGTGGGCGAGTGGTTATGTGGGCGAGTGGTTATGTGGGCGAGTGGTTATGTGGGTGAGTGGTTATGTGGGCGCGTGGTTATGTGTGCGAGTGGTTATGTGTGCGAGTGGTTATGTGTGCGAGTGGTTATGTGTGTGATTGGTTGTGTTTGTTGCAAGAGAACATCATTGGTTAATAAGGAAAGAGAGGAGTAGGACTATAACTAAGGCTATTATCTGTAATTAATGAACTCATGCGGGCAAAACTAGACTATGCAGTTAAAATATTCAGTACAACAAGATTTAAAAGCACCCGCAGCTGGTTTCAGAGAAGAGTTTTGGCCACCTACACTCGATCTATTACAAATTAAGCCCTAGAAATTGTTCCCTTCACTAAAGCGAGTCCAATCTCAGGCCCAACTGTTAAGATCCCACAAAGGACAAAGACCACAATTCTTTAGAAAATGTTACTTGTATACCTACAATTTTTCTGATACTTATTACCGTCTCTTGTTATTGTTACTAAAACTCCCCATATACGCTTTGAGAACGGAATGTTCAGTTTTTACTATCTGACCCGTCGTATGGCGAAATGAGAGTAAATGTATCTGCTCATTAGGAAGCAGAAAAACCTTTTTGCTCCTATAAAAGGCCAGAAAGTAATTTGCTTGAAATTTCCTGTCAGCATCACAAAGTGGAAAAGTGGCTTTTCCTCCTAACGTGTTATTTACTGAAGTCTGGTAATGTGCACAGCAAAGTACATTAGTGTCATGTGACTGCAGAATGCTGCAGAAAGATTAAAATGACGAAGACTGCAAGCTTTCAAAATGCGCAAATCGGGGGAGCTGTCACTGCTTCAAATGCAACAAGCATTGGCAGCGCGTCCGGGCTGTGAAATTAAATAATTGAAAAGAATGCGAGTTGTGCTCAAGCGCGATGAAAAAAAGTGCAGTGCACAACGCGTGCGTGCTTGTGCGCGTGAGGGTAAGCTGGTCGCTGCTTTGGAAGCACTTCCAAAAGCAGCTTACTAAATGTCTCGCTAGGCCAGCGCATGCACTGGGCTCTAGCGAGACCTGAAAAACAACCTTCACTAAAAGATGTATTTTTTTAATTCTGAGCTCAGAGACAGGCCTTGGAATAGTGAAAATATGGAATTGCCAGTATTTCACTATCAGGACATGTAAAACACACCAGCACATATCCTACCATTTACATACACTGCTTCTTGCCCATGGGGGTACCTTGGGCCTAACTTGTGGGTGCCTTACATGCATAAAAAGGGAAGGTGGGGCCTGGCAAGTGGGTGCACTTGCCAGGTCGACAGGGTCTTATAAACTGCACTCACAGGCACTGCAATTATCATGCGGTCGCTAGAGTCATTGTCGACACCTTTAAGTTATCATGAGCTCGGTAGCATGATGTTGCTTTTGCCCAAGACACTGCATGTCTTTTGTAAGACTCTGTTTATGCCTTTCACATGAGAGCTCTCTGCTGTGCTCATTCCCTGCCTGTTCTTGTAGTTTAGTCTAAACATTGAGAGCAAGGTCGATAAAAACGGACTCTTCTTATTATGTTCTGGCCAGGCCATAGCACTTAGACAAAACATACCAATGCAGTTGTTTTTGCTGGAGACTCATACTTTGATATTATGGGGATGCATGTTTAGGTAACACACACTTGGAGAGGGACCTTTCCAGGGAGAAGAGCAACCCGCACTTGTGATGTAGAAATACGATCTCTGGCCTGAGGTATGGGATCTGCTGACAAAGCCCAGAGATCTTCTATTACATAATAATACTTCTGCTTACCAAGGGGAGCGTGATTAGGTCTTTTAGTCCTTCATCCACATGTGTAAAATTACATCTCCCTTTATGATATATAGCCTTGCTGCAATACTAACTGTATTGATATTATGTATTTTACTGCTGGTGGTGGCTCGTATACTGCATTTTAGAGAAAGTTAGTTAAATAAATATTTTAAACTATTTTCGTGTCTGTCAGATCTTATTGTGGACAAGACCGAGAGTATGAGTGAAAAGGTGTGTCTCGTTACCACGATTCATGAGAGATTTATGAGTGTTGTTTTCTGGGGTGTCTAATCATTGGTTTTTCGGTCAGTAGGAGAGCTAGTGAGACTGTAGCTAGTCGGTCCTGGGCTCATGGGCACTAAGCTGGTAGTAAGGCTAAGCCCCTATACACCAAAGTCCCATAATCCTGTGCATAGTTCTGTGTATGTACAGAATCCGTGCACCACAATGGCAGGCATGAGACACGTTTACAGAGCTACTCGTGGGTAGCACAATCATTGCTGCAGAACCAATTTGATTTACAGGTCCTGGGGAATATGTGATCCCATTCCGCAAACAAAAATCCCGCATACCATCACTCCGCATTTTTTAGGACGCAAATACCATCACTCCGCAAGCCATAATTCCTCAAATTTTGATACCGCATATGACTTCACTCCGCATGCAATTACTTCACAAATGCATGTGTGGTGAAGTCATAGCTTTGTAAAGTACTTTATTTTTAAATATATATATATATATATATATATACACATATATATATTTTTAATTAAAATGAAACATTATTTCTTTTAAATTACATTATATTTAGAACTATTTTAATATTACACATGTATATACATATATATATATATATATATATATATAAATATATATATATATAAATATAGATATATTAAATTTTTTAAAATTAATAATTACCCTATACACCCTAAAAACTAATCCCACCCTAGTTCCTTTAAATACCCCTGCACCCTTAAACACTAACCCATCCTGACCCTAAAAATACCCCTGTACCCCAAAACCCAAACATACCCCTGAACCCTAAAAATACCCCTGTACCCCAAAACCCAAACATACCCCTGAACCCTAAAAATAACCCTGTACCCCAAAACCCAAAACAACCCCTGAACACTAAAAATACCCCTGTACCCCAAAACCCAAACCTACCCCTGAACCCTAAAAATACCCCTGTACCCCAAAACCCAAATCAACCCCTGGACCCTAAAAAAAGCCTGTACCCCAAAACCCAAACCTACCCCTGAACCCTAAAAATACCCCTGTACCCCAAAACCCAAACCTACCCCTGAACCCTAAAAATACCCCTGTACCCCAAAACCCAAACATACCCCTGAACTCTAAAAATACCCCTGTACCCCAAAACCCAAACCTACCCCTGAACCCTAAAAATACCCCTGTACCCCAAAACCCAAAACAACCCCTGAACCCTAAAAATACCCCTGAACCCTAAAAATACCCCTGTACCCCAAAACCCAAATCAACCCCTGAACCCTAAAAAAACCCTGTACCCCAAAACCCAAAACAACCCCTGAACCCTAAAAATTCCCCTGTACCCCAAAACACAAAACAACCCCAGAAACCCTAAAAATACCCCTGTACCCCAAAACCCAAAACAACCCCTGAACCCTAAAAATACCCCTGTACCCCAAAACGCAAACCTACCCCTGAACCCTAAAAATTCCCCTGTACCCCAAAACACAAAACAACCCCAGAAACCCGAAAAATACCCCTGTACCCCAAAACGAAAACCTACCCCTGAACCCTAAAAATACGCCTGTACCCCAAAACGCAAACCTAGCCCTGAACCCTACAAATACCCCTGTACCCCTTAACCCTTAAATACCCCTGCACCCCATAACTTAAACCCATATACTTACCTTACAACTCACCTTAAAACATATACTTTTACCAATCATGCTTTTTAAATGATTTTCGTCATAAAAGCATGCGAGATAAAAGCATATAATATATGAAGGCATGCGGAATGAAAAAATGCGGAGTAAAGGTACCTGCGGACTAATGGTATGAGGAGTGAAAGTATGAGGAGTAAAAAATGCGGAGTGATGGTATTTTACCGGTCCTGGGCACACACATGGCACTGTACTAGGGGCGCACTAGTAAATCAAATATTCCAATCATTGATAACCAATCAGAATTCACACAGGAAGCACTTGCACTTGAGCACTGATAAGCAGTGGCAAAGTGCCCAAAGCATCTAGACCGGCAAAAACGAAGTCTAGTACATAATCGAAAATACAGGAGATAGAGGCAAAAAGATTGGGGAAACCACACCAAGGATGCCGGGTCTAACACACCCAAGGTGCATCCTGATCCACCTGACATCACAGTAGTTCCTGCTACATTATACTCCCAGCAGCAAATCCAGTCCAACTGGATCCAGTTGGACTGGATTCAAATCCAGTCTCTTCCTAAGGGTATTCAGCTTCATGGAGCCCTCAACAGCTACAGCATGAAGCTTTAACACACTGGAAAATGTTTACTTCCAAAAAAGGGACAAAGCCCAAATGTAGAAACTTCACTTTGACTTCATACAGTGGCTCCCCAATAAGGTCTCCTCCTCGGACACCACTTGCTGCCTTGTCTCACTGAACTTTACCTTCTCATACATTTTTGTTACAAAATTCTTCAAAGTCTGAAGGTAAGCTGAGACTGGGGCCTATCCGCTTCTTGTATCTGAATGGCACTTCATCGCTGTTGGTAATAACTTAACTTTGCCCCGGGCTCGTGTGACCAGATGGCTAGGGTTGGCTCTTTGATCTTTTATGCACTATTTTTCACTAAAAACTTTAGAAATTCCTAACACCGGTTTTACTGATTGCATTTAATATGTTTTAATGTCAAATTATTTATTGCTAAATTGGTGGTGGATTTTTCTTGTGTTGAGTTTCCTCTTTATTACTGTTTGAGTTCAGGGGCTTATTATAAGCCGTTTAAATTATGGAAATGCTATGTTTGTGGCAATCAATGAGTGTGTGCTTACTAAACTTCAAATACTACAGAATGCGGCTGCTCCACTGGTACTGGGACTACCGCCGAGGTCTGCTTCTGCACCTACTCTGAAAGAACTGCACTGGCTCTCTGTGCACCAAAGATGTCAATTTAAAATCTTAAGTCTTACCCATAAACTCCTTTATGGTATAGGCCCTTCCTACTTGGCAAAAAAACTAGTCTGGTACAGACCGTCCAGAACTCTACGTTCTAGCTCAAAGTCCCTTCTTTCCCAGCCTAAGGCACGAACCTCCAGAAATGGATGCAGGGCTTTCTCCTATTTGGCACCGCAATTATTGAACAAGCTGCCCTCCCATCTGTTGTCTCTCTCTAACCACCAGGCGTTCCGCAGGAGTCTGAAAACCTGGCTCTTTCCTAATTAATTCCCCTCTTAGACATTCTCGCTCCCTTTAAGGTTGATGCCTTCTTTCTGCCAAGCGCCCTGAGACCTCTTCTGGTGAATTGTTGCGCTATACAAAAGCCTTTCACAATGACAATGACAATGAGTGCTGCATAAATTCCTTACACATTGCTTCTAAATTAAGCATGACTGATTTTGTGCCAAGGTACCATAGGGTTAAGCACAGGTTAATTTAGTAACTTTTAGTGGTCCACCCTCACAGGTATTCTTGTTGTTGTTTGGGAAGGGTTCACACCCCCTCAATCTAAACCCCAATGTCCTGCATATCATCTAACAGAAATGGGAGCATGTCTATGAATCATAAGTTGCATACCCATGCACCTCACACCCAACCACAAGCCGACACACTCATGCAGTGACACCTAGCATCATAACGCAACATGAAGTGTCCTCCATGCAGACACGGATGCTTCCAGATCTCCCAAATATTCACAGGCCTAAGTCTGAGAATGGCCCCAGAAAGGTGCCCCCCTCCTGTGCTGCAGGAGCTTTAGGGACCAGTGTTAAGCCCCTGTGTGCTCCCTTCATGCGTGTTGCAGGCATGGCATTTAAAACAGAAGAGTCCAGAAGGAATCCCTCCCAGGAGCACAGATATGACTCGCTGCCCCTTCACCGTAACTACACTGCCAGCACGTTCACCTTCCCACTTACTCTGGGTAACCCTCATTCTCAGAACGCAGGTCTGGGGGTTCATAAACAAACTGGGAGAAGCCCTTGAGGGCTCACTGAGGGAAAAGTAGCAGTGTCAATTTACTAAGAGACACTCTGAATGAAGGCACAGCTCCTTGGAGCCATGCAGGGGCAGTGCATCAAAGTAACCAGGAACAACAGAAGAGTTTGTCTTGACACCGCATTCCATGACCAGGAGAGAGGATAGTAATTCAGGAAAACGCATCTAAAGTTTCTTCTTGTCTGCAAGAGTTTGTTTTTGACTCCCAACTCCAAGAAGTGGGAGAGAAAAGACAAGAAAATACTATCAAAATGTTGATGGCTGTCACTTTGGGGTTGCCTTCAGGAAGGGGGGTGTCCCCGAAACACGTGCTGGCTGTGGGTATAGAGGTATCAATTTGGAGAGATGCTCTTATGAGAGAACACGATGAAGAACGTAATCAGCAGGAGTGGCTCGTAATGTGAACTGGGACTTCTTTGCTGTTCTTTACTATCACTGCCTCTTGGAGGGTTTAATGCAGGGGGCTTCGACCCGGAGCCTTTCACAGCCTCCAGGACAGCTTTTAAGGTCTCATACGAGACACACGCGAACCTAGGCTGCACTAGAACTCATAGGGTGGAGAGGGTAGGAGTGCAGCCTCCGTGACACACAGGAGCAGAGGAATAAATACAGCTTTCCTCATTGGTAGCAGTGAGGGGGGCAGGCAGGAGGACTTCACTCACCAGAGCCACAAGAAAAGGCCGATAACTCTCCGAGCTGTGAGCGCCGCCTCAAGCCACCAGACTCTCAAACGGTGAGTGAGAAAAGACACCAGGTCATGCAGGAGAGTAATAATTATTGTGGTAAATGGAACCCATACCATAGTCTCATGTAAGCAGAAACAGATTTATTTACATGTTTCCTTGCTTTCTCAATCTGTGGACAAAATTGGTTGGACCAGTTCCATTTTTGCCTTTGGCATATATTAGAGAATACACAAGGCAGTTTTTTGAAAAAGTGACATCAATTGCCCAAAGATGTCCTTTAAAAGCATTTCCAGACCTACCCCACTCAATGTGCCTAAATCATTTCCACCACAGTGCACAATTATAAGGTCAGGGTGTGGTAAATGCATAAAGGATTTTAACAATGGTATCAATTGGTGACTTCTCAATCCTCTTTGTCCAATCCATACAATGTCTACATTTGGTAAATCAAGGTTGTAAATACCTCGGTTAGTTGCATATTTTTGAGCCCAGTGGACATAGCTATGCCCCACAAACCAGACTTTTGTCATTTTGAAGATAGGTGTGTGAAGGTAGGTGTGCTTCTAGTCAGATGAGTTGTGGAAATGAAATGGCAGTTTGATTATGAAAAAAAGTGTTTGAGAATCAGTGCAGATGAATAAAAAGATATGATTGGAGCTTTCTTAAAAATGTCCACTGAAAATTAGGCTGCATGTTTTTTTTGTTTGTAAGAAGTCATTTCAATGGTTGAGAAAAAGTCATTTAAAGAAACATTGCATTGTATTAGCTAGTAGAATGAGAGGTCAAGCAGGCTTGATGGATTTTTCTGCAACATAGTAAAATGAACTTGTGAACTCTGTGTTGGTTTTAGAGGGAGTTACCATGGTTACTTGGTGAATTAGCACTGGGGGGGATGGGTGAATGTTATGTGAGTTTTAAAGTCTTGAAATCTTCAACCAATTAAAATGTGTAGTTTGGTTTTGAATTTGGGGGGAATAATTTTAATTGGCTATGTGCAAGAATATGGCTCTGAAATCAGAAAGAATCTGTGCCATTATTGAAAGGCTCTCAGTGAAGGAAGCATTGTTCAGAGATTCTGCTTAAGAATATCTGTTGACTGTGACTGACACTGTTTGACATATTCCAAACCATTTTTAAAGGTGAGTAATGAATCCTTTAAAAAAGAGAGTTTAAAGATTTTTTACAAGTATAGTGTGTGTCTCTGTGATTTAAGGAATGATATTTTTACCTTTTTCTATAATGTTAGCTGTGTGTTTATAAGGTAGACTTCTTTATAAATTGTTTTTATGCTTGGATTCAACGCTGGTTTAGAAATTGTGTGAAGGTTTCATTGTATTTGTAAATATGGTCATTTTTTTGAAGAACATTGTGCAACCTGTAGCATGGGTGGAAGGAGTGAATGTTTGGAGAGGGACAGGAATAGCAGATAGAAACCCATATGAAATGGGGAGATGCATAAACACACAGCTATGTCAAAGATTGTGCAGCAGCTTGTAAATATGCAGGCAGACAAAGCAATCTTTGACATAGCTGTGTGTTTATAAGGTAGACTCTCACAGTTATAAGATCTCTCACGGCATTTCATATTCTTGTCTGGGTGTATACAAGCTGTGTGCACAATCTTTGACATAGTTGTGTGTTTATAAGGTAGACTCTCACAATGTTAACATCTCTCACATTACATATGGTAAGGTCATGGGATTGTCCCATGTGAAAGGATGCATTGCTGGAGATTATTTTTTTTCTACAATTTTTTACACTTTTTTTCCCTGTGGTGCGCTTGAGGGCCTCATTTATGAGGCCATGCGTCACTTTTATGCCGCTGGTGCGTCACTTTTTGTGACACAGCAGTGATGTAAAAATTGCACCTTGTTGAATTATATTTACAAAGTGACGCATTTAGGTATCTCTGGACCAGTATTAATGTCAAATATTCAGAATTTGTGGCAAATGTGTGACACATCTGAATGCTTTCTTGATGGAATCAAACTAAACAAGCACTGAAAATGCAATAGATCTCGCCCTCTGTGTCACACATACTGTTGGCAGTGACAGACATGGTACATTATATCTAAAAAACAATTAATCTGTCTAAGATTACACTGTGAGGAAGCTTGAAATAATGAGCAACTAGAGTGCTAACATTCTAAATTTATGGCAAATGTGTGACGCATCTGACTGCTTTCTTGATGGAAGCAAGGTAAACAAGCATTGAAAATGCAATAGATTTGGTGTGATCTGAGGCACATGTGCATGATATTACATGTAATCTACCATCTATGTCTGTGCAAGCACTATGTGTGTCTCTGCACTAATTATTTCTCTGTATCTACAGGCCAAAAACAGACCACCTATATATAAACAAGACATAGAAAATAATTAGTTAATCTTTTTTGACAGAAAGCAAAGCACATGTAATGTAAATGAGATTTTTGTTGTATACTAGTGTTTATATTGTTTACTTATTGTAATTGCTATGTAATATGTTTGTAGTGGTCTATAATATGTTATTTTTTGTTTTCCACAGATTACAATCATCTATACAAACAAAGAGAAAGATGCCTTCTAAAATAAGGACAAAAACAACAAGTGATGGACTGAATGTGGATCAATGTCACACACTCCCCCAGTCAAAAGATCTGGGCCCAAATCCATCGTTTTTTTGCACTAGCCGGGCTGATGAGAGGTGTTACCTCGAAACCGGTCCGGTCCTCGGATGCTTGATTCCGGTCTGGGAAAGATATGGCTGTGTAGTTCGGACTGGACTGTTCCCACGGGGCACAGGGTCAGAGCTGATTTGCATAAAGCCATTATCTAACCCAGGGTGGTGTGGAGTGCAAAAAACGATGGATTTAGGCCCAGATCCTTGTACTGGGGTGAATGTAAGACATTGATCTACATTCTGTCCATCAAATTGTTTTTTGTAATTTTCTCCCTGAGTGTACTGGGGTAGCCCAGACGTGGGTCCCAGAGCCTCCACACCACTGGAGTCAAGCTAGCCGGGCTGATGAGAGGTGTTACCTCGAAACCGGTCCGGTCCTCGGATGCTTGATTCCGGTCTGGGAAAGATATGGCTGTGTAGTTCGGACTGGACTGTTCCCACAGGGCACAGGGTCAGAGCTGATTTGCATAAAGCCATTATCTAACCCAGGGTGGTGTGGAGTGCAAAAAACGATGGATGTAGGCCCAGATCCTTGTACTGGGGTGAATGTAAGACATTGATCTACATTCTGTCCATCAAATTGTTTTTTGTAATTTTCTCCCTGAGTGTACTGGGGTAGCCCAGACGTGGGTCCCAGAGCCTCCACACCACTGGAGTCAAGCTAGCCGGGCTGATGAGAGGTGTTACCTTGAAACCGGTCCGGTCCTCGGATGCTTGATTCCGGTCTGGGAAAGATATGGCTGTGTAGTTTGGACTGGACTGTTCCCACGGGGCACAGGGTCAGAGCTGATTTGCATTAAGCCATTATCTAACCCAGGGTGGTGTGGAGTGCAAAAAACGATGGATTGAGGCCCAGATCCTTGTACTGGGGTGAATGTAAGACATTGATCTACATTCTGTCCATCAAATTGTTTTTTGTAATTTTCTAAAATAAGGAGAGACAAAAATTATAAGAGAAAATTAAGGTCTAAGGTAAAAGAAAATCAAGAACCAACCAAAATAAAATCTTCAGAGAAAAAGAAAAATGATCCTGGTAAGCAAAGTACAAACTTTCTTAGGAAATTATTGAAATTTCAAACAAAAAAAAGTTTTTTTTAAATATAAAGACTGAAACACGTGTAATTTCGAAAAAGACAGGATGTCCTTCTACAATTGTTAGACGTGTACAAGGAGACAATATTTTGAAAAGCAATAGAAGAAGCAAACAATTTTCTGACATTCGTAGACGAATGTTTTACAACAGGATTATATCGAATTTATTAAAAAATATAAAAAGTTATAAACAAAAGACAGCTTTTTACAAGAAAAAAAACATAGTTAAGATCGTGGATGAAGCATTTAAAGTGAAAAATAATTTGTTTTGTTTAGTAATGAATAGAATTCATACACTTGATACGATAATTAATATGTTTAAATCAAAATGTAAGTGGAGGAGAGTAATTAAATCGAACTGATTTTTGTGGTGTTTTTTCTGGAGAATGGAAGCATAGTTCAAGTTCTGAGCCATTTTTTAATGAAGAAAGTAACTTTCAGGATAATAATTTGGTGCATGCAGTTGACACCAGTGGTCGAGCATATGAGGTGAAGGACGGTTGTCCGGTTGAAAAAGAAGAGATTGTGCATAGAAATACAGAAGAGGTGTTAGCTGATGAAGTTTTAGGCTCCAGTGTATACATGGAATTGTA
This sequence comes from Lissotriton vulgaris, assembly GCF_964263255.1. Taxonomy (NCBI): domain Eukaryota; kingdom Metazoa; phylum Chordata; class Amphibia; order Caudata; family Salamandridae; genus Lissotriton; species Lissotriton vulgaris. The sequence continues at coordinate 194,474,266 of NC_141695.1, forward strand.
GTAGTATTTGTAGTGTGCGACAGGAATCAATTGTTTTGTTTCGCACTTTCTTACGGACATATACTAAGAAAACTGTGAAACAAAACATTTTACAAGAGTTAGATCCTTGTAGAGAGAAAAACAGGTTTGCAAGGGCATTCACTGGCTTGTCTTTCAAGAAAAGTATGTCAGAGTGTTTTTCACCATTTTAGGATGTTAGCAGTGCATCATAATAAAGTGAGGAAATTAGTGAGAAGGTTGTACTATGCAAAACGTCCAGCACTTAAACTAAAACAGTTAAACAGTGCTCTTTTGCATGGAACTGAATTAGATGTCAAAAACATTTGTGATGAAATTGAGTTTTGTTACTTTGGTGAAAAAGAGGTTAGTGCAGAAATTGATACAGTAATGGAAGGTAATGTAGAAGAGAATGTAGAGATTTTAAGTACAGAAAATTTTGAAAATTGAATTATAAAGTTTAGGGTCAATTCAAGTGAAAGGTCTAATTTTTCTTGTGTTTGTTGTCGACGGACTCATAAGCATCAGACTAGATTAGTCGATTTATATGTAAGAAGCGAAAAGATAAATAATAATGAGTGGAAGGATTTTGCAACTTATTTGTCGGTTGAAAATTGTTTTGATTTGGGCTCTGATCAACGTATTTGTACATATTGCTATAATAAATTAAATGAAAATAAAATGCCTGTTAGAGCTGTTCATAATAATCTGGAATTGGTAGACATTCCTTCTGAATTGATGGATTTAAATACCTAGGAGTCTATTCTGATTCAATGTGTGCATCCTTTTCAGGCTATTGTTCGCATGGAGCCTAAGACAGGGAAATTGCCTCTTTCAGATTTACAGAGAGGATTAAAGGGAAGAGTTGTTTATTTGCCTCTAGATTTAAAAAAAATATTGATACCATTGGTGTTGAAAAAGTAGAAGAGGAACCTCTGGTTATTCTAATTAATGGGGTTTCCGACAAAAAGTAAGAAAATCTGGCAAGAATTAGTGGATGTTAGGAAAGTCAAGAAGGCAACGTTGTATCTGGTAAAAAATAATCAGTACTATAAAAATGTGTATGTGGGAGATGAGGAAACAACTGTACAAGACAACACTGATGTCTCTGCTGGACAAATAGAAAAAGTTGATGTCTCTAGAAGTGAAGAAATTTACGAACATCATAGTGTTGATCCATTGCATTCCAAAGAAGTAATGGGGAATGATATTGACTTGTTTCAGATGAAAAAAGCCGAAGGAAGTCCCATTAGTATATGGGAAGAAAGTTTAGAAGCTTGTTGCTTTCCACAGTTATTTCCAACAGGTGAAGGTGGACGATATGACGACCGACCTGTTCAAATTCCTGCATCTGAATACCGGACTTCAAGATTATATGCAGAAGATCCAAAGTTTCGTCAATGCATTCCATATTTGTTCCATCTACTGTTTGAGAGTGACTTGTCTGGACTTTCCTATGCAGTAAACCATATACTGAAAAGTGGAGCACATCTGCATAATGTTTCGGCAAGGGATTTTATGGATAAAGTCAAACTGCAAGACAGTATTTTGGAATCTCAGCTAATTAATCTCATGGCATGTCAGCCTGGTACTAACGAGTATTGGTACCGTCGTCATGGGGAATTGAAATGTATGCTAAGAAACTTAGGAACTCCTACATGGTTCCTCACTCTTAGCTGTGCTGAGTATGCTTGGAAAGACTTACTTGAATTTCTAAGAGAGGCAAAAAAAAAATATATATATAGAATACAAGACACCTGTAGAACTGTGCTCTTTGGATCCAGTTAATGTATACAGGTATTTCAATCATAGGTTTGAAGCTATGATGTCTTATTACAAACACAAAAAAAATCCTCCGCTTGGAGAGGTGTTGGATTTCTTTTGGAGAAAGGAGTATCAAGCAAGAGGTGCTCCTCATATACAAATGCTGCTATGGATTAAAGATGCACCAACATTTGGAACAGATTCAGATGAGAAAGTGATGAGTTTCATTGAGCAGTATTCTACATGTGCTGTTCCGAAAAGTACAGAAGAAAACAATTTAAGACATCAAGTTTTACGCTTTCAAACCCATCGTTGTGGGAAATACTGTTGTCGAAAATACAAATCCAAGGACAAGTTCTACACGAAATGTCGTTTTGCATTTCCACGTCCAGTAACATAGAAAGGAAGAGTGAATAATTTTATGTCTTCTCTCCGACTTACTGTGACAAGAAAATCACCCAAAAACACATACAACCTAAGAAGAAATGAGGAATCCAAATTCATAAATGACTACAACCCAGTCATTTTATCCATGTGGAATGCTAACATGGATATTCAATATGTGACTGACAACTCTATTGCTGTGGCTCGATATGTGACGTCTTACATCACAAAATCAGAAAAGATGGAACTGAAGGAAATGTGGGAAGAAATTTCACATGAAAAGAGTCTAAGCAAGAAATTATACAGTTACAGTCTAAAGATGTTGTCGCATCGAGAAATTGGAGTGTATGAATGTTCTGATTGGTTGTCATCAGCAAGTCTATATGCCAAATCTCGAACCATCATTTGGGTGAGTCTAGGTCTTGCTGCAACACGAAACCGAGTTTTAAAATCTGCACAAGAAATTGAGTATTTGGCGGAGAAAGAACCAGACAGTACAGATATTTTGAAGACAAACATGTTGGATACATACTATCCAAATAGAAGTACTCACCTTGAGAACGCTTTTCTCTATGAAGTTCTGCAAACCTACACTTTTAAAAGGAACGTCACAGAAGACATCAATAAAGGTGTATATGCTGAAATTGGATGTGAAGGCTGTTTAGTAAAACAAAGAAAAGGCCATTTGATTAATCATCGAAAATGGAGTTGTGATTTTCCAGACAAAAGAGAATTTTATTACTTAGCACTTTTACAACTCTTTAAACCCTGGCGTAGAGAAGAGGAACTACTTGGAGATTTTCTTACTTATGAAGATTCGTTCAATGCAACCAAAGATACCATAGAATGTCCTGTTTTTTCAAGTTATCTACAAATGTTGAACGAGGAAATACAGCAAGAAGCTACAATTGCAGCAGAGATTGATAGAGACAGTTCTCAAGACAGTCAGAGTTCTACTTCATTGATTCAAGATCCACTAGGAGGACCAATTATACAAAATGAAGCTGCCACTGCCATGGATGAAGTTGAAAGAGCCATGGAACAAGCTCAGGAGGATTTGTAAAAAGAACTAAACGTTGAGCAGAGACAAATATATGACGAAGTCACACAACAAATTGAGCATGGTTTATCACATGAGAAAAAAGAGTGCTCATGTACATCATTTGTGCCTATACGACTATATGTCAATGGAGAAGCAGGAACTGGGAAAAGTTTCCTGATTAAAGTGATTGCAACATATTTGCAGAAAACAATGGAATCATCGCTCTCTTGTGTTGTTACTGCTCCAACTGGGTTGGCTGCACACAACATTAAAGGAATTACTTTACACCGCTTATTGATGCTGCCAGTGGAGCATTATAACAAATTACAATACCACAAGCTATCTGGAGAAGCTTGTTGTGAAGTTTCAAGAGTACTAAAGAAAATGAAACTTATCATTGATGAAGTAAGCATGGTATCAAATGTAATGCTTGCTTTTGTGAATTTAAGAATGCAAGAAACTCTTAAAACAGACTATGATGTGTTATTTGGAGGAAAACATATCATTGTTTTTGGAGATTTACTGCAACTAACTCCAGTGAAAGGACAGCCAGTGTTTAAAATGCTTACGCATGAGGATACCAGAAAGTGTTTAGGAAGCATTGGAAATGTTAACATATGGCTAAATTTCAAATATGCAGAGCTGCTTCAAAATATGCGAAAGGCAAAGGATGAAGATTATAAAAATATTCTACAAGATGTAAGAATTGGAAAACTAACTGAACATGGCAAAGAAGCGTTACATGCACGATTAATTTCAAATTTGTTTCCAAAGGAAAATATTCTTCCAGAGATTATTTTTAAGAAAATTCCTGAAAACAAGTCTGTCATATGCTTGATGCCAACTCTGCAAGAATGTTCAATCAAGTCAAGTCAAGTCAAGAAGGCTTTATTTCGATAAAAATTATCATAAAAGCTTTTAAAATACACAACTTCATATTTAAAATGGCAAGATAGTCAAAACACAAAAAATTTAATATACAGTTAATTTAAGAAATTTACGAAGTTCCTTAGAAAAAAAAGAGATATTTCATAAAATAATTTAAAAAACAGATTAAACAATTGATTTAAGTTGTTCAATCTTCAACACCAAAATGTTAAAGTTGGAAAATCAAGAGATTGTGAAACTGGAAGCTATTGATAAAATAGAACTTGAAGGAGCCACTATTATTTTGTCAGAAAAATTGAAAACAAAATTGGATTCTTTAGAGAAGACAATATCTAAAACTGCTGGTTTGGAAAAGACGCTGTATGCATCTTTAAATTGTCGTATAATTTTACGACGTAATTTACATGTGGAAAGAGGTTTAGTAAATGGAGCAATGGGTCATGTTGTAGATTTTGTGAATTACCGAAATAGAGATGGAATTGAAATTATAAAAATTAAATTTGATGGTATTGAAGTACAACAAATCACTCGTTGTTCTGCTCTCTTTTTGCTAGTGAAAGATGTATATGTCCGCAGAAAACAGTTTCCTGTTTCTTTAGCATATGCAGTAACTATTCATAAATCGTGTTGATACTGCTTTGGTGAATATTGGAAATTCTGTGTTCAAGGAGGACATGGCATATGTTGCTTTATCTCGAGTGAGAACTTTATCTGGATTGTACTTGATTGATTTTGATTAGACAAAGATTAATGCAGATGTAAATTGTGTAAAAGAATATAATAGGTTAAGAAGAGAGTATGCTCCAAATTTACCTCAATATCCTCTGTTTAAAAAGTGTGTGGTAGGCCGAAAAATAAGAAATGAGAAAAATTGTTGTGAAGTTGTAGCAAAAAGAAAAAAAAGTAGATGAACCAGTAATTGTAAGCAGAAAGGAAATGGATTCAGTTAAAGATGTTGTTGGATTTCAGTTTGAAAATAGTTCTGGTGTCAACTGCTATGCTAATGTAGTGGTTAATGTTTTCTTTCTCCAAACTGTAAAAGAACAGATTGCTGAAAATTGTGATCAAACACTTTGTTGTTTATTAAATTCTGTGTTTGGGAAATGTAGCAGTGATAGAACAAAAATACAAAGTGTTTCTGCAATTCGAAAGGTTTTAGACATATGTTCTGGTCTAAATCAATTTTCACAGAATATTCAGCAAGATTGTCAGGAATTTCTAATGTATATGCTTGTTGTTTTACAAGATGAAGGAGTAGATGTAGAACATCTTTTTAGCCTTTCTTATAAATGGCAACATGATTGTGACAATTGCTCCTTTTCAAGTAGTACTACAGTAGACACTGAAAGATTTATATATTTGACTTTACTAGATTGCAAATCAGTGTCTTTTAATAATCTAGTTAGAGCAGCAAATCAAAACATGGTGTGTAGTCAATGTAAATCTGAAATGTTATCAACTTTATTTTTAATAAGATATGGACAGTATGTTATTGTAATGTTCCAATGATGTAGACCTGATGGGACTAAATTGACTACATTAATAAAAAATTTTGTGGCTTCTCAATTATCAATTTCAGGAAGGACCTTTACACCTGCAGCAATTATTTACCATGATGGTCCTTCAACAACATCAGGACATTACACAGTTTATTTAAAATGTCAAAAAGGTTGGCAGCTCTGTAATGATACTCAATTGACTTTCAAACAGCGTTTGCCTTCTGACTTACTAAGTTCTTACCTGGTGTTCTTACAACTGAAATTTTAGGGAAGGTAATTGACCTATAAAGATTGCAGCAGTTAATATAACTTAGTTTACTCTTCAAAATTACTTTCTAAATGAGAGTGATGAAGGTAATAAAAAACATGTAGTTCTCATAGAGATAGTATATGTTTATTATATAAAGTGTGCTGTGAGTATTATAGGAATTATTTATTAAATGTAAACTAGAGATGGAAGTAAAACTCTTGTTTCATAACGTGAAAGATGTTGGAGCTTTTCTTTCAGAAAGTCGGGTAAATGAGACATTACGAAAACAGTGGACTAATTTCCATAAATAAGGACTTTCCATATACTATTTGTCCTCGTGGAAAAGTGGATGGATCAAAAGTGAGTTTAGATATGGTTTAAAAAAAATTATATTATTTAAGTAATTTAATGGGTTTTTTAAACACAATCATTTTTTGCCCGCTGTTATATGATGAGTACTTTTGAAGTCACTGGTTTAAGTGAAATTCAATATATTCTGAGAACAGCAAAAATAAACCATTTAACATGTTGTTGAAATTATTTTGTATTTTGTATTATTAAATATATAATATTATCCCGTTCTCTTATACTCACTTACCTATTTCCACCCTCTATCACTTCTCTTAACTTACTCTCGCTTGCCTTTTTTGACTCTCCCTCCCCTCCCTTCCTTTATTCCATTTTCCACACTTATTCTCATTAACCACTCCTTCACGGCTCATTACCTCTCTCTCATCCACCAATTTCTAGCTGTCAGTCACTCTACTTCACTCCCCTTTGTTTCTTTTCTTCATTCCCTCAATAATGCTCCTTCTCTCATTAACCTTATTACACTTCACTCACTTCTTTTCTCACTTCCTATATCCTCTCACATCCTCACTCCCTTTCCATCACAGCCTGTCTCTTAGCTTCAGTCTCTGGATCCTCTCAATCTATCACTCCTCTTCCGTCATGCTTACTCCCTAAAAATGACCTACACTCCCTTCCTTACCTTGCTTTACTCTCTTACTCAGTTCCTTTGTGTCACTCTTTCCTTTACTAGTTGTATATTCTCACTCTTTTACTTAGTTTGTCTCAAGCTCACTTGTTTTTATTCTCTATTTATTTTTCCTTTTTCATCAACCTTCCTGCATTTCACTCACCCTCACTTACCCTTGTTAATCTCCTACTTTGTCTCTTGTATTGTAATATATATATTATAAATATTGTAACTGTTGTAAAGTGTTTCTTAATCTCCTTATCGGTCATCTGTCTTCTCATCCTTTCCAGCTTGTCTGTATTTAGAATGCTATGTTTGTCATAGAATGCTGGCTTTGAGATGGGCCTTCACTTGGTGATGGAAGGCTGAGTGTCCAGGAGGACAGCTCCTGGTGGGGCTAACTTAATAGCTAACTTACCTACTTACTTGACCATTTAACTACCATCTTGGTTCACCTGTACCATCTGTAACTTCAACTACAATAAATACCAACTTGGAACTACACCTTGACTCCATGAAGATTATTACATTATTTCATTGGCGACGATCCGGACTTCAAACCCTGCGTGGATGCTATTTTAAAGGATTTCTACATTCAAAGTCTTCAACTACATCTAAGAACTCTAACTCTACAACTAAGAACCCAAGCACTTACCTGCAACTATACATTGTTGGCTGACCGTGCCCCACCAGTGACCAACTGTCAACGGTCAGCCTCACCTGGGCTTGCCAACATCAACTTTAGCTTGGTGAGTTCTCGGCTTATTTCGCACTTTTAAATTATTTAACGTCTGCACCCGTTTTTAAAAGCTTCTGCTCCTGTTTTAAAATTCATTCTCCTTATTCAAAAGAGACTGCCTGATTGATTCAAAAGAGACTGCCCGACTGTGCTTGATAAGCCTCCTGATTGATAACCTTGCGCAACATTGCCAGTTCCTGTTCTAAGATTTTTAATTTTCATTTCACTGGATTTAAAAGCTTGCTGGTTGTTAAGCCTACATGAAAGGCCAGATTTTAAACTGCACCTTCCTGATTTTTAAGCCTGCAGTGTGTATTCAAAGGTCTGATTGTCGAGTGAAGACTTCACCAGATTTGAAAGCCTGCTGCCTTTAGAATTACAAGCCTCCAGTGTGTTTTATGTCCGTGGATTCCTACAACTTAAAGAGTTAACTGCCTGGACACCGGCTTAATTTTCTAAAAAGGAAAGGCTTCATTATTGCACCCGCCCGAGTTATGGGTTTCATCTGTCACCATTTGTTGTGGCTGTGCCCTTTCCGACCCTGCTTGTCTGGTGATTGCAGATTTATGGGGCAGCTGGGCGAAGTGAAGGCTTTTAAAGAGCTTTTCACTTCGTTCATGTTATGTTTTTCCTAAATGCAGCGTGACATTGAAAATGTATTTGTACATCAAGCATTTAGATTAGGAACTGTAAAAGATTTATTTTTATCTTGCCTGTTCACCTCGGCTGTTCAACTGCCATCAGTTTATTCAAATGTGGCACCAGCGCGTGCATTCAGCGCGTTCATCTTGCCTGCAGCCTCACAAGAGTCGATGACGTGCCTTTAGCGTCAATGTCACTGCGGTTTAGCTATGGAGTGCATTACTGTGCCTTTAACCACCCGGCACGACGTGAGGAAACGTGCTGCCATCGTCATTAGTGTTTCTTCAAAGTGTTTTTGTATTCATCACGTCACAACCTGCACCTCTTCCGGACGTGTCTTCTTCAAGTTCAGCCCTTCTGTTTTGGTTTATTTAAATTCTGTGGTGGTACAATTCTGTCTGCATGAGGTAAATAATATAAACAGACCGCCACTTATGACTTTCATCTAATGAAATGCACTGCTGTTTCTTCAATGTGTCTCATGCTATTTGGAATTACAATTTCTTCACGTGGGAAAATGCAAGGAGTGCATTTCGTCATTTTTTTCAGCGCAGGTACTGTTTCTTTCTTCTTGAGCTACAACGTCTAGCATGTTTTCCAGTTGACAACGGTGACAACTTTATTTATTTTAATTTATTGTTTTAATTATTAATTATCACATTTTGATAGAGATTTCTTCCACTTATTTCTGTTTCAAATGTATTTGAGTATGATATGTTGTCATATGAACTAGTCTTCATGTTGTGATGCCTTTTAAAATGAAATGTTGCATTATAATGATAGGTTGCAGCAGGTATAATAATAAATTAATTATATGAATTTTTCACGGTTTAACAGTGATGTTTATTGAATTTCATGATGAATTCAGCTATGTTATGTCATTATTACATTTATGCATATTTGATGAGTGGACACTTTTGTCTACAGTTACAAGTTTTTAAAAATGACATTTACGTCATTATTCAATGGATGCATGTTTTACGAGTCGACACTCCACAGTTACCGGTTTTAAAAATTATATTTACGTTATTATTCAATGGATGCATGTTTTATGAGTCGACAGTCTACAGTTACCGGTTTTAAAAATGATATTTACGTTATTATTCAATGGATGCATGTTTTATGAGTCGACAGTCTACAGTTACCGGTTTTAAAAATGATATTTACGTTATTATTCAATGAATGCATGTTTACTGTTACCGGTTTATGATATGTTTTTCTGATGTCATTCATTCAATTCAGTACTGTTTATGATAGTTTTGCTCGAGCTCTATTAATTATTATCTTCTTTTTGCGCAAAATAGTTTTACTACTCCTGATTGTTTCCTGTGCGTAGACGTACGTCACATGGAGTTTTATGTTTTTCTTACATTGCTTTAATTAATTTTTCTTGCTGATATGTTCTTGTTAGGTGTTATTCTTTCACCTTTACTTGTATTCCTTCTTATATTTATTCATTCTTGTTCTATCTTTCACTACTGGGTTTCACAATTACGCCAGTCTGGCCAATTGGTATGGTTGACGATCCCGTGGACTTTGTGTTCGTTGTTCATCTTCTTATTAATGTTTTTTTTTCTTCTCTAGTGAGAGGAAAGGGGACGTGTGTGTCTTGTGTTTTAATTCATTAGCTTTTTCTATTTTATTCTATTTCTAGACATATCTGTTCTCGATTCTTATTAGTTCTATTTTTCTACATTATCATTTCTTCCTGTTGTTTGTATACCGTTATTTACATTTCTTATGCTTCATTCTTTTCTTATTCCTTCTTTGTTTCTCTTCTCTAGTGTAAGGAAAGGGGATATGTTGTAAAGTGTTTCTTAATCTCCTTATCTGTCATCTGTCTTCTCATCCTTTCCAGCTTGTCTGTATTTAGAATGCTATGTATGTCATAGAATGCTGGCTTTGAGATGGGCCTTCACTTGGTGATGGAAGGCTGAGTGTCCAGGAGGACAGCTCCTGGTGGGGCTAACTTAATAGCTAACTTACCTACTTACTTGACCATTTAACTACCATCTTGGTTCACCTGTACCATCTGTAACTTCAACTACAATAAATACCAACTTGGAACTACACCTTGACTCCATGAAGATTATTACAATATTTCATTACCTTATTTTGTTTTTTCTTTCACAGATATAAATTTAAATGAAAATATCAAACTAAATTGATATTACTTAAAGATAAGTTTGATGTAGAATATTTATTTTCTCTATACTATTTTCCTTAACCTCACTACTCTTCTCTGATGCTCCCACACCTTTGTTCCCTTATTGCGCTTGCCTCACTTACTCTGAATACCCACGTTTACTCCCCTTTTTCTCACTCCTCTCACACTCACCTTCTTTCAGACCTTTTCCTTTACTTTCCTTCCTCTCTCTTCCTTTCCTTCATTCCTTTACTCTTTTCCCTTCCCCTACTCTCCTTACTCCACTTCACTAACTCCTTCTCTTACTCCCTCTGTCCTCTTACTTCTACACTCCCTTAGCTCATTTTCTCTGTCTCTTTATTCTTTCACTCGTCATCTGTCGAGATCACTCCCTATAACTTAGTTATAGTCACACACTCTCCTTTTTTGATACCTTTTACTTACCTTCCTCTCTTTTCCCATCCTTTGCTTTTTCATTCTTCATAAATGAGGCCCTCAAGCGCACCACAGGGAAAAACAGTGTAAAAAATTGTAGAAAAAAAATAATTTGAAGAAATGCATCCTTTCACATTGGGGCCAGCCTGATGTGAAAGGGCTTGCGTCAGTCTTAGGCTTGCTGTGAGGCAGGTGCAAGACTTTAACACAACAGCGTCCTCAAAGTGACGCAATGAAATCTCTTAGATGTTACTGCGTCACTTGTACGACCCATCTTTGTGTCAATACACCCCCTTTGCATATATTATACCTGGTGCAGGTATAATGTGGCGCAAGGGTTTACAAAGTGACACATCTACCTAAATGCATTACTTTGTAAATATGACTCAACAAGGTGCTATTTTTACACCACTGGTGCGTCACAAAAAGTGACGCACTGGCGCCGTAAAAGTGACACATGTCCTCATAAATGAGGTACTGAAGCGCACCATAGGGAAAAACAGGTCTTCTCTTATTTTATTTCCTTTCTTTTGTTTTAATTCATTGTTTTATATATTTCCCTTATTTTATTCTCCTGACTCCACTTAAATTACTACTTCTTTTTCTTTGTCTGTCTTCTTAGTTCTATGCTTCCCTTCCTTTAATGTCTTTCTGTTAGCCTAATTCTCTCCATCCTTTTAGTCTCTCACTTTTCTTCGGTCACGCTCACTGCCTATAACTCGTCCATACTGATACACTCACATTCGTTCAGACATTATACTTTACTTTTTTATCTCTTTTCCCATCCTTCACTCCTTTCACTTTCCTTACTCCTTTTCTGCAGTTCAGTAACTGCTTCTGTTAATCCTTCTGTCCTCTAACTTACTCACTCCCCTTTTCTCACTCTGTGTTACCGCCATTCACTCCGTCCTCTTAGTCTCACTCCTCTTCTATCATGCTCACTCCCTATTAGTGAGCCATACTCACACTCATCTTCTTTCAGACCTTCTCTTTTACTTTCCTTCCTCTCTCTACACTTCCCCTTACCTCATTCTCTCTGTTAGTCTTTTTCTGTCCGTCTCTTTAGTCTCTCGCTTCTCTTCTGTCAAGCTCACTCCCTATAACTTAGTTATACTTACACACTTAACCTCTTTCAATCCCCCTACTTCACTTCCCTTCCCCTCTTGTCCCTTTTTTTCCTCCCTCACTCATTTTCTTTTCCTCTCTCACTAAAATTAGGACTGGGGATGGCAGCGGTGGTTCTCTAATGCTCAAACAATGAACATAATACTTTGTTCCCCGTAACTAAGTACGGCATCACAATTTTTGCATTTGATGGAGGCCTCATTAAAAACAGGTTGATTATTTGGGATCAGCTGCTCTGGTTGCCCCCTGACCAATGCAGTTATTCCTCTAGTTGAAGTAGTTGAAGTAGAGGCACTATTTCTTGTGCCAGAGCCCTGACACTCTTTCGGGCATAGTTCTGGGCGTGCCTCTTCTGCACGTGCTGAATCATAGTTTGATTACCAAAATTGTACTTCATTCTGGGGTCTATTCTGCAAAATATAGTATGGAAAATACAAAAAATGGCTGCAATAGTGTACACTAGAGAGAAATAGTGAGAGAAAGAAGGCATGAGATGAAAAAGATGTGAAATGCACATTGGAGAAAATATATTGGGAGAAGGGAAGTAACGGAGTAAACTTACTATGTAATACAGAAATGTTGCACTCTATACTATAAGTCTCACTTTATACCACAATTATTTCACTACTATCTCATAAATTTCAAGTACAATAACAGAAAAATGTCTCAAACAATTTATAATTTATAAATTTATTCTTCAGAATTTTCATAATTTAGAAGTACTTCTAGCATTATTTGATCAGGAATCTCCTCATCACAACTCTTCATAAATGACTCCTGGAACTCAACATCGTCCAAACATTCCATAATTGAGCATCCAATGGTTTATCATTAAAATCCTCCATTCCATCTTCTCTGAAATGAAGGTCTTCTACATGGATAGTGTTATGAATAGGATCATTTCAGACCTCAATCCAACTCTCCTCAACAAAGGTTGCAGAAATTTCAAAATTAATATTAACGGTGTCCTCATTGATATGCATATTCTTTTCAAATTTCTTGCTATAAATAGCAGGAAAAAAATTACTTTAATTTATCATTTTTAGTAATAGATAATATTAAACTAGCTTTATTAAGTATTAAATTCCCCTTACAAATTAATAACTCACCTTTTAGAAAGGAGTAGAAGAGATAATACTGTGTAAATTTCACACCAGAAATAGAACAGCTAATATTCCTCACAAATGTACCTCAAAGAGTACTATCACAAAATGGCTGTATTTACCTCTCATTAGAGAACCATTTTATTAGTAGAAAACCAATGAAACGTCATCACACACAAATTCAAAACCAAAGAAACATTTTAATTTGTTGTAAATTTCAAAAGCTAATTGGCTCTTGGGTGTCTGTAAACATTCTAAATGGTCTGCATAGTCCGCCATCTTGTGACTCTGAAGAACAGAGACACAAGAGGTGAAAAATAAATGAGGAAATAATTAAAAAGGGGCAGACTAGACACCCTCTGACCCCCTAGGTTTTCTGAGGGGGGGCCTAGAAGGACCCTGGCAGGCAAAAAAAAAAAAGCGCTGAGTGCGTTCCCAGGTGCGCTCTCCGGTACGCGTACCCTGAGCGCACCACAGGGAAAAACAGTGTAAAAAATATAGTAAAAAGATAATGTAGAGTGTTTAGAGGAAAGTGATGCATTGCTGGAATGTGTCACAAAAATGATGCAACTCCAGCAATGCATTCTTTCACATAGGGCCAGTCTTATGTGAAAGGGCCTTTATCAGTCTTACGGCTGCTGTTAAGCAGGTGCAATATTTGGATGCAAGAGCATCATAAAAGTGATGCAGTGATATCTCTTAGATGTCACTGTGTCACTTCTACGACCCTTCCTTATGTCAATACACACCCTTTGCATACATTACAGCTGGCGTAGGTATAATGTGGCACAGGGGTTTACAAAGTGACGCATCTACCTAGATGCGTCACTTTGTAAATATGACTCAACAAGGTGCATTTTTTACACTACTGATGCGTCCCAAAGTGACGCATCTGTGGCGTGAAAGTGACGCGTAGCCTCATAAATGAGGCCTTCAGTCTTCTACTCATGCGTGATATTTAATTTATGACGTGTTAGGTCGCAAGTAGTTACAGATACGTCAGTATTTCTAACATATCTGTAAACGTAAAAATGATGCATTGCTGGAGTGTATCACAAAAGTGACAACTCCAGCAATGCATCCTTTCACATGAGGCCAGCCCCATGTTAAAGGACCTGCGTCAGTGTTACGCCTGCTGTGAGACAGGTGCAAAAATGAGGCCTTCAGTCTTCTACTCTTATTTTTTCTTTCACTTTCTCTGTTTCTTCACTGCTTTAATTACCTGGACTGACACTTACTTGTCTTTATCCAGTCTGTATCTCTAGTCTTTCCAAAACATCACTGCTCTTTTCTTACCCTTCCACACCCCGTTCCTTTACTACATTTTTTTCGCATATCCACATTCCCAATGTTCACTGTCCTTCTCCTCACTCTCCTTCCCCACACTCACCTTCTTTCAGTCCTCCTACTTCACTTCCCTTCTCCCCTCATCCCTTTCTGTGCTTGCTTACTCATTTTCTTCTCGTTTATCAATGCACTCCACTTCACTTACTCTTTTTCATTTTTTTAAGAACACAGCTCTTTGATGAGAATTGGAGGTAGTTCTGAAAATAACTTTTTTTTTCTTCTTTTTTTTTAGAACAAAAACAGGGAATGGGAAACTGCTCAACAGGAGCAAAAAAACAAAACAAAATTAGGGATTGAGATATCATCAGTGATGTCACTGACCATGTCATGAATGATGTAATATGTGACATCATCAGCAGTGGACTGCGGGCGCGCAAGTTATAGTGAGTCCAACTAACAATAACGTGGGAATTTCAATGGTTTTGTATGAGTAAAATGTTCAGCTAACTATAACTGGTGTGAAAGCTATGTTTTTTTCAGTGAATTTAACGAGTGTGAAACCTATGTTTTTTTCAGTGAATATTTATATATATATATATATTATATATATATATATATATATATATATATATATATATATATATATATATATATATATATATATATATATACACACATATACATACATACATGCATATACATACATATATACACACACACACACACACACTAATTTTTAATGTAGGTTGAAATGTTTTGATCGCTTTGATTGACAAACTAAAGATTTTATTATGATTGTAAATGTTGCCAAAATATGGGGTGGGTTAAGACCTCTCCTGCTCTGTGCTACAGCACGGCATGGTACAGTGCGGTCTCTGATGTTTGTGAAACTGATAAATCTATGTACAGAGGCCTCGGTTTCTTCTAACCTCCCACTCTAAAAAACACAAACCGCAAGTACAGGTACCATCCGATTCCCCTGATAAGTGTATGGCCAGTGCATGCCTATGCTTTTACACTCTCAGAGAAACTGCAAGGCTCAGTATCTTTTGTGATCAATGAAAATTTTTGTGAAGCTAATAGGTCCCAAAGAATGCTCCTGGGATATGGCACACAGATGGGTCACTCACTGTGCACAGCCATGAGCTTGGTTTCTATACTGGCAGGGAAAGAGTAGAACTTATTCAATTTGCAAGCTAAGCCAATGAGCATGAAACTCAACTCAAATAGTCAAAGGTCAGTCAGACCTCCAAACGTTACCAAATAGAGGTACTGATGAAGAAATCTGATACAGGAAACTCGAAACAGTGTGCCATCTGGGCTTGTACCTTAATATCATCAATCTAGAAACAGCCTATCTATTTAACATGAAAAACTAGTGGCAAGTAAATTACTGGATTACTAGCTGTATTTATTTGCATGCAGCAGACAAGTAGTCAGCACTGAACAGCACAGTAAAAAAAACAAAAAAAAACAAGCATTAATAATAAAACTGCAATAGGTCTTGCCTTTCATTAAGTTAAAGCGATTTGCTTTGCTATACAATACCATTAGCATATGGCTTTAACTTAATCAAAGGCGAAATCTATTGCATTTTCAATGCTTGTTCAGTTCTGGCTGGCTGGCTGGAAAGCAGATTTACAGCAATCCACAAAGTCCTCAGTGAAGCTCTTTTTTTAGGTCGAGCAGACCTTACTCTCAATGCGTGAGCATTGAGAGTGTCTGCTTCAGACCTTTTGTCGCCCGTTATTGGGAATGAGGACACCAATCTGTTACGAGCATTTTTCCTCGCAGTTTTCACCGCGGGAGCGCGCGTCTGACCCGCGCATGCGCAGAGTACCCGCGCATGCGCAGAGTAACTCACAGCCCTTGCTCACACAGACGCAGGCAGACAGCCCCCACCCCTCTGCATGCACGCACGCACACACAGGCGAGCGCATGCACACGCAGGCACACACATACAGGCACACAGACACTCGCTCACACACACACACACCCCCCTCCCCCACAGTCACACACACGCACATACATACATACATACATACATACAAAGCCCGCCCGCACTCGCGCGCGCACATGCTTCCCCCCCCCGCACTCGCGCGCGCACATGCTTTTCCCCCGCCCCCCCACCCCCCCGCTCAGCAACCCACTCACCGGCTTCCTTCATGCGGCGGCTCTCCTCAGCTGCAGGGCCCGGCAGCAGGGCTCTTCTTCCCTCCTTCGGCACCGGGGCGCAGGGTAGGCTCCTGCCTGCTCCGGTGCTCCAAACACGGCTCCGTCCAATCGCGGCTCTTCCGTGGGAGGCGGGGTAGGCTCCCGCCCTCCTACTTCCTGTTTCCTGTTGTCGCGCCGGCCTGCCTGACTTCCTGGTCGCAGGCCGGCAGAGTGACGGCGGTGATTTGCGGTATTTATTTAGTTATTTATGCATTTTTATATAGCGCGGACTTTACCCGAAGGCGGTATTTATTTATTTATTTTTTTTGGACGCTGCGTGCTGTCCCGCACCACCTCCTGCTGCATTTCCTGCTAGTCGGCGCCCGTTGCCATTGACAATTCTTTTGCATGTCCTATGTGAAAGCTGCAGTATTTGTCTTTGGTCAGTATTTGACACTTACTGAACACTGTTTTTACGTCAAGAATCCACTTGATAACATTGCACACGTGTTTTGTATTTTAAATTTGCTTTCTCTAGCTGCATTCCTCGCAAACAGCATGCACGCATTTAAAACTAGTTATCAAACTATATTTCTTGAGAAATAATATTTTGTAAAAGAACAAGCCCGGTTGATACATGTTTTTTTATTCCCCATCATCAGCGCATCAGACCCGCCCCATCCTGACAGTGCGGAATCAACTGTTGCGTGTCTTATCTTGCACTCTTTCTGCCTGCAGTAATTGTCAGTGAAACTATCAGATTTTTTTCCAGCGTTTCCTTCTTGTTCTTTCCAGGTGGCGTCAAGTGCGGCACCACCAAAGGTATTCTGATGGTCACAGTGGGGCAGGCAGGCATTGTCCTCACTCAATGAGGTGTGAATCACGGGCTCACAGCAGCAATCAGGGCCATCAGAGGCAGCCGTTTTCGCACCAATGCTAAGACTGATGGCCCGTTCAGTGTCACTTTGCAGGCCCCAAGACACAGAGGGGAAGGGGAGGTCAGGCGCACTGCAGGGGATGTGCACGGTGCATCACACAAGCTGAAAAATAAAGTTGTACTTTTAAAGCAGGGCTAATCCTGCAGTCCTGGTACGCTTTATTAAAACAAAGAAATTGGGGAACGGACTACCATAATTTTTAAAAGTAGGGGCACACTGTGCCCTTCCAATCCCGCCCCCTTCTAACACTGGACAGAGGATGCCAGTGCTTGGACCCCCACACTCAAGGGGGTTACACACTGCGGTCTGTCCTAAAGGATGTGGTGCTTTGGGACGCATTTCTACAGTGCAAAGGATCCTACAGGGCGCACACCTGGATCCGTGACTCATCATTTCAACCAAATGGTGTCAGAGCAAGACGGTTCGTTAGCGGTGCAGCCAGCAAACAGAGCCTATTGGGCAGGATTTCATTTCCTCAAGTCTGTCTGGAAGGGCACTCCCCCTTTGGAGTGTCTTTACCATAGCCATAGAAACTAAGGGGCATGTTTATGAGTTTGTCACGCAGGGCAGCAAGTCACCTAGCTGTACTGGATGACAAAGAAAGGGCAGCAAGGTGCCGAATTTAAATGCATACGGCTCATTCGAGCCTTTTCCCTGCGCTGGCACCGTTTTGCAGCCTAGCGCCCGTCACGTTGCTCCCTGGTGCAAGGGTGCCTGTATTGCATGCAGGATTGTTTTTGTGCAGGGAGGGACACCATCCTGAAAAAAACAACCATAGAGGCATTTTTCTATTTCTGTGTGTTCTGCATGCAGCACACATCAAAAATGGAAGAAAGGAGGCAAAATAAACCTATTTCTCCTCATTACGCCTCACCTAGGAAGGTGTACGCTTTTGGCGCATTCCCAGGTCCGCCCCTTCTGGTAAATCTAGAAATACGTCAAAATCCATGGATGTTGCGTGGGAACACCTGCACATTACCCAAGAAACGCCTCCCTGGCGCAGAGTAAGGCAAAGCAGTAATTTGTGCTGCGTTGCTTTACCCAAGATATATGAAGCCACTCGGGGCCACGCAAGGTTGATTTGCGTGTCTTCATATATATCATCGCTCTTCCCCCATACAACATGGTGCAAGCGCGACAAGTCCAAAATGCGATTTATGAAGCCACGCAAGGCCACCCTGAGTGGCTTCATAAATCTGGACTAAAGCAAACAGCACAAATCGCTGCGTTGCGTTACTCTGCCTCGGAAGGCATTCCATGGGTGTTGCGTGGGTGTTCCCATGCAACCCCCAAGGTTTTTGATGAATTCCCAGGTTTACCAAAAGTGGTATACCTAGGAATGCGCCAAAAAGATGCCCCTTCCCAGGGGAGGTGCAACAAGGAGACATCTTTATGTCTCCTCATTACTTCCTCTTTCTACATGTGTTGCATTATGCAGCACTCATAGAAAGAGGAATATGCCTCGCAGGATTGTTTCTGTTCAGGAAGGTGTCCTTCCTGAACAAAAGCAATCCTGCTTGCAACACAGGGTCCCATTGCATCTTGCCAAAATGGTGCCAGCGCAGGAACAAAGGTAGGAATGTGCCATATTCCTTTAAATGCAGCACATTCTCGTCCTTTCCCTGTCACACAGCAGTGCAAGGTGACTTGCTGCTCTGAGCTGCCTGACTTTCTCATAAATACGCCCTTAAGTGACTCCTGACATTTTCCTTTTACCCATCAACATCAAAAGCACTCAATCTATGAATGAAGGCTTAGAACTCTCCAGGACACTCACAAAAAGGTGCTCTCATCATTCGGGTTAGCCTGCCCTCATGAGCCAACAGTGGCATACGTCATATCCCATTTGCATAAGGACACAAGTACTCATTCAGTGTAACTGCCTCAGAGGTTTTATGACACATAGCATAGGGTGCAGGATAATGGGGTCATGGCTTCACCTGCGTCCCTAAGGTTAATACACTTTCTGGGGTCTCCAGGCTACTTCATGTCCTAGGCTCTGATGCATCCCTGATGGTGGGGGAGGGAGGGGAAATAAAAACATGGGTGAGGCAGTGTCTTTTGGGGTCTTGAGGAGGGAACTCTCCCTTGTGTCCCTTCTTCCAGGGAACTCATATGTGGAGTGGGTTATTTGTGATGGCTAACTCTAGGGTGTCCAGATGATGCCTAGGAGACCTTGGCTACAGGACTGCACCCAGCCTCGACAAGAGGCAATGGACTGACCCCGCAGAAGGCCTAGGGAGTGTACACTAGCTCCATGGATAGCTCCATGGACCATCAGGAAGCATGCCAGGCTGCACCTGTTGCTCATCCTCCCAAGGGCCTGCGGGGGAAACCCTTTAGAGAGGATGGGACTTGTCCAGGCAGCGCCTCTCAGGGTGTCGGGCATTGAATTATTAGATGCATTATCTGGCACTGTCTCTATGGAAGATCCAACTTCAATTTTCTGGTCATATGGCTCAGGCAGACTTCAGCCATGCCCACCCACCCGCCTGGCCCACTCCTCTTTAAGACTAGGCACTCTTGGCGCAAGGCCCCCCTATGCTGAACATTGGACCCTATCGGATGCGCGGGGATTCCGGTCAGCTGCCCAGACCTTCCAGGCCTTACACCTACATTTCATGAAATGCATTATGGGGTGTCTCGAGCGAAAACTAAACAGAAGGGTATATACATGGTCTTCAAAAGTCGCTCAAGAAACTAGCACAAGATGTCTGGCGCAAAAAAAAGTGTCTGCTCGAAACACTTTCTGCCCCTCAAGTTCCTGTGGCAAAAAGTCTAAGAAATTGTGAACTGGTGTAATTTCTGAAATGTCATGGAATTTGCATAATGTGGAATGCTCCAAATTGCTGTAATGTAACAAACCTTTTGCAAAAGTTTAACACCAGGGACAATTCTCGGAGCACTCCAGAGTTGCTGCCTGGAGTATTTACCTCATTGTACATTTGCGTCTTTATTGTTCAGGTCATTTTTCTTTTGGAACTCTTCCTTTGATGTTCATTGTCGACATATTCACTTTTTATTTTGGTAATTTTGATACATGCCATCTTAGATTCTGAACACATTTATAGTCCTGATGAAGAGAACTTGAAGCCAACATTTTGAGAGTGAGGCGGTGACCACTGTATTGACGTCGCTGTGTAAAGGTCAGACATCTGTCTCTACTCTTTCACGCATTTCCTTGGTATTTCTCATTTAGGAATTCATGCTCCTCACTGACCTTTTACTGTGTACGCCCCAATTGTTTTTACTTATGAGTTTGCTGCTTCTTTTCAGATTACTGTATGGTCATCGGATTCTCGCCCTTTTCAGGTTTTCGTATTTCGTCTGTTTAACCATTCGATATTTGGTTATTTTGTATTCCTCCTTCGGAAGTGTTATTGCCCTAAAGAAGGCGAGATTGCTTGAATTAATGTATATCCATCTGTAGGGAACTTGCCTTGCATCTAGAAGGAGCCACATGTTTTCCCCTTTCTCTTTTCGCTCCACTGTCCTTTTCTTGACTTATCGCTTATTTTCTTCCTTTCGCTGTTATTCTCCTTTCCAGATCTCTTTCACGTTCTACCAATATGTATACATATTTAGTTTTTTGGGGAAACTTGGGGGCATATTACCAACAAAGTGGAGAAGGAAGGTGTTCGCCGCCTTGGCTTTACGCCTCTCTTCGCCACTTCGGAAGCGCCAGGCTGCATCATATTACCAAGGATATGGTGCAGTCTAGCGTTTCCACCTACGATGGAGATACGTTTTACAACTTAACGCCAGCGCAGGCAGGGAAGGTTTGTTTATGTACAGGAAGGTGTTCCTCCCTGCACATAAACAAAGCTTAAATGCCATTTTGTAACTTACATGTGTGCTGCTTCATGCAGCATACATGTAAGTTACAAATTGGCATTTTTAAAAAGAGGTTTGTTTATGTACAGGAATGGACACCTCCCTGTACATAAAGAAACGTTGGTATTTTGCTTTTTGCATGTGTGCTGCACAAGGCAGCACACATGGAGAAAACAAAAACGAGGAGAAATGAAGGATTTCTCCTAGTTTCGCCACCTTAAGAACAGGTCTTTCCTGTTCTTAAATTCGGCGCTGCCACCTATTAGCACCTCTCTTGATAATAGTTGGCAGCGTCGAAGTGAATGGGTGTTGCGGTGGAACGCCCACTGCAACACCCACTGCACGCCCCCTTTCACGATGAGTTTATTGTGAAAGGGGCCTTATTACCAAATCAGCGTTAAGTCAATTAAAGTGGCTTTAAGCCACGTTGACTTAACGTTGCCTTGATAGTAGGGCGATGCAAATATTGCCGCGTTTTCGGCAGAAAAGTGTCGATAACGCGGCGATAAGGGGCTTGATAATATGCCCCTGAGTCTCTAAACTTATTAGTTTGACCACGAAGCCTTTTTTGCTGTGCACTTTGAATATCGTTTAGATACTTTTGGTTAAGATATACTGGGGTGCAGAATATGTGCAGCTCTATAGATTATGTACTTTAGGCTTCAATAATCTAGACATCTTATAAAGCTAAGTGTCTGTATTCTAGTCAGATGAGTATTTTTCTTTTTTCAATGTTGTGTTTTTTTTTGTTTTAACTATTGTAAAAACAAACTGTGCAATGTCAGGGTTGTAATCAACAGTGCGTTTTATCTATGTGCCTATGCATATTCTTTGTGAATTTGTGGCCTCTTCATATGTATGTTTGCTTCATCTTTGACAATATTTAATTGCGCAATGTCAGTTTTGAACTGTTTGTGTGCTTCATTTAACTGTTTAGGGTTTTTATATCTACTTTTGACAGAATGTTTGTGATAGTGTTGCCTTTTAATGTTCTTGTGCCTAAGTCTCTCCATTGTCTATTTATTGTCTTTCTTTCCTCCCTTCACCCTTTATTTATTGATGTTTGTTTTTTATCGCTTTCAGCCCTGACGAAGGTCTTTCGAGAATGAAACGCTTTGGTTGAACTCTGTTTTGAACCTTCGCATAAGTCTGATAAATAAAGAACTTTGAAAATTCCATTGTTAATTCCTGGACTTCTTGAATCCTGCATACACCCTTCATCTATTGATCAATGATATCAGTGGCCTGGACAAGGCACTCATGACCTCACTCAGCCAGTCTGGAGAGACAACCCCCACTCTGACTGAGCTCTTCTTTTCATCTGTATTGATGACCAGTGACCACATGAAGTGCTAAATAACTATTTTTACAGATTTTTTTGCTGCCAATGAAACCCCTGAAGATGGAGTTGGTTCAGACCCTGGTTACAGAGGGTGAACGACCAGGCTTGGATTGTCTAAATGGAAAAGAGGAAACCCCGGGAGCGGTGGCAGCAGCCTGATGTCAATACTGGATGAGAAGAGACATCCAGAGTTAATGCACCCTTGAGGCGTCCTGAACTCCGGGCCCACAATGCTGTTATGGACGCATACACGGTGTTCTGATTGAGAAACAATGTCCCCGGTGTAGAGAGCCACCCGGCCTCTCACACACAATGTATCGAACAACACACGCATTCCCACACCCTCGGGGCGGGCTCGCCTCGAGGTATAAATAAACAAGCGGGAAGACCGCTCGGGGTCTTTTCCGGCATACCTGTCTGCAGTGTGTCCGAGTGCAATTCTTCCGGCGCTGCTGTGAGCGACCACGTGCGAGGCCTTGACCTCGCCACACAACATTGGCGACGAGGCCGGTACCGTACTCACGCGTGCCCCGCCACCTGCTGCGGACTTTGGCCTTCGGCCGCTGGCATCGCACCGGACGTGCTGCCTGCCGCGTTCCTGATTCGACTGCGGAGCCCACCCACTGCGGCTGCTCGTCCATTCCTGGCCTGCGTGGTAGTGCGAGGCCCGCCCACGCGTCTCCTCAACGGGAGCGTGTTCAGCTAGCGGGGATTGCCTCACGCGAAGATCGGGTAAGCCCTCCCGCTGTTACCCCGCCCGCGCGGCGTGCCTGCGGCCTGCTCAAGGCCCCCCCCCTGCGCCGCAGGCACTTTGGGCCTGCTTCTCGAGTCCCGGCCCCAAGTGCGTTGCCTGTGCCCGCTGCATCGCGCGCTGCCCCGGAGGGGTGAAGAGGAGCGACGGTGCACGTCGGCTCCAGGCCTGCCTTGGCCCTCATGCCTGCTCCCTGCATCGCCACGCTGACGGCATCAAGCACTGGCCAATCCAAGGCCTCCTCAGCCTCGGTCACAGCACAGTCAAGACACCAAACAAGCATTGGCCGTCCCAAGTGTTCTTTTTCATCTGCCCTGTTTATTCTCTGCGCATCCGCCCACAGCAACCAGAGAGACACTCACACACGCTGCTTCTAACTGCCCTGATTCTGGAGAGAGCGTGACACGTGCACTCAACCACAGTGATGTCAGATCCTGCGACAGGAGGCGCGACGGCAGCACCCGCCGCAAGCACAGCACAACCGGGCCCCGCTGGCCTGCCCCAGAACCGCGCCACGGGCCCGAAGCTAGTCAGCCTTGCCCACACAGGGGCTGCCCCCCTTCCCCCTTTCAGCGAATCGGCCGACCCGGCGACTGCGGCGCCGCGGTGGAAAGTGTGGCTGGGCCGCCTTAACCTCTACTTTAAAGGCACCCGCGAAACAGACAACACGGTCAAAAGGTCCCTCCTAATCCTCTATGGAGGCCCTGAAGTGTATGACCTCTTCGAGACCCTCCCGGGAACTGGCGGGGAGGATGACTACAACGCGGCGGTCAACGCTCTCAATGCTCACTTCGACCCCCAGCTAAACAATGACTATGAGAAATTTAAATTCAAGAGGGCCTGGCAAACTGAAGCTGAATCAGTAGATATGTATTACGCCAGATTGCGCCGGCTAGCTAGTAGCTGCCCATTCGCTAACCCGAGGGAAGAAATCAGGGGCCAAATCATCGTGGGATGCAGGTCTAAGTTACTCAGAAAACTCATCCTCAGACAGCCCGGGATCACGCTCGACGAAATACTTGTCCTCGCTCGCTCACATGAACTGTCGGATTCAAGGGCCGATGAGATGGAACTGGCACTACGCTCACCCATGGCCCAACCAGCCACTCCCAAGATGGCGCCAATCAAAGAGGAAAGGGTGGACGCATTGCAGAGAAGACCGCAGGGCACTCGTCCGCGCCAATAGCAATCTCGAGACGCCCAGTGTGCATACTGCGGCGGAGATCATCCGGTGACCGGGACGTGTAGCGTAAAAGTAAAGACGTGCTCAAAGTGTGGCAGACTGAACCACTTTGCAGCAGTGTGCCAAGGAGGTAGGTACAGACCAAATGCCCCCAGGCCGCGGGGAGGATATGGACCCCGGTCATTAGCACAAAGAGTGAGGCAGATATCACTGGAGCCGGAACATCCACCACACGACAGCCAAGCGCAAGAAAGAAGGCCGCGCTACGAAGATGACGACGATGACGAAGTATACGTGATATCGTACGTGAGCCGAATATCCACAAAAAAGAGACCACCACCCATGTGCACGGTCTTGGTTGCAGGTACAGAAATGAGGGCGCTCATCGACACCGGGGCGTCAGTGAATGTGATGGACTCCGAACAATACGAACAAATGTCACCTAAGCCCACACTCGCTCCCTCGAGCGCGCGCATCTACACTTACGGCGGTACTGACCCACAGCCGTTAAGAGGAGTCATCAGCATCACCATCGTCAATGGCGAATACTCGACAGAAGCCCGGTTCCATATTACCACACAGCAGAGGACCTGGGGTTAGTATTTTTCGCAAACCAAGTCCACCAATCACATGCGGACATCATGTTGCAAGACTTTCCAGCGCTATTCAGGGGCCTAGGAAAGCTCAAAGGAAAGAAGGTCCGACTACACATCGACACCTCCATACGCCCAGTCACCCTAAGACATCGCAGGGTACCGTTCAATCTCCGCCCACAGGTAGAGGCGGAGCTCAAAAGACTAGAAGATCTAGGTGTCATTGAGAAGGTGTCCAGACCAACTCCCTTGGTGTCCCCACTGGTCGTAGCGCCCAAACCCAAGCAGCCTGGCGCCATCAGACTGTGCATCGACATGAGGCTCCCCAATGTCGCAGTGAAAAGAGAACGCCACATTTCCCCGACGATGGATGGCATCGCTGACCTAAACGGAGCAAAGTGGTTCTCCAAGCTGGACCTCAACGCAGGGTACCACCAGCTGGAGCTTGACGGGCTCCGACGATACAAGAGACTGAGCTTCGGCGTGTCAAAAGGCCGCCGAGGTGTTCCAGAACGCGATAAGAGGTCCTATCGGGGCTGAGTGGGGTAATCAACCTGAGCGATGACATCCTCATATACTCCAACACGCTAGAAGAGCATCACGCTCACCTGAGAGCCACACTGCAGAGGCTGGAAGAGCATGGGCTGACCCTGCACAGGGCGAAGTGCTCTTTCTATCAAGAGCTGTCTTCGGCTACACTTTCACGCGTGAAGGCCTAAAAGTAGACCCGAGGAAAGCAGAGGCAATCTGGACTGCGAGCACTCCGCGGAACCCATCCAAAGTGCAGAGCTTCCTCGGTATGGCCACATACTGTGGCCGGTTCATACCCAACTTAGCGGCCCTGGCAGAACCATAAGGGAACACTCACATGCCAGGACCAGGAGTGGGAATGGACATGCTCAGTGAATCAGGCATTCCAGGACATCAAAGCAAGCCTGCTAGACAAGGCGGTAATGGCATATTTTCAACCACGCCGGAAGACAGAACTCATCGTGGACGCAAGCCCGGTGGGTCTGGGAGCTGTGTTATTACAAGAATACGGCCGAGACGAATGGAAGCCCGTGGCGTATGCAAGCAAGGCCCTCACCGACACAGAGACTCGATATGCCCAGATCGAGCGAGAGGCCCTGGCCATAAAATGGGCGTGCCAGCATTTTCATCTATACCTTTGCGGACAGGAATTCACCATCGTGACTGATCACAAGCCACTGCTGCCACTCTTCGCTGGATCCTCCAGGCTGGCCCCCCGCGGATCGAGCGGTGGGCCGTTCAACTGCAGGGATACAATTTCAACTTAGTGTTCAGACCAGGGGCGCACAACCCGGCGGACTACCTATCCCGACACCCAGACGTGACGAAGAAGGCACTCCCGCTAGCGGATGGGCAAGGAGCAGAGGAATTTGTTCACATGGTATCTCTAGCAGCGTGCCTGGACACGCTGACTCTGCAAGAGATAGGAGAAGCCACCACCTCGGATGAGACGCTGACTCAATTTAAAAGAGCTCTTGAAGACAACAGCTGGACGCGGTTCCTTGACGGAGTCCAAGGTCTGAGGCCGGAGGTGCTCCACGCCCGACATCAAATATGGCAGATCCTAAATGAGCGGAGTGTGGGAGATGAAGGAGTTGTGCTCAGAGGGCATCTCAACGTGGTGCCCGAAAGCCTCCAAGGACACATGCTAACCATTGCACACGCGGGCCACCAGGGGATGGCCAAAACAAAGGCCAGATTGAGAAATAAGGTATGGTTCCCCGCCATGGACAGCATGGTAGGCGAGATGGTGCACTCTTGTCACGCTTGCACTATAACAGGACTAGAACCGGCGCCTGCTCCAATCATCACGGAAGAAGCACCCAGAACACCGTGGACCCACCTGAGCGTTGACTTCGGGAGTTTCCCGGATGGAAGACACACGCTCGTGGTGGTAGATTAGTTTTGAAAATTCCCCGTGGTAGAAGTCATCCCTTCAATAGCTTTCCTCCAAGTCAAAAAAGCTTTGGATCACATCTTCGCCACGATGGGGCTCCCTGAAGAAATAAAGTCTGACAATGGGCCGCATTTTCAAGGAAGAGACTTTCAGGTATATCTAGACAACCTCAGGATAAGGCACAGGAAGATAACACCGCTATGGCCCCAAGCCAACGGGGAAGTAGAAAGACTAATGCGAACTCTCAACAGAGCCCTACGCATCGCAGTCGACGGCGGGGATGACCCGGAGGCTGCACTGGACCAATTCCTAAGCGCATATAGGCAGACCCCACACAGCACCACAAAATGCGCCCCAACACATGCCCTGTTCAAAAAGGCGCCACGAGGCAATATACCGACAGCACCCAACTGGACACCGGAGATAAGGAATAGCGAAGAGATCCAATTGCGGAGAACCATAACCAACCAGAAAGCGAGCGATACTCGGCATGCGAAACACCCGGACATACGAGAAGGGGATGCCGTGGTAGTCCTAGACCGACATCCGGGGTGGAAATTCCGGACCCCCTTTGAACCAGAGAGGTGGACAGTCAAAAAGGTCCAAGGAACCATGGTAACAGCGCGCAGAGGCTGCCAGGCCGTCACCCGCAGCATATCCTGTTTCAAGAAAGTAGAAGGGCTAGCAGGCGTTCCAACCAACATCATGGAAGCAGGGGACGTCGAACCAGACAGCCAAGATGGAGACGGACTGTGGGCCGAAACCCCGGTCCTGAGACCGAGCCAGGAAGGGTCAGGCGAAGTGGTCAGCCAACCGGACTCATCTCCAAGCAATCTGTCAGACCCCCTGTCTCTGGTGCGGAGAGGCGAGGTGATCCCGGCTGGGATCGCCGATTCCCCTGCATGCCGGAATCGCCGATATCATCTGAGGCCCAATCCAAGTCCGAGCCAGAGACTGAGGGACTTCGCCTGGACATCGCCGTAGCGGAAGGGTACCTGCCAACGAACTGAATTAAAGGAGGGATGTAGAGAGCCAACCGGCCTCTCACACACAATGTATCGAACAACACACGCATCCCGACACCCTCGGGCGGGCTCGCCTCGAGGTATAAATAAACAAGTGGGAAGACCGCTCTGGGTCTTTTGAAGCATACCTGTCAGCAGTATGTCAGAGTGCAATTCTTCCAGCGCTGCTGCGAGCGACCACGTGCGAGGCCTTGACCTCGCCACACAACACCCGGGGCTGTGGCAGACGGAGCATGGCTTTTTAGATAATATATTTCCCAATGTGACAAATAAATGAATCCCCGGGCCCATGTATCAAATACGATCCTTACAAGACAGGTGTTGTATAATATTTGGTATCCTAACGGGATCGGATATCGCCTGCCCTTCGGCAGACTCCAGAGGTCCTGCCTATTGGCCATCTCGGACGAGCCTCCAGCTGCCCCGCCCACTCCAGGAGAGGCGACCCTCTGCTCTGGCAGACAGAAGCAGCTGCGCACCGAGCTGCTGTTGGAAATGCACTTTTCTGCTTGAAAGCCGAGGAGCTATCCAATTCATTTAGGGTTAAAAGACACCCTATGTCGATTTCCTCGGGGCATATTGTTAAAATGAATCACAAAATCTGTTCATTGTAATGTATTTACAAATGCAAGAAATCGTATGATTGGAAGTGGCAGTCCTTAAACAGGATGATGAAAACAGTGCACGTGACCTAAAAGGCTTGGTGGCATGTCTTCTACGTTTGTATTATTTCACTTTGAGAACTCATGGTACGAGTTGTTTTCCCTCTAACTTGTATTTAGGACAGGCTTATCACTCATTTGAAAATAAAGCAACCAGGTAAATTCACATTAGCACTGTGAAATGTGGTGCTCCTTGCTCAAGTTTTGAAACTGGCAGACATTCGTTTTTTAATTAATTAACTTGAGGGTTTTACATCTCTGTAGCACAGCGCTACGTTGTATATTGTCAAATGTAGAATTATATTTTATCAGGTTATTGTAATAAGGGCTTTTGTTAAACGCTACTAGACATCAGACCCCTATCCCAGTGTGCTTTGTGAGTGGGCATGTTCAAAATAAGCTGTCCTAAGGCAGAGCAGGTAGACTATCTGCACTCTGATGCACACTCTATTGAGCTCAGAAGGATGAGATGCTGTGTCTATTACAGTAGATATCAGAGGATTGCCCTATCCCAGCTCGGAAGGATAAGATGCAGACTAGGCCCTTCATGCCAGATCTGTCTGTCTCTCTGTCTCCCCATCTCCCCATCTCTCTCTCTGTCTCCCCATCTCTCTCTCTGTCTCCCCATCTCTCTGTCTCCCCATCTCTCTCTGTGTCTCCCCATCTCTCTCTCTGTCTCCCCATCTCTCTCTCTGTCTCCCCATCTCTCTCTCTGTCTCCCCATCTCTCTCTCTCCCCCCCATCTCTCTCTCCCCCCCATCTCTCTCTCCCCCCCATCTCTCTCCCCCCCATCTCTCTCTCCCCCCCATCTCTCTCTCCCCCCCATCTCTCTCTCCCCCCATCTCTCTATCCCCCCATCTCTCTATCCCCCCATCTCTCTATCCCCCCCATCTCTCTATCCCCCCATCTCTCTATCCCCCCATCTCTCTATCCCCCCATCTCTCTCTCTCCCCCATCTCTCTCTCTCCCCCATCTCTCTCTCTCCCCATCTCTCCCTCTCCCCATCTCTCTCTCCAATGCGTACTATATCCAGCACGGAAGGATTAGATGCTGATTAGACCCCTCGCACCAGCACTGTTTGTACTAAATCCTGCTTGGAAGGATACAATGCTGATTAGGCCCTTCATGCCAGCACTCTAGTGAGTATTATATCCAGCTAGGAAGGATAAGATGCTGATTAGGTCCCTCGTGCCACCATTCTGATGCACACTATATTGAGCTCAGAAGGATAAGCAGGAGAGGAAAATGGAGAAAGTTAACCTTTAGGCTTTTTAATATTAAAACATTCAAATCTTTAGAGATAGTACAGGGACAGAGCAGTAAAGGCATTCCATTATTGCACGTAGATGTGCCTTGTGATGATCTCATATGACTCGGACTGCCTATTGAACTCAGATAATGAAAATCATCCAACAAAGATTGTGTAAACAGGGCCAGACGGGCTACCGGGCGTTTTGGCATGCTGCCAAGCTGGGGGTTGATTTTGTTGATGGGGACCTGCATGTGCTGAATGAAATTAGTTTTGTTTGTTTATTTTGAAGCACACACAGGTCTCTATCAACGAAATTAGCCCCCCACCGCAGTGACAGCAGCCCCCAGCTCAGCAGCATGCCAAAACGCCCGGTAGCCAGTCAGGCCCTGTGTGTAAAATATGATAAAGTCTGATCAAAATTCAAAGAAGCGTATTTCTATAACTTGTGGAAGCTTTGACTTTAATCTGTCACATTATAGGGCTGCACTGAGAAGTACTTAACAGTGATAGCTTTTACAAATTGGCTGCAGAACCATTCCTGCCTCAGCCTCCACAATGGTGACAGTGAACTGAACCCTGTATATGTCCCAGATCATTATCAAGCAAAATTATGATTTGTTAAATCAAAAACCATAGGTTTTTGTTAACCTGGTATTTTGAACTCATGTTTATGAAAGTACGGTAATATGTAATTTTGAAGAAAATTGAGTTTTAGTTAAATCAAATATATACGTAAGATCACATAATTTATGCAGGGAAGCAGTGATTTATATAGGCTTTCTGGCTTCACT
Organism: Lissotriton vulgaris; assembly: GCF_964263255.1. NCBI lineage: Eukaryota > Metazoa > Chordata > Amphibia > Caudata > Salamandridae > Lissotriton > Lissotriton vulgaris. Next base: position 194,504,998 of record NC_141695.1, read on the forward strand.
CTGTAGAAAGCATTTACTAAATTGCTATGTATTGGTCTCATTTTATGTTAAAGCTTTGTTTTTACCTCTGCATTTTTCTGCAGTTTTTATATAGTGCAACCCAACCCTAAGGCATTGAACCACTTAACATTCCCATCAGTTAAATTACACAAAGTTATATTTTTTTAATGGTGAGCCAGTGTTGAAACTGCTGGTTACCCAGTTCCAAAACCATCAGCTCCAGCCATAACGTAACATCTTGGGCTCAGCAGTGGATAGTAGGCAGAAGCCATTATAAAGCTCAGCTTGTTACAGGCTCAATGCTCCAACAGGACCTCGAGCTGGACAAGAGACAGGCTTCAGGTTTGAGCCTGGCTTGAGCTTTCTGCTAATTACCACCTCTAATTCAACCTGCTGCAAGTTGCCTTGTGGCATGTGAAGGCTTTTCTTTTAACCAGTGCTGCATGTGGAAAACATGGCTAAAGGATCCCATGAACTGGGGCTGATGAACTGGGGCTGATGAACGGACTGGAGGAGCCCTGCCAAGCTCACCTTGTCCCCAGTCCAGATATTTTTGTTTTTAAATTCTGGGACCTGTAGTCTTGTTTATTCCATTACAAAACTGGACTACAAATCTGAGAACAGAACAAAGCAATGAAATGATGGTTGGTTATAAGCCTGCGCTAAGTTGTAATAAGTGTTATTATGAACAAATCTGGTTGCTTCCAGGGATAAGGATGGAGTCCATCAAACCACCACCATTAGATGTGGATCACATCCACATTTGCAAATTTCTATGAGTTGTATCCCGAGCACAAAATAGAATGCAAGTGACTACAATTTATAGTCCAAAAAGGGTTCCAGTCCACATGTATGCTTTTCTTCTTTTATTTTTTTCACAGCAACATCCTTGTAAATCCTAGCCAACACGTGTTTTGTCTTAAAAGCGGTATACGCAAAAGACTTCCTCAGGGCTAGAATGTACAACAAAAACAAAAATTACTAAACCCTTAACAAATTGACATGTAGTGACTATAGCAGAGGGACAGAGAAAAATAACCTAGTGCAAAAAGTTCAAACAGAAACCTCTAAACCAGCAAAATAAGACACACCAATTATAAACAAAGAAACCAGATTCTTATAGTAAATAGCACAAAAAGAACCAAAAAAAGCCTCAAGTGAAAACATACAGAAAGCACCCAACGTGAAAAAAGAATTATATTAAGAAAGAGTACAAGGGGGGTGATGAAGGAACTAAAAAGACAATAAAAGTTGTCCCAACATAAAAACCGAACGTAAAACGCAGGAAGGAAAAAAAACAATAGGGAAAACCCTAAAGTGATATATGACAGAAGCTCACCAATTCCAATTAGTTATTCTCATGCCGCCAACAAATCCGAGTAATATCATCAACAATCTTGTATCAGATAAAATATAAAAGCATATTTGTCTTAGTAATCATGTAGTGGAAGTACGATCTTAACATATAAGTAACACCTACAAGAATGAACTACTCTGTAAGAGACAAATAAATACCATACTCACTAGAAAAAGTCATTCAAATGAGTAAGTAGACATCAGGTATTACATTCCTATGTGTATGATTATAGTACCCCACGTTAGGGGAAACCATCAAAGTCCTAAAATATAAAACCACAATGGGTTTCTGCAATGCATTTCGTTGAACATAAAAGCAGTTGTAATAAAACACCACTGTAAGCGGACGGACAAACCAAATTCATGAACGCTCTAAATTCCCAGTCAACAGTAAAGCACTGGATTCAAAATTCAAAGGGATATTAGTCTTGTGAACAAACATGATTAAAACCTAACCTTTCAATCTAAATGTATCGCATAGCCCCATGAGTTAAGGAGAAAAATTAAAAGCAGACGCATGAATGAAATTTCAGTCTAAACTAAAAAAGTCGCATAGTGCCAAGGTTAAACAGGAAAAATGTACCCGTTACTAATTGTAAACGTTCGTGCAAAGGTAAAGGGAGTAAAGGTAAGCTCACAAATATCAGCGTCTCATATGATACAGCAACTCCCAACTCGCATAGTGCCAAAAGTTAAACGGGAACGGTCTGTCCGTTACTGGTCGTAATCGTACTTACAAACGGGGCGGAGCTAGCCGGCAACCGAGATGGCTGCCTGAGTCCGGAGCTCCTCCGCTCTGAACCATCATCCTGCATTTATCCTGCTTGTTTGGAACTCACCGTGAGGCAATCCTCAGCCCTGCTGTGAGCGAGATTACCGCGGTCTCACTTATGGCGGCGTAGACGGGGCCCGGGACCCGAGGGACCGAGACCTCCTATCCGGTGCGGAGGCGCGTGGCGGGCCTTTGAAGCCACGGCCTCGATTTTTAGCTGCAGCCGCTACTGGAGCCGTGCCCGCCGGTACGGAGATCTGCGCGACCCCGCGCTGTGGAGCGGGATGCGACCTTCAGACTCGGCGGTGAGCAGGGGTGCGTGCTTGGTGTGAGGGGGATCATTCTCTCTCCCCCCCACCCCCCTCTCCCTCTGGTGCGAACTATTTGTAGTGCCGGTGCTGGGACCGGCGTGCTGAGCTGCTGCGGCCTGCGGGACCCGGGCGTGCTGTGAGGCGCCTGATCACACTGGAGACACCTGGGAAGAGAAGCGCTGCATGCGCTGCCGCCTGGGGACCACCGTGAGTGCTAGTGCCTGGTTCCTCCCTTGCTCCCCTCATTGGTGCTGTGTTGTGGGGTGAGTGCCTGCGGGCATAACTTTCCCCCGCCAGTGGATCCCTATTGATTACGGCAGAGAGAACCCCTCTGAGGACTGTATTGGGGAATCTGCGGTACCCCTGGCCCGCGCTTTTGTTGGCTGTTTCTGGCCCCCTTTGGTGGTGACCTTTACCTACCCCCAGCCTTTGGATATGTGTGCGGGTACTCGGGGGGGAGGGGGGGAGACTTGGTGTCCCTGTGGATCGCTTGACTACACTTCGAAGCCCAGGCGCTGTGTCCAGCTACTTTCCTTTTGCTGGTGTTTGTCTTATCCCTGGCGGCTTGTTGGGCACGTGGGGTCTGCGGGGCCTACTGTCTCTCCTGCTGAGCTGACTCTCTCCTCCCCCCCCCCGCGTGCCATTGCCACTCCCATAGGTTGGGTGTTGCGACCGGAGTGCGCTTTGGCTGCAGACCTGCGTCTGGGACCTGGTGGGGCTCCTCTGTGTGACATGGGGCGCCAGGACAGATCACAGCCGAAGCTATCCTTCACTCAGAAGAACTCGAAGGCGGCGGATGATGATGCTGGGAGTGGCGGCATGGTTGATAAGGACGGGGCAGAGGAGGCGCAACAGCAGGACCTGAGAGGGATACTCCTAGCCATGGAAAAGAACCTTCAGGGGGGCATGACTGCTATCGGTACGAAATTGGACGCTCTGACTTACCGCATGGACCGCATGGCTGAGAGACTGGACAAGCACGCGGAACAACTTGATATGTCGGAACGTCGCCTAACCGAGGTTGAGGAGGCTCCCACACCACGCTGGAATCGGACAACAGGCAGATTGGCAGGGCTATGCAGTCGCTCCTGAACAAAACTGAGGATTTGGAGGCCCGCTCGCGCCGCTGTAACCTGCGCGTCACAGGCCTTCCGGAGAGTACCCCTATGGGTAACATGGAGCGGTTCATGGAGGGTCTGCTGAAGAAATTGTTTGGGGATAATGCTTTCTCCCACATGTTTGTAGTGGAGAGGGCGCACCGTTCCTTGGGGCCACGGCCCAAGCCGGGTGCCCCACCCCCGCGACCCATCATAGCCAAACTATTAAATTATCGAGAATGGGATGTCACCCTAAAATTGGCTAGAGAAAAGCAGCCTTTGCAGTATGAGGGCTCCACTTTGTCCATATACCCTGACTTCACGGCACGCGTGCAGGAGGCCCGGAAGTAGTTTGCCCCTATGAAACGCCAGTTGCGTGATCTGGGCGCAGATTACGTGATGCTATATCCAGCGAAACTGCGTGTCAACCGTCAGGGGAAGTCCTTGATTTTTACGGACCCTAAGGTGCTGCAGAAGGCCCCGAGAGACTGGCGGCGGGAGAAGCGACCGTCGAGACAAGAGGAAGTTGATCTGGAAAGGAGTTCCATGGAGGACCAGGACTGATTGCGGCATGCTGTGGACCGGTTGACGCCCGGTGTCTCTCTTCAGGTTTTGTTGATGCCTTATTCAATTTTTGCGGGAGGGTATGTCTCCTGACCGGGGGGGCCTGATGATCCTGAGGCTGCTGTGCACAATATCAACCCCTCAGGTGATGACAGTTCTATTGCGCTGGACTTATGCCACTTTGCCCTGAAGCCCCTTGTGTTGCTATACCACTTTCTGTGCTATGTTCAAATTTGTCATTTATCTTTTTTTGTCCCACATAGCCTGCTGGAATTTGTTCGGCCGCATGTTTTTGCCTGCTGCCTGGTTATGTGTGCTCTGGTGCCCCTTCGGAGCACGTGAACCTTATGGATGTGTTATCCTTATTTTCTTTAGTTTTTTGGTTTTCCAAATGAGCATACTGCGGTGTTGATACCACTCTTCTTTAGGGTTCTGGGGCGGGGGGAAATGGGGGGCAGTTTCCGTGCTATTATTGTTGGGTGCCCTTAGTACGAGTTAGGTCGGCTACTTCTGCCCCCGCGTGATTACCACTGTTCCCATGGTTCTTTTTTGGGGGAGGGGGGTGGATGGTGGGTATGTTTGTGGCTGTTTCGTTGGTGGGGGATGCTTGGGGGGTGGGGGACTGCTTGTTGGGGTGGAAGGCTGAGCGGGGCCTAGTTGGGGGTAGGGCAGGCGTGGGAGGAGGGATGGGATGGCGCTGTTTTGGGTCTCTTTTCCCAATGTTTCACGGTGCGATGCCACTGTTGTTTGAGGAATGTAAGTGGACTGGGTGGGGTGGCAGAGAAGTACACACAATACCCCACGTTTATATGTTGTATGTGGCAGGAGCGATTCTTATATTTTCACTATGGCAGGAGACATGACGGGTGAGGAGACAGCCCCTGACGCGTTGTGGTTCCTTACATGGAAAGTGAGGGGCTTGAATGACCACCGCAAGGTTCGCAGAGTTCTCCAGTATTTGGCGAAACACAGGGTAGACATTGCGGTTTTGCAGGAGACACCTCCCACAGCATAGTCCCATCCTCAGTTATAGAGGGCTCCATGATAATGTCCATGCCGCTGGTTTTACTACTCATGCCAGGGGGTCCTCACTTGGTTTAACCCTAGATCCTCCCTTGTTTGGTCACCAGTGGACACTGATAGTGAAGGACGCTTTACAATTACCACCTGCTCTGGTAAAGGCATGGATATGTGTATAGTAAATACCTACGGCCCCAACTTTGATCTTCCTAGCTTCTACACAACCCTAGCCCAGAAGGTTTACACGTATATTGACAGGGTTGTTTTCGGGGGGGGGGGATTTTAACCTGACTTCACCCAGCACTGGACAGGTCGGATGGCCCGACGCGGGTGCCTTCGGCCTCTGCGTGCACACTGTCTACGCAATTGGCTAATCTTGATTTGCTTGATGTCTGGCGCCATAGTTACCCGTTACGGGGTGGGTTCACGCATTACTCAGCCCCTCATAATATACATACGAGGATAGACTACTGGTTTGCGTCCTTTTTCCTTCAGTTCTTGCGAGATCCTCCCGCAGACCTACTCAGACCATTTCCCTCGTATGCTTTCCTGTTTCATGCATGTGCGACGGATTCCGCCTTTTTCTTGGAGCTTTCCCCCTTACTCCTTGCTTGACCCTCTCTTCAAGGAGGAACTTTTTACGGCGCTGGAGACCATTTTCGAAGCAAATGTGGGCTCCGTGGACTCGTTCCAGTCGGTCTGGGAAGCGTTTAAGCTCTATGCTAGGGGAATTACTATTTCGAAACATGGAGGCGTGCTGAAGTCGATCAGGGGTCGCCTTGACCTCTTGGAACGTAAACAGAGATTTGGAGGAGTTGCGTTTGCGTTCTGGTGGGGACTCTGTTGAACGGGAGATTGCTGGGGTCCTTCGGGAATACAATGATGAAGCCGATTTGGAGATTAAACACCTAGGGAAGTATGCTATTGCTAGGACTTATTGTGAGAGCGAACGCCCGGGCGCGGTGCTGGCCCTCTTGGCTAAGCAGGGCTGGGAGCGCTCTTCCATTCCGATGATCAGGTCAGAGGACTCCGGGCTCCCACTCTCGAACGACACGATAACTGCGTGCTTTCACGACTACTACGCGGCTCTGTACACTTAGAGGGGACGTGCCCCAGAGGAACGAATAGTGGACTATCTGTCACACAGAGCTACCGTGGCTCTCTGACATACACCGCAAATTTTTGGCTCGCTCCTTTGATAGGGAGGAGGTGGTGTTGGCACTGTCTTCCATGAAGGGTGGGCACGCTCAGGGTAGCGATGGCCTCACAGTGGCGTTTTATAAGGCGTTTTCCGATCTATTGATTCCCCATCTGCTTAGCTTGTTTGATGACATGGCCAATTCGGGCTCAATGCCGCCCTATATGCGGGAGGCGATTATTGTGGCAATCCTTAAGCCGGGCAAGGACCCGAATGAATGTGCCTCGTGTCGCCCACTCTCCCTCATGAACGTTGACACGAAAATGTTTGCTAAGTTGCTCTTTAATCGCTTGCAGCCTCTTGTCACTACCCTGGTGGCTCCAGAACAGTCTGGCTTTGTCCCTACGCGCAATTTTATCTATAATATCAGAACGTTCTTTGCCGCTTTACAACACACTCGTCCGGAGGTGCCGGCTGTTGCTGTATTTTTAGATATGGAAAAGGCATTCGACTCGGTGGAGTGGACTTTTCTGCACCACGTCCTTCGACAGATGGGCGTTGGACTTTTATTTCTGCAGTTGTCGTATACGTATTGGCCCACTGACTTCGGAATCTATAGAGGTCGGCAGGGGCACGAGACAGGGCTGTCCGCTATCCCCGATACTCGATGCTTTGGTGGCCGAGCCCCTTGCCTGTGCCCTCCGTGAATATCATGGCCATCGAGGTATACGCTTTCCCACGTACAAGCTTATTGTTTCTACTTACGCGGACGACACGCTCCTCTATGTTCGGGACCCCAATACTCTCTGGTGCTGCGGGAGGTAGTCCGGTTTGGATCCCTATCTGGCATCCAGGTGAGCTGGACGAAATCGATCATGTTTCCGCTGACAGCGGCTACGGTGCAGTTTGAACCCGAGTATCCACTGCAGTGGACTACTGTGGCGGTCCAATATCTAGGTATCCGGCTTCACACTGATTCGGAGATTGTACTCAGGGAGAACTATGGCTGTGCTGTCTCGAAGCTGGAAGACGACGTTGAGAGATGGATCTCCCTCTCGCTGTCTCTTCTGGGACGCATTGCGTTAATGAAGATGGTGGTGCTCCTGCATTCTCTTCCTGTTCAACACTATCCCCGAGGTCCTCTCCATTCATTTTTTTTGTAGACTTCAATCTCTGCTGGTGCGGCTAGCTTGGGCGGGTAAGCAACTCAGGGTAGCTTGGCATATTTTAATCCGACCATATGCGGCGGGCGGCCTCAACGCCCCGGACTTGGAGCTCTACTATCGCGCAGCGCAGTCCGCCCACGCCTATTCGTGGATTCACGGCCCACAGGACGCCCCTTATGTCTGTATCGAGCGGATAGTTGCTGATCCAAATCCACTGCCGGCCTGGTTATTGCAATTTCGGGATCGCCGTACGGGCTTGGTTGATTCCTTACTGTCGGTTGTCCACGCCTGGCACTTCATGGCGAACGCGCAGGCTTGTTCGTTACTGTATTCCCCGAACGCGAATCTCAAGTGGTGCTACTGGCTAGCTCCCTGTAGGGAAAAGGGAGTAATTTTAGCCCTTCGACGGCTTGGTATCCATACCATGGGTGACTTGTTCTCGGGGGGCACGGCGCGAGCGTGGGACGAGGTGGCCCATGCGGTCGAGGACCCCCCCCTTGATGGCGAGCTTCCAGTTTCGCAGGGTGCGCCGCGCTCTGCATGAACTCCTCGGGCTGACAGGAGAAACCAGTGACGGTTGCTACCTTTGACTATGTGGTTACAGCCAAATCTCCTCAGAAATTAGTTTCTAACCTCTATCGGACAGCTCAATCAGAGTTATATGCGAAATACACTAAGCCGCGACTGGCCTAGCAGCACAACCTAAGCATGGATATGTCCGAGGACCTCTGGAGCTATTGTTGCGCCAGTGTACCTAAAATCTCACTAACGCCCGCCATAGGCTTACACACTTTAAATTCCTGAATAGGACATATACGCTGGAGAGGCTCCATAGATACGGGCTCCGAGAGTCCCCGGAATGCAAGCGCTGCAGGGCCCCCCTGGCAGATTTCCTGCATGTTGCCTGGTCATGCCCCGTGGTCTTCTCCTTTTGGCAGTCAGTTTACACCGAGCTCAACAGAACAGTGAACTTGACCTTGACTCCAGACCCCTTATTGGCCCTCTTGGGGTATCCAAAACCCTTGCGCCCTTCCCAGCGGGGAATTGTGGATATGGCGTTCCTTATGGCCAAGCATTGTATCGCTAGGGCTTGGATGAGAGGCCCCCCCCTACTTTACGTGTGTGGAAGAGAGAAATGGTTTATTGCTGCACCCAAACTGAGCTGTACACTGAACTGATGCCCCCCAAGAACAGGCCTAAGAACTACTGGGCGGCGATACTGGAGGGTGCGTTCACTTCGGATACGCATGCTGGGGCTGCTGAGGATGATGTGCGGGATGGAACTAAGGGGGAGGCTTCTGATGCTGAGCCTGATACGTTACTGGATGCTGAGACATACACATAGGGAGCTATCCTGCTAATGTTGAACTGTTTCAGTTTGGGGCTGGGTCGCGACTGGTGGTTCCCTTCCCTCTGAATCGGTCTTTTCTGCCGTATTTGCTGTGAGGTACATTGCCTATGCAGTCCTATTGATTCTTTGTGTACTGCCATGACACTTGCCCTAATGCTTGACCATCTGCCACTTGTGATTGCCTTCTTAGCTGGATTGTGTTGATTGATGATACTAGAAACGTACATTAAGGATTGCGATGATGTACTGCTATACATGCCTGTGGGATTGTTTTTGTTATTGTTTATTTGATAAAATGAAAAATCGAAGTTCAAAAGGGAAATGTTATACCATTTATACCCATCACGAGTTGCTCATCCTTGGAGTGTATTCTCCTGAACTGCTGCCGATCCCCCGGGATGTCGGCTCACGGGCTGTGTTATTCCAGAGGACCTTATCTTGATACATGCTGCCGGCCCCAGGGTTGTAGGCAAGTAGCTGTGTTACTTGTGCAATAATTAATAAAGCCTTTTGAACTTTAAAAAAAAAATAAAAAATTGTACTTCCAAACAGGAAAAAAAAGTATCATGTAAAATTAAGTTCATAGACACACGCGCCTCATACGATAAACCCACTCGCAATGTACTGATGTCAAACACTAACAATTCACCATGAGAAAAACGAGCGTCTGTCAGCACGAGAAACCGGCGTCTAGCGTCCACACCATCTTACGATGGAGTTAAAAAAGAATAACCGAGAAACAAAGGAAGGACTAAGGAACTGCTTGGCATTTACCGACCCAAAATGGCCACCGTTAACCGTATCGAGTAAATTAAAAGCTGTCAAAAAAACCTTATTAAACAAATTTCTTCCGATAAGAAACAAAGCACAATCGCTACCTGGTAATTCAATAATCAGAATTTTATCAAACATTGACTAAAAAAGGGCCATAATATAATGATTCAGAGAAAAAGAAAAAAAGATCAAGTGCGCTGAGCCACAATTATGGCAAATGTAAGAATAAATCAAAAGAATAACTAAAAAAGGGGGGGTGGAGGGAGTAAAGCGAAAGAAATCCCTTAAAGGAGAAATAATAATGAATAATTAAGTACGAATACATTCAAAAAGAACAAATAAGACTAGGAAGAAATATAAAGATAAATTAGTTAAAGAAAAGGTAGAAAAGAGTTATTAAGGAACACAAGCCCATATACCTAATTGGTGATTCAAAAAAAGACACAATAAATATATAGTCCATGTCAATTTGTACATACAAACTAGATAGTACAGTATTACAATAACAAGTTAAATCCAGATTCAATGAATATTAAAACAAGTGATTGGGAATACTCAAAAATAGAACAAAAGGCAAAAAGGAAAAAACACACAGATCAAACATTACAATATCAGTCATTCAAATTGACAGATAACGAAAGTCATCATCCATGAAAATATTGAAATTCATTGTCAAAGTTCAACCCTCTATCAACTGCACGCAAATGTAATATCCAGCGGGCTTCTCTCTTACGAAGATAAAGCTCACGATTACCTCCTCTCACATTCGGTAAGACGTTCTCAATGCACTGCATTTGACTGCATGAGCCGCAATCGGGTACCTGATATCTCTATTCTTCAGAGCCCTGAAGTGTTCAGATATGCGGTCTCCAAGTCTTCTGATACTGCTTCCAATATAAATTTGTTGACATTTACACACAACAGCAGATACCACATAAGTTGTATTACAATCAATGTGTGTCGAGATATGAAACATTTGTGAGCCATTGTAACTGAAACAGCGAATACCCTGTATCATTATTCTACACATGCTACAATTCCTACATTTGAATGATCCTATGCTTCTCCTAAGCAGCCAATTCTGTTTCTGCAAACGTTGTCTAGGATAGCATGGGCTTAGGATGTTCTTAATAGATTTATCTTTCTGATAAGTAACAGGACGATCTAAAATAAATGATCGCAAAACAGGATCAGAAGTCAACAAGAACCAATACCTCTTAAGGACCCCATATACTTTAGATTACCAAGTATTATAGCCAGTGATAAGTCGCACGGGGGACAGGCTAGTCTTAGTTTTCTTGTTTTTTGATTGTAGAGTCTGCTCCCTGGGTAATTTAGTAACTCTCTTTTTGGCACCTGTGACAACTTTGTCATACCCGCGTGTCATAAAACGTGGTTCCATATCATTGACACGCTCTAAAAAGTCTTCATCCCTACTACAATTTCGAAGTGCCCTGTAGAGTTCACCATATGGTATCGAATTAATTTGTGATCTAGGATGGGCACGCAGTGCATGTAGTACCGAATTACAAGAAGGAAGGTATTGAATTTGAATTTAAAATTATTTATAAAGCGCACGTACACCAGCGGTTTCATGGCGCTAAAACATTGTCACTACCTAAATCATCTATGATACAGGCAATTAGACTGGAAACAGATATGATTGGATGGAATACTCAGGGCAAAATGGCGATGGTAAGATTCTGGAAACGCCAATCCCAGGGGGTAGGGGAAAAGGTCTCACATTGGTGTAGTGAAGAAATCCGCCACAGTAACCTAAGATGGGCACTAGACGCAAAAAGGAAAATAAAGGAAATAATCGGAATCTAAAAGTGGAAGTAAACCAAAATTCTCTAGATGTAGAGTTCATGAAGAGTGCACTCAGAGTACAAGGAAGGGAGTACTTCAGAAGGCAGGATATAGGATATCTAAGAAACCAAAAATCTGTGGTAAATAGAATAGAATCATGGGAAAACGAGACTGGGTACCCATACTTAGAAACCCTGCCAAATTATGCATTTAGGTGGGAGATACTGAAAATCCGAATTGGCACCATCCCTTGGCTAATGGAAGGGAGAATTAAGGCAGAAATGTTATATCCAGATGGTACATGTAAATGTGGCCTGGGGGCCAAGTGTGAAATGCTGCACATACTACTTGACTGCTTGACATGTCTAGAAGTGAGAAAACGGTTCTTACGACCTTTATTTATGAAATATGGCATAAGACAACGAGTACAAGCGACAAACTTATTGATAGGAATGGAAAATCTGGAAATAGCAATTGCACTTGGGAACTTTCTGAAAAAGGTGAATCGCATAGCACAGGAACAACAAAATAAATCAAATTGAGGAACCTATATTGATAGATACAAGTAAAAGCTAAGTTACGAGGGATTTCAAGCCTATAAGATATCGGATAGTACTGTAATGAGAAACATATCGAAATCGCCTATTTTTAATGTAATATCTTCCAGTTTTATTATGTATAGCATGTGTTTTAAAATTCTTCCTAACACTTTTAGGTCTGTGCTACCCATAGAATGCCTTTTCTTTTTAAATTTTGTATAACATATAGAAAGTGGCGTGGAGAGTAACAGCCTGATTGTATAAATTTTGTATGGTTTTGATATTGATGTGATGCATTTCGATCTCATTGTTTAAAGACCACGGTCTAAATAAACAGTTTCTCTCTCAAAAAAAAAAAAAAAAAAAAAAAAAAAGAAGTAGCCTTTCTGTAGAGTTTGCTACAAACCCTTCCAGTGTCAATGAATAACAACATCAAGGAACACTATCCTCTCTTTGTTGTGGGTCATGGTAAAGGTCATGTTGCAAGCATTACTATTCATATATTCAAAGAAACGTAGCAAATCGATCTCTCCGCCTGTCCAGATCAACAACCAGTCATCAATGTATCTCCCATAGTAACAGATGTAATCATGCCAGTGACAACCACCTTGGCCCCAGATATGCACCGCCTCAAACCATTCAATGAAGCGACAGGCAAAAGACGGCGCAAATCTGGAACCCATGGCAGTCCCACACATCTGTCGGTACCAGTTGCCATTAAACAAAAACACATTCTGTTCCAATAGGAGTTTCGACATGGTAATCAACATGATTACGACCAGTAACGGACAGATCGTTCCCGTTTAACTTTTGGCACTATGAGAGTTGCTGTATCATATGAGACACTGATATTTGGGAGCTTACTTTTATATGGTCCTCCCTTTACCTTTGCACAAACGTTTACGATTAGTAATGGGTACATTTTTCCTGTTTAACCTTGGCACTATGAGACTTATTTAGTTTAGATTGTGAAATTTAATTCATGAGTTTGCTTTTAATTTTTCTCCTTAACTCATGGGGCTATGCGTTAAATTTAGATTAAAAGGTTAGGTTTTAATCATATGTTTGTTCATGAGACTAATATCCTTTTGAAATTTGAATCCTGTGCTTTACTGTTGACTGGGAATTCAGAGGTCTCATGAATTTGGTTTGTCCGTCCTCTTACAGTGGTGTTTTATTACAAGTGCTTTTATGTTCAACGTAATGCATTACAGAAACCCATTGTGGTTTTATATTTTAGGACTTTGATGGTTTCCCCTAACGTGGGGTACTATAATCATACACATTGGAACGTAATACCTCATGTCTACTTACTCATTTGGATGAATTTTTCTAGTGAGTATGGTATTTGTCTCTCACGGAGTAGTTAATTCTTGTAGGTGTTAATTATATGTTAAGCTCGTACTTCCACTACATGATTACTAAGACCAATATGCTTTTATATATTATCTGATACAAGATTGTTGATTATATTACTGGAATTTGCTGGCGGCATGAGAATAACTAATAATTGGAATTGGTGAGCTTCTGTCATATCACTTTAGGGTTTTCCCTATTGGGTTTTTTCCTTCCTACGTTTTACGTTAGGTTTTATGTTGGGACATTTATTATTGTCTTTTTAGTTACTTCATCACCCCCCTTGTACTCTCTTAATAGAATTCTTTTTTCACTTTGGGGGCTTTCTGTATGTTTTCACTTGAGGCTTTTTTGGTTCTTTTTGTGCTGTTTACTGTAAGAATCTGGTTTCTTTGTTTCTAATTGGTGTGTGTCTTGTTTTGCTGGTTTAGTGGTTTCTGTTTGAACTTTTTACACTTGGTTATTTTTCTCTGTCCCTCCGCTATAGTCACTACATGTCAATTCGTTCAGGGTTTAGTAATTTTAGTTTTTGTTGTACATTCTAGCCCTGAGGAAGTCTTTTGCGTATTCTGCTTTTAAGACGAAACACCTGTTGGCTAGGATTCACAAGGATGTTGCTGTGAAAAAAATAAAAGAAAAAAAGCATACATGTGAACTGGAACCCTTTTTGGACTATGAATCATAGTAACTTGCAATTCTATTTTGTGCTCCGGATACAACTCGAAGAAATTTACAAATCTGAGAATTAAAAAAAAAACCTGGCTGGAGCAGCAAATCATGCATTGATCAGGGAAAATTGGCAGCATTGCTGGAGTCAAAAGTGGGAGAGATAAGAGTAGCATCAGATCCAAAGAAATCGACAGATTACAGTGAATGTGTACTTGGGTACTATTTGGTCAAAATTAGTCTACATTTTATATATATTGCCTCACAATCAGCGACGGCTCGTGGAGGGAGTTACGGTGGGGCAGGAGGGCGGGGAGGGGGAGGGGCAGGGCGGAGGTTGCTAAAAACCGGCATATGGATAATTGCAGGTAAGTAAACAATTTAATTAATAAAACGAATTTCGTTGCTCGCACTGCATTGCATTTTGCAATGCAAGGCGCACTACGAAATTCGTTTTATTAATTAAATTGTTTACTTACCTGCAATTATCCATATGCCGGTTTTTAGCAACCTCCACCCTGCCCCTCCCCCTCCCCACCCTCCTGCCCCACCGTAACTCCCACCACGAGCCGTCGCTGCTCACAATAAGGCATTTGCTGTGGAGATCACTGTGTAAGCGGATTCCCAGGTATAACATTGATGAGATATCTATGAAGGTTAATGTGCTTGCTGAACAGATGTGTGTACAATCTAATTACAGGTTACATTTATCATAAAATAGCATAGACTTCTCACCAGGTCTTGCTCCAACACTACCAGTAGAGGGCATGACCCCCTGTAGGCTGTTTTTACACCTTGATAAGTATGTTGCGTTGTATACCGAATTGTGACCCAAATGCATTTTTGTGTATTCATTGTATTTTCTGTTTAAAATATACAATTAACGATTTTTTCTAAAATCACATTAAGGTTTAATATGTTCTGTTGCAAAGTACAGTGTGTAACATGCAAATATGTATTCTTGTGTGACAGCTTTGTGTTATACGTTGACACCTCAGTGGGTTACTACTTTTTTGTGTGGTGATCCTTGTATTAGTAAGTGCATCCTAATAATGACTCAGATAGATTCATCTGACATTCTAATAAAGATTACATATGTCTTGGTTTGGAAATATCAAACATCACACAAAATGGTAGATTGGTCAAATATCTTCCCCCTCTGCCATCAAACATCTACTCTAGTTTACCTCTTGAGTACTTCTGTAGTGACACGGTCTGAAAGATCTGCCAGCCATCTGGTGGTCTTCCCCAAACACTTTGCTTTCCCTCTTCATGGACTCTAAGCACTTTACCTCTGTTAACCAGAGGTTAAGTGCATGGGCTCAATCCTTGAAATATGGTCACATTGGCTTATCCCTAATTGACATATTTATTATCCTTTTAAGTCCCTTGTAAAGTTGGGACTACCTTTGCTCATGGTCTGTAAACTAAATGCAACTTGTAGGCCTACAGCACTGAATGTGAAACCCACTTAAGTAACCCTCTGAACATGTCTAAAGTCTGTCATCGCAGAACGTGTATGCACATTTAAACTGTCATTTGAACCGGACAAAAGAAACATTTTCCAGACCCAAACCTTCCTCTTGAATATATATAAGCCACCACCAGGGTAGACCTTGGACGGCCTAGAGGGCAGGGTGCAGTGTTTACATGTCCTGTTACTCAAAAACTATTCCATAGGATAGGTTTTGTGTTTTTTTATTAATAACATTTAATAAGCTGTAATTTCCAAATGGAAGCAGGTTACCAGTTTGTGTTTGGCGGCTTTGAAACTGTATTGAAAAATCCTAACTTATGAAGAAGTCAGATTTTAGCTTACAATTTTATAAATAACACTTTTGGAAAGTTGGCATTTTCCTCCTGCCTTAGCCATTTGGTACCTGTAACATTTTTCTTAGTCACATGACTGGGTGTAGCTGACTGATTGGCTTTGTGTGTTCCTTCTAGACAACCACACCCAATAGGACACAGCCTTAGTTACACTTAAATAGGCAATGTCCTGACTCCACACAAAGGGCTGCTTACCCCAAGTAGTTAGTCTGGAGCCAGGTCAGGGAAGGCCGGATGCCTGGGGACTTCAAAGGGAAACCTCTAGAGTTCCTCCCCACTTTAAAGGCTCAGCTTGATATAAATACTGGACCTCAGACACAGACTCTTCAGTACACTTCTGGAACTGTGGATACTCTGCCAGGAAGAATGAATACTGCCCTGCTGTGCTGACCTGCTGGCCTCTTGTCTGAGTGAGAAGGACTGGATCTGCATCTGTTGAACCCAGGACCCCAAAGTGACTGAATGGGCTATGTTGGACTTAGCCCTTTTTGCACGGTCATCCCTGAACTTTTTGCCTTCCTCCTGTATTTTGTCTGACCCGTTTTTGTTGGTTTTATGACTCAGGGCACTTTACCACTGCTGATCAGTGCTAAAGTGCATATGCTCACCCTATTGTAAATTGATGTATGGATTAGTGACTCCATGATTGGCTGGTTTGGTTTACTTGTCAGACCCTAGTACAGTGAACTGAGTGTGCCCAGGGCTTGTAAACCAAATGCTGCTGGTGGGCTTGCAGCACTGGTTATGCCACCCTCAGAAACAGCCTGTAAAAGTGTGTCTAGGGCTTGCCTTTGCAGAGCCTGTGTGCAGTCTGGTACTGCCATGCTGACTGGTGCCGGTTGTCCAGTCATCTGAGTTCCTGTGGGAGGGGTAGGTGCAGAGATGCCTGCCTTCAGCGACCTTTGAGGACCTCCTCACTCGCTGCTGGCCCCACCTGGACAGCTCGTGAGGCTTTCATGAGGAATTATTAAGGTTCCCAGGAAGTCCCTTGCGTGGAACCATTTCTGAACGACACTTTTACAGGTCGTATACCGGTGTCCTCCTAATTTGGAGGATCCGAGCAATTATATGAGCACGAAGGTCCTGATGAATCGCCCTTAGGGCGTGAAACATGTCGACCGTTTTTTCACAATAAGGGTTGAATAAGGGTTGGTCTCATTGTTCACCACTCCTTAATACCCCTGTAACTTTTAACCAAAGCAGTGAGCCTGACTATTAAAATAATCACCAACAGGACTCTACCGACTTTTTTTAACCACACCACCATGCTCACGATTGCACTTTCTTAGGCCCCTCACACACACACACCCGTTGGCCCAGAATAGAAGATCTCCGCCAAAGTGCAGCTCCCCTTGCTGCCCGACGGGCATTGCACCGCCAGCCTGCCGAAGGAGCAGGATACCGATGATGACGCTGGACGGTCATCGGCTGGGACAACAGTTGTGGTCCTGCCGATAGCCTGTGTGAGGTATCCTTACATTCTGGAAAAAGGGTCTACACCATGCACTCAAGACCCCCCCCTCCACCCTTTGTCTAACTAAGTGAGAGAGAAGATATGCTGAGCTAAATTTTTAGCTCTCATTGGGGAACTCTGTACAATACTTGCTGCTTGTTGATTCTAATAAAGATTACATATGTCTTGGTTTGGAAATATCAAACATCCCACAAAATGGTAGATTGGTCAAATATCTTCCCCCTCTGCCATCAAACATCTACTCTAGTTTACCTCTTGAGTACTTCTGTAGTGACACGGTCTGAAAGATCTGCCAGCCATCTGGTGGTCTTCCCCAAACACTTTGCTTTCCCTCTCCATGGACTCTAAGCACTTTACCTCTGTTAACCAGAGGTTAAGTGCATGGGCTCAATCCTTGAAATATGGTCACATTGGCTTATCCCTAATTGACATATTTATTATCCTTTTAAGTCCCTTGTAAAGTTGGGACTACCTTTGCTCATGGTCTGTAAACTAAATGCAACTTGTAGGCCTACAGCACTGAATGTGAAACCCACTTAAGTAACCCTCTGAACATGTCTAAAGTCTGTCATCGCAGAACGTGTATGCACATTTAAACTGTCATTTGAACCGGACAAAAGAAACATTTTCCAGACCCAAACCTTCCTCTTGAATATATATAAGCCACCACCAGGGTAGACCTTGGACGGCCTAGAGGGCAGGGTGCAGTGTTTACATGTCCTGTTACTCAAAAACTATTCCATAGGATAGCATTTGTGTTATTTTATTAATAACATTTAATAAGCTGTAATTTCCAAATGGAAGCAGGTTACCAGTTTGTGTTTGGCGGCTTTGAAACTGTATTGAAAAATCCTAACTTATGAAGAAGTCAGATTTTAGCTTACAATTTTATAAATAACACTTTTGGAAAGTTGGCATTTTCCTCCTACCTTAGCCATTTGGTACCTGTAACATTTTTCTTAGTCACATGACTGGGTGTAGCTGACTGATGGGCTTTGTGTGTTCCTTCTAGACAACCACACCCAATAGGACACAGCCTTAGTTACACTTAAATAGGCAATGTCCTGACTCCACACAAAGGGCTGCTTACCCCAAGTAGTTAGTCTGGAGCCAGGTCAGGGAAGGCCGGATGCCTGGGGACTTCAAAGGGAAACCTCTAGAGTTCCTCCCCACTTTAAAGGCTCAGCTTGATATAAATACTGGACCTCAGACACAGACTCTTCAGTACACTTCTGGAACTGTGGATACTCTGCCAGGAAGAATGAATACTGCCCTGCTGTGCTGACCTGCTGGCCTCTTGTCTGAGTGAGAAGGACTGGATCTGCATCTGTTGAACCCAGGACCCCAAAGTGACTGAATGGGCTATGTTGGACTTAGCCCTTTTTGCACGGTCATCCCTGAACTTTTTGCCTTCCTCCTGTATTTTGTCTGACCCGTTTTTGTTGGTTTTATGACTCAGGGCACTTTACCACTGCTGATCAGTGCTAAAGTGCATATGCTCACCCTATTGTAAATTGATGTATGGATTAGTGACTCCATGATTGGCTGGTTTGGTTTACTTGTCAGACCCTAGTACAGTGAACTGAGTGTGCCCAGGGCTTGTAAACCAAATGCTGCTGGTGGGCTTGCAGCACTGGTTATGCCACCCTCAGAAACAGCCTGTAAAAGTGTGTCTAGGGCTTGCCTTTGCAGAGCCTGTGTGCAGTCTGGTACTGCCATGCTGACTGGCCAAGTGCACCCATTTGCCAGTCCCTAAACCTTCTCTTTTCTTCATATCAGACTCCCCTTTGGTAGGCCAAAGGGCAGGGTGCACTGTAGGTAAAAGTTAGGACAAGCCCTGATGTGTGTGGCATGGCCTAATAGTGAATTACAGCCATTTTCGTTTTTCACTGTTGCAAGGATACCCCTTCCCCATAGGCCAGATGGGCAGTTTGATTATTACATCTTATAATCCTAACTGACTCAGAGAACTAGGTAGAAATTCAAGTTTAGTATGCCTGAACCGAGAATGATAAAATACATATTTTAGTTAAGCTGGTTTTAACATTCTGTGCTTGAAACTATTACTTTTAGAAAGTAGGTTTTTCTTGCCTAACTATCCAATCCTGCCTCTGCTAGGTTGTGTATTCCTTGTCTGGAGTTTGAGTGACAGGGGCTGGGGGATTTCAGGAGAAGGGGGAGTCAGCCCAGTGCTGAATAGAGAGATCTGCATGGAGATAGGAGGGAGGAGTTGCACCTGGGACCTGAATAGGGCTGTGCCTTCCCTCCACAATGCTGGCTCCACCTCCTGTGGTGCGTCTGATGTCTCTGCCCTGCACTGTGAAAGGAAAGAAGGAGTCATGTAAACAGAGTGCTCCAGGACTGACCAGAATTGGTTTGGACTAGGCAAAGTCGTCTCTGCCTTCAGAGAACAAAAAGAAACTGTGTATAATAGAGGGGACTCAAACCCCAGAACTTGAGATCACTTTTGGACAACAAGAAGAAACCTTTGCGGAGGAGTGGAACCCGAGAGACTGAGGAGAGACTATCCCTAAGCTGAAGTGCTGTTTGGGGGATTGGCCTGCAGTGGTTGCCTGACTGCCAAAGAAAGGATCGAGGAAGTTTGTGTACTTTCATCAACTTGTAAGGATCTCTAAGTGCTTCAGAAAAAGCTTGCCTCCTGCTGAAGTCTCAGGAACAAGAGACTTCACCCACCAGCTCCCTAAGAGTTCTTTTTAAGTGACTGCAGTTGTGCGGGACTTTGAGGAACTGCACATCGCAAGGAGCTGGAAGCGAGACTCACGAGCAAGAAGCGTGATGCCGAACTGTCGCTGCCTCTTCACAACACGAGAGCGCCTCGCATCACCGGAGAAGAGGATCGACGTCACAGCAGACGCCGCTGCAACAACGGGAAGCGTGTCGCAAGGCCTGTCACGGCCCCCAATAACCACAGAGTCATCGCAGGGCCCCCGAATCACCTCGCATCGCTTGAGAAGAGGATCGACGTTGCAGCAGTCGTCGCATCACCGGAAAGTGTGTTGCAGGTCCTCTCGCGGCTCGCATCGTCGAAGCACCGCGCATCGCTGGAGAAGAGTATAGACGTTGCAGTAGATGCCGCCGCATCACCGGGAAGCGGGCCACAGGGCCTGTCGCGGTCTGCATCGTATCGCACCAAGAAGACGACATCTTTATATCTTTCTACCAAAACATCATCGCATCACGGCGTTGCTTGCCGCATCGCCACGGAAGCATAGTAAGAAACTGACGCATCACCTCCCATCGCAGAGAAGAACCGATGCATCACCATCCCCTATGCAGCAGTAAGGGACCGACGCATCACCGTTCTTGCGTGTAAGGAACCGACGCATCACCTTCCCTGCAACACTTTTGTTGTATTGCGTTACGCATCTTAAGGTACATGGACTTTAAGTGTCCCATTTCAAGATCTAAAGAGAACTAAGCTAATTCTACCATTTTAAGTACAGGATTTTTGTCATTTGTGGTCGTGTAATAAATCTATATAAAATATACTTTTTTTTAATATACAACTTGTGTGGTGTCCATCTGTAGTGTTGTCACTTGGTTCCTATAGGTGTTCACAAATGCTTTACACACTGCCTCGGAGGTATGCCTGTCTGCTCGTGCCAAGCTACCAAAGGGATGAGCAGGGGTTATGTTAGGAGTGTACCCCTTACCCTGACTAGATGCAAGGGTCCCTATGTCACAGGTACCTACCTATGCCACCTAGAGACCCAAAAATATAACAGACTACTTAATGGTCATCCTGATTTGGGCCTCAGGGACAGATGGCTCCAGTAATCTTGAGCTGAATGCCTGGAATGTGCCATTTGTGAGTATACCCTGCCAGGTGGTGCCACCTCAGTCCTGGACCCTTGTAAGTGGGCCTAAGGTGCTTTGCCACGCTTTGTGAATCCAGCTAAATGGATGCATCTTCGCTGCTTCTAAGCACAACTCTGAGCAGAACCAATGTTTGCCACTAGGTGCTGGGATCAGTACCACGACAAAGAGCTGCATTGCGTCCCAGCCCAATGATGCATCAGAACTGCCAATGTGTGACACATTCTTGGTGCTGAACTTCTCATCTCTTCATCGACAGCAGCCTTGAATACAATGCCAAGCTGAGCTTCACAGCATCTTAGCTCCTCAGTACCAAGGCATTGCCCTAACTTTGCAACGCATCCTTGAAGATGGAATTTGCATGCAAGCCCTCATCAATGGAATCATCAATGACCTGGCAGGGCCTTGCACTGTAGCCTTGCTGCACCGTAGAACAGATGCATCCCTTCAGCTCAGCGATGCATCTCTGACTCAAAAACACACAATGCTGTGCACACCAGGATTTAAGGTACTTTGTTCAGCAGGCCTAACTGGGTCCCTGTCGCCGGCCCACGCTCCATCTGGGTTGGCTTGAAATAGGGACTTTGTACCAGTCCGGCGCAACTAGATATCCAAAGTTGGTGCTTCGTGACTTTTGATGCTATTTTAGCTGAAATCTTAAAACCTGCATATCCCCAGTTCTATTGATTGGATTTTTGTTGACCTGATCTTCCTTTATTTAAAAATGTGTACTCCATTTTTCCAAACTGGTGTGGGATCCGTTTATGGAGTCTTTTCACTCTGTTACTGTTTGTAGTGTTTCACAAATACTTTACACATTGCTTCGGAGTTTTACAATAATACAACACGAGTAGTGGTGGTATTGGCTATCGTACTACCAATCCAAAGTATGAAATGATTTTGTCAACATTAAATTTAGCAGTCCCAATTGATTTTTAAGTAAGGTGATGGTGCCCTTCAAGGTAATGGTGACATCCCACTACCACAGATGTCGACTTTAGTTGAAATCCCAAAGGAGATCAGACAAAATAAGCTAACTGGACAGTTGTACCTCGGCACTCAGATATTCGTTATACGTAGGAGCAAGTGCTTCTATGGGAGAGATTTCCCTATCCTGACCTTATTAGAGAATCACGACTTACAATGATCAAAGTACACAATTCAAATTTTAACGGTATGTAGAGAACATCCAAGACATCAAATATCTTTGCTATTTTAATATCATTTTTTGTACAATTGTATATGTCTTGTCATATTGATGATATATGTTACAAAACTTGTTGACAAAAGTTCTTCTGTACATATGTCCCAAAGAAACAGAACATGCAGCCGACACAGGTTTCGTTACTGAAAAGTAACTTCCTCAAGGATATTTGTTGTTATCAAAGTCGGACGCGTCCTGTACAGCTTACACAAAGGAAGGATGTAGATGATCCTTGGTTTAAAAGGTTATGTGGCCTCACAATCTTATTTGTCAGTTTATTATTCCTCCAAGCTTATAGAGGTGTAGTCCTGTTAGGCAAGAGCTTAATCAGTGATTTAAGCTTAATAGTTTATATGGTCTTCTTTCCCAACAAGTTAGTGGAAGGCCACAACGAAATTAGATGGGCCTGGAAATGCGGTGGCATAAATTGTATAGTTCCCCAAGATCGAGTTTCTATTTAGTCCATGTGCCAGTCCAAGATAAAAGTAAAAAATGGTAATATCAATAGGTATGTCATCCAAAGCGAAATGCTCTGATCTCTTATCTGTTCCTGAGCAAGACCGTTATGAAGCCTGAGGCGTTGTAGACAAGAGCTTGATATGCTCCTGGAAAACCGCCGCATTTCTCGGACAAACCAAGACGTCTCGCATAGGAATAGTCGGACTTTGCTTTGGAGGCAAGCCCGACTGCTCTGTGCAATCTATCCATTCGTTTTTATTCGATCTCCCGAAGGAAGATCATAAAAGATACATACAATTAAAAGAATCATGCAATATAAGATACATATGTTAAAAAAGCTACAAATTATAAACTAATTACAGTATGTAAAGTCGCTGTGTATTGTTTACAAGTCACTCAATATTCAAGGTCCCCACTTTCTCAAACAGAATCTTCTCCATCATGTCCCAACCCGATCTCCTCGTTCCTCTATTCAGAACTTCCTCTATTCAGTGCCTCGCACTAGAACAGTCACCTGGGGCGACAGGCGTTTCCTGGTTGCCGCCCCTAGACTCTGGAACACCCTTCCTGCACATATCCGAGCAAGTCCCTCCCTGTTCACATTCCGCAAACAACTAAAGACGTGGTTATTTGACCAATAGCCATGTATATCTTCTTTACCCCAGTTGCTGATCCATCCCTTAATTAGCGCCGAGACGCCCACGGGTATTCGCCGCGCTCTACAAATGTCAATAAATAAATAAATAAATAAATAAATAAATATATAAAGTGACAGTGCTGCATTTTAAATGCAAGCACAGCCAAAACTAAAAAGACAATAAAAGGGGCAAAAAGTAAGATGCCAAGAACAAACGTACGCCTTACAATACAAGACCCGCAACACTTTTTTAAATGGAAAATGGAAACTATTTCATCAAAATAATATGCTCCTTTTAGCTAAAACACTTCAAGAAGCTAGCAAATGCACGGCATACACAGTGGTCATTGAGTTGCAGCAGGTAAAATAGGGCGGCTCCACATTTAAAAAAATTATATATCTACGTAATAAGGGTAATAAAAATGTCCTTGTGTAGGCAAATAAAATGGATAAAAGAAGACGAAGTGTAAGATAGATTGGTTTGAATGCTCATCACATGGACAAGTACAAATAGAATCAGAAGAATATTGGCCGAGGGGAAAACAAATTAGTCTGAGGAAGGAGCCTAACCTGAACCTTGCCAGCACTGTTCTCTCATACACATTAATCATGTATAATAAGTATGGGGCAGTGTTTTGCTCCATTTGATTGACGCAATAATCTCAGACTGCAGGTTTGGCCACTTCTGTTAGTTCTCTAGTTGCTTATTTATGCTTAAAAACTAGTCCAGGATCCAGTTTCTATATTTGTTCATGATTAACAGGCCGGCACATTCCAGCACCAAGAAACTCGGTTTGATCTACTTTAACCATTGGCTGGCCGAGCCTGGTTCACAGGATAAGCAATCTCTGATGACTGCCTGATTAATTTCAGCTTCTTTCCTGTACCAAATAGAACACCAAAGGGCCAAAGGTAAGGCATTAATAGTGCCTTGAGGATAACCCAAGCCTAACTCCAAATACAGTGGGAAAATGCGGGGTGGAGGGAAGGACACCTAGTAACCACCAACAAAGTCTATTCTCTTCCATCTGCATTGCAAGCGCATCCCTACATCCCCAAATACCCATTCCATATGTCAAGATTGGCAAGCATTTCGGATTATAGATCTCTAGAATCGGTGCAATGGGTTTTTCGCCGATGGACATGGCAAGCAAGGAAGTGGTACCAACAGCTTGAAAAGCAGACCATAGTAAAAGGTTTTCTTAAGATTTGTCTCCAAGCCCAGCTCTTTCATGAAGCTGACATAACTAAAAGTAAGTCTCTTAAGGCTGTTGGACGTCCTTGCCAAGAGCACTGCATCGTCAGCATATAGTAGTGCTGAAACTGACTTTCTCCACACGCTGCATCTACATCTGCCCCAACGGATACTAGAGTTTTTTCCAGATCATTTGTGTAAAGGAGGAAAAGAATTGGGGCGAGCACGCATCCTTGGCACAACCCTAGCTTAATACTAAAGGATTCTCTGCATTAATTAGCACTAGCATACCTAATTGTTGCC
Source organism: Lissotriton vulgaris (assembly GCF_964263255.1). Lineage (NCBI taxonomy): Eukaryota > Metazoa > Chordata > Amphibia > Caudata > Salamandridae > Lissotriton > Lissotriton vulgaris. Next base: position 194,529,856 of record NC_141695.1, read on the forward strand.
GTAAGATCATGGTGAAGAAGTCTTAAAAATGAGACTCACCCCTCGTTGACGCCCATATTCTCTAGACTAGACCACAGATTTGTTCTAGATACGTAGTTGAATGCTCTCGACAGGTCTATAAATGCCAACTGTGTAGAGACTCCTTTAGCAGAATGTATGTCGATACTTCGCATGATTTTAGTGCAATGTTTTTACTTAGCATAAACCATTACTTCGCAAGTTTTAACTGCGCATGCATTTATAACGCAAATGGTTATAAATGTACTATGGTTTACGCTAATTAAAAACATCATACTAAAATCATGCGTACATTACACTACCTTACACTACTTGAACACCACTACACTACCCTAACCCCTAATACACTACCCCCTACACGACCTTTCCCCCTTCCCCCTGCCTGGACCCTACACTCTAACACTACACTTCACGACCCCCGACACTACCCTAAACCACCACCCTACACAAACACCACACCACAAAACACTACCCCCTGCATGACCCTCACCCTTCCCCCAGTCATCTCCCTACACTACCCTGCACGACACCCCAACACTACCCTAAACCCTAAAACACTACCCTACACTACACAAATACCACATCACTACCCTAAACCCAAACACTACCCCCTGCCAACCCTCCCCTGACCCCAAGTCCTGTCCCTACACCCAAACACTACCCTGCACGACACCCCAACACTACCCTAAAGCCTAAAACACTACCCTACACTAACACCACACCACTACCCTAAACCCTAAAACACTACCCTCAGCATGACCCTGCCCCTACCCCTAGTCCGTTCCCTACACTGAAACACTACCCTGCACGACCCTCGACACTACCCTAAACCCTAAAACACTAACCTACACAACAAAAACATCACATCCATACTCCCCAACACTACCCTTTACAACCCCGACACTACCCTATTTTGGAATACACTACTCAAGCAAAACCCTACAACCTAAAAGACTACCACTGCACGACCCAAAAAATATACACTTACCTCTCTCTCCTCCATAGTTCCTCTCTTCTCCAACTTCCATTGACATCAGATCTGCACGTCGTTGTTTGGAAACGGAAGCGCCTTCCAAACAACAATGTGGATAGCGCATACCATTACAACGCATGCGTTGTAACAACGCTTGCGATGTAACAACTTGCGTTCTTATGGTATGCGTGACATCACAAGCGTAGTAACTCTAGCAAAGAAATGGTATCCGCACTAGCAGACGCGCACTAAAGGCTGTTTACCCCTTTAGAATACTTATATTTGGCCACAATGAAATGAAGGTTCAGGCACTGCTCAATAGTCCCAAGCCCCTTTCTGAAACTATACTGACATGGGTCGAGTATTCTATTTTTATTAGTCCAGTTGAGTAAGCGATCTAGGACTATTCTCCCGAATATTTGGCTGTGGATTCCAGGAGGGATATTGGGTTATAACATTTAACGTTGTGCACATTAGCTTTTTTAAAGATAGGTAGTAATATAGATGAACGCCAAAACCTGGGCACCCCTAAGCTACAAACAAAGTTGAATACAGAGCTGAAAACAGGAGTCCTTCCTAAACAGATCAAGCTGAACACCATCGGGTCCTGGAGCCTTCTTACACCTAATCTCAAAAATTGCTTTCAAGACCTCTTCCTCATTAAACTCCAGATTTAACACCAGTGGGACCAGTGACAACAGTGACAAATACATAGTCTGCCCCACCGTCAGGGGAGTACATCTGAGAAAAATGCACCAGGCAAGCCTCCCCCAGGTTGTGAACCGTAACTTTATCTTGGTGATGGAGGAGATAAAACAGAATGCACAGATTCCCAAAAGGCCTCTAAGTCCCTTTGTCTTTTCCAGGCTGCCAACTGGGAGTCTGGAAACATTCGCCAGAACAATAACATAGGGAGCAGAAGCGGGTGGTAAGTCAATTACAGGAAGCAAATTCGTGATGGAAACACATGCTACTGGTGGCTTGAAAGCTTGCTTATCCCTGATGGGGTATGCTTAATTGATCCTGGATGTTCTGATAAGAACTGGGCCAGTGTCAAAGTCAGGGACTTGGTTATTAGCTGCCTCTCCACCCCCAAGATTGGAAGACTGATTTATATTGGGAATGGGGGTGCACAGAGTCTCCTGAGAACAAATCATTTCCTTGATTGCTGGTTGCGTTACTATTTTGGCTTCCAATTGGTTCAAGCGATAAATAATGGGGCGCAGTTTCACATCCAATAGCTCGTCTACACGACAAGTAAGTTGGGCCCAGATGTTCATGGCGGCAGCAGATGCTGGCACAGGTACCTCCTCATTGCAGGGCCTATTTTGGGGGGCCATTTTAACTTTAGCAGTGGGATATTAATTTTTGTAATTTTAACATATTTTCATCTACTCGTAGGTTTTGGGCTGCTCTCGGGGTCAAACTCACAGTGCTGATCGCTATCCACCATGCCAGTAGGACTACGCTCATTTGCAACTCCCTTTCCTATTGCTGGAGGTCTTCCCCCCCCCCCTCCGGGCAGGCCATCATAACACAAGTAGATAGCCCTCTCTCCCCTGGTAGACCATCCCCAGGTAAGCCAGCAGGTGTCATGGCCTCTCCTACGGGGCTGAAGCTAGTGCGCAGGTTAATTTAGGGTTTGCGTGTGACTTGACCCCGAGAAGAATGGTGGTTGCTGCTTGAGAAGGGTTTCACCCCCCTCTTCCCCCCCACACTCATTCAGTAACCCAATTTCTTACAAGCTACTTCTAGGGTGCTCTTCAAGCAACAGGATGAAAAATCAATGGCATCAGAAGTGGTATTGAAAAAGATTTTTTTTAAGTGAATTTAAAGTTTTATCTGTCCTATGTTATTACTATCAGAATTTCATCTAGTTGACATTGAGACTCTAACCAAACTTATTTTGAGAATGAAATATGGTCCTCAACTAGACCTTTACCCTTTCGCATTGAGAAAGCAAGTATGGTCAGCTGCCTAATGACTTTACTGAAGTCCTCTCTCAATCAAGGTACCTGTTTGACCCTACAAAGAGGGCCAGGTCCCTCCTAAACTTTTTGCTTTATCCCTTATGTTTTCTTAATTTGTTTTTGTGTTGGCATTAGGACTCCCACCTTTACTACTTCCATCCAGTGTTAAAATGCTTGGGATTTCTCCATGAAACACCATGCATCTGATTGGTAAATTAAATTTATTTTTAAGTACCTAGTATATGTATGGCCGGACTGTGAATGGAAACCGGCCCTGGCAAACAGCTTGGCCAGCCCCCCCAGGGAGGGAGGCCGAGCTGTTTTCCAGGGCCGGTTTCGGGCACTTTTGTTACAGGGGGCTGAGATTGTCGCGTTCTAATCTAGGACCCTGATCAACCCTATGACCTAAAGCCCCTATACGGATATAATCCATTTATTCCCATATAATGGCATAAACGTTCAAGTGTGAAATCTCAGAATCTCGTGTCTGACCTCACACGTTCAGAGCCACATTCCTATGCAGCTCATTAGTAAATGACACAGCAGAAGCCACTATCTAAGATTCCTAGATTAACACTCCGAGTTCTTCAACAAGATAAAAACTCAGCAACCTGGGAAAGCCCCGCTTGCTATGTTTTGATTAGTAATAGAACTCTAATGAGCGCTGAAAGACAATCACTTCCTAGTGACATCTTTATTGACGTCTTATGTCCAAAAACTTACGTCAAACAAGGCACCTTTCAGGTATAAATATTACCAACGTTGCCTTAAGCAAATGCTAGCTGCCTCGTAGACATCGCTGCCGTTATCGCTGCTGATGCTATCGCTGCGAACGAGCGAACGATGGTGTGGTGAACACAGGAGCTGAACAGCCGTCCCCTGCAAGAGCCCAGCAGATGCAAGCTGCCCGCGGACACTGCCCCTCCTCTTACTCGACGCGCTGAGAGAGACGCTGTCTTTTCTCCTGCCGAGAAAATCCAGCTCCGGCGTTTCCAGCCTACTCTTGCGAGTGACTGGGATATCGAGTCCCTGGAAGGAGATACCAGACCTCCAACATTCTATTCCAGAGGTATGGTGTTGACTAAACCCTTAGAGAGAATTCTTGAAGCAAACCTTGGCAAAACCAACTTAACTTAAGCTACTTACTTACTCCCCTTCCACGTATTAGGCTTAGGTCAGGTACACTGGGGTAGGCGTAGTTAGAAGCACCAGTTGAGTACGTTAGTCAAATGTATATATGAATTTATATATGTTTTATTCATTTTAAACCATTGTATGGCTCAGAAACCATATCAATGCTTTTACAGTATTACTTCGTGATACTCTTATTACTGTACGCACTTTTTATAATAACAAGTCTTGCAATTGTGGCAATACATTTCTCTTGTATGAGAAGAAAGACTGTTCAATAAATAATACCTTTTATTTTTAAACGCCTGTCTCTCTATTCTCTACATATTGTGAAAGTAATCTGCACAACAACTGACTGAGTAAAATAACTGTCTATTGTTTCACACGACTCTAGAGATTGACTCTTATCTGAGGAGCAAAGTTGTCATGTTGCACGGTTGTTGAAAAACTGAATCCCTTCTTGTCTGTACCAGGGAAGCTGATCACTTCCTATTCAGTCAAGAAAGTTTCCAGTGACCTCTGAGCTAGTTGGTAACAAACCCAATTAAGTCTAGCATAGTCAGTAGAGGCCTGGAAGATCCGCACTTCTACGTCGATACTACTGTTTATGTTATTCCAATGCGCAGGGCCTATTGGGAAAATAGGAACTACACTACATGGCGCCCAAACGTTTGGTAAGGCGATAAACTAACGCAAGACGTTAGAGTAACTCAGTCGTGCATTTTTCACACAGACCCCTTTCTCCCGTAAATACTCCCATAGACGTCTGGAGTGGGTGAAAGGTTAAAATCCGCCCGACCTTAGTAGGAAGAGATTCCTATGTAAAGCTCTGGTTTATTCAACGTTGAAGGATACAGTGTTCCAAAATATTGTGCACCTAATCTTTGTCTCCTTGGAGACCTGCTCTGCATAAAACCTGCATTTTTAAAATGTCAGTAGAAAACAACGGAACTGATGACGCAGTAGATGGGACTCAGCAGGGTCCCGACGGGACTACTGAACCGGGTGCAATAATCATCCCGGCACATTTAAGAAAATCTATAACGTCAAAACTTATAGAAAATGGACTGACCACTCAAGGTGGCACAGTCGTCTTCGTGATAGAGGCTCACGAATATCGGCAGACAGAGGTATTCTATTCATGGATAAAATTTCCAGCAGCAAACGCTGCAACACACGAGTTCCACTACTATATAGTAGGGGATCCACCGGAAGAGTACGCTCCTTTCGAGGAGATTGAAATCCCATTAAAATTTCAAGAGCACCTGCTCTGGTTTAAAGGCGCCCTAAAACACAATGATCATATTACCAGGCTCGGTCCACTAGGTAGACCAGGAGCAACGTGGCCGGTTCTAGCCAGCCACACACCACATCCGGACATTGCAAAAAAGTCTAGAGAAGAACTTTTAGCACAGCTAAAAACATTAATTAAAATACATAGGCAATTAGTCCAATATGTAATGCGGACTGCTACAGTCCAATCAGCTGTTAATGTACCACAGCTGACCCCTCATCAGGGGAACACCAATAAAATTACACCACAGAACATACAGTCATGTCTTGGTAAAACACCCATACAACGGGAACAAATTCCTTTCTGGTTAGCGCAGAAAATCACTCAAATAGAGGCAGTATTTCCGAATACTACCCCTATTGAGAAACATAGGATCCTGACCATCTGCCTTCCTATGGGGGGGGGGGTCGCACCACACGTGGAGGACTGTGACACTTGGGGTACAGTCTTTGCTTCCATTTACACAAAAACACATGGTGTATCGTCTATGGCGGTAATACCAGATGTGCTAAAACAGATTCAAAATGAATACGGTACAGAACCTGCTTTAACTCTTGGTATGAAATTACTGAAAGACTTCAAGCAGGTATCGGCTATATTACTAGCCAACATAAAAGGAGAAGCAGCATCTGTGGCGATCCGCCAGAAGTTGAAGGAAACAGATATAACAGATCAACCAATTGAGCTTGCCAGAATCATAGAGAAATGCTATGAAGAATTAGGTAGAGACAGCTTGGGTGGAAAACCAGTTAAGCCTCAACTGCTTGAAAATCCTGAAAAATTATTTATTAAAAATAATTCAAACACTCCTAAAAAGAGCCGGGATGGAAATAAACAATCCACTCCCAAGGAAAAAGTTTTCCAGTCCAGAGGAAGGTCTCCTCGACGGAGGGAAAGAACTCCGACTCGAGAACATCAGTCTCCCCAGAGGGAGCCCTCTGAGAAAAGATATAACCTTAGAAATAGGGATAATTTGAAGAAGCCTGATAGATATTAAAGTATTGATACACGTCCCTCTCGATCTTTTTCGCAGAAATCGGAGAGAAGAGGACGGTCAGACCCAGGAGAGCACACCAATTCCAAAGACAAGGAACCTGCTCAGAGTAAAAAATCTCAATTTCCAATAAAGAAGGTAGCCAGTATTAGAATAATCAAACATGCCGAGAATACTGAGGACACAGTTGAAAAACGGAGAGTGGGCACAGACAATGCTAGACAGTGCAGCAGAAATCAGTATAGCCCGCAAGATCCTGATGAGTCATCTGGAGACAGTGGACACGAATGAATACATTCAGGTTGAAACTGCCGACACCAGACTTAGCAAGCCCCATAAGATATACGAAATAACATTGCGTATAGAGGGTGATAAGACTAGGAAAATAAGGGGTCTATTTTGGGATAACCTCTCAAAAGGCTATGATATCCTGTTAGCTGAAAAAGATTGGCCCCCAGAGTTTGTCAGGGAGTGCCCTCGTGGCGAAGAAATGATTATGCCTGCCTTCTCGAATCATACTCAGATTCACAAAAAATATACTTATGCAAGGAAATGGGCAGTAGCCCAGGCACCAGCATTATATAAAAATCATGTAGGATGGGATGAGGACTCTCCTCCTCTCAAAATCCAGTTAAAAAGTCAACCTACTGCACAAAGGCAGTATCCCATTAAGCAAGAAGCTAAAAAACAAGTCAGGGGGATTTTAGATCACCTTGAATACCAGGGGGTGATTGAAACATGCACCTCTCAAATGAACAATCCTTTGTTTCCTGTCTCCAAGCCAGACAATTCATATCGTCTAGTTTTGGACTACAGACATCTTAATGCATGTTGCAAAACATTTGCAGTACAAAATTCGCATAGTGCTGCACTAATGAATAACATAGTTAGAAAAAAAATACAAAACGACATTAGACATATCTAATGGTTTCTTTTGTCAAAATATTGCACCAGAAAGCAGATACTTGACCGCTTTCTCAGTAATGGGGTCACAGAAAAATTTCTGTAGGCTCCCACAGGGATTCAAGAACAGCCCAGGACTATTCTCAGCCAGAGTAACAGAGTTACTACAAATATATGATGATGAGGCATTATCTTACGTAGATGATATCTATCTCACAGACGACGACTTGGATACTCACTTGAAAAGAGTGAACACCATTATACTTGGGTTCGCAGCAGAGGGTTACAAATTCAACTTTAAAAAGTCTCGAATTGCCCATCTGACAGTATTATTTTTAGGATACGAATTATCAAGTGAAGGGAAAAGCCTAGCGGACAACTTCTTCTAGAAGTGCGCTGTACTCCAAGCTCCAAAAACGCTGAAGAATTTACAATCGATTCTAGGCTTTCTGAATTTCGGTAGAATTTACATTCTAAATTATGTGGAGAGGGTTAAACCTCTCTACGAATTAATTAAACCTGATTTTAAACCAATCAATTGGACTCAAAAACACATAGAAATTTTGAGATCACTGCAAACAGACATGTTAGCAAAAACAAAATTAGATACACCTAACACACGCAATCTTGTAATCCAAGTCATCCCAGGAAGATGTGGATTCACATACCTGACCTCTAATGAGGGAGAAAAGGTACCAATTTCAATTAAATCTCACTTGTACACACAAGCAGAAAAAACATTCAGTCTCACAGAAAATACTGTGAAAGCAGTACTAACTGCATTAGCTAATGAAAGGGAACTAGCACATGGCAATTTTGGGGGTAGCACTGGTAGATTAAGAGATTTGCCTAGAATCACAGGATGTTGAGCCCTGACGCAAGACACGCAGCTGGTTCCCAGTTGCAAAGTCAGCATTATTATGTAATGCTAGATCCTCTGCCATTGCTCTGTTTTTTTCATCCAACAGGAAATACAAAGTGATCTACACTCACTTCAAAATCTCAAATAATCCACGGTATTACATAACCTTATTGCTGAGAGAAATTAACAGTCACTTCTTTGTGAGAGATCACCTCAGTTGTAATCCTGACTTTTCAAGTCAAATATAACTCTATTTCGGAAAAGCTATACAAGTTGGATAAAATAAAATATATAGGTAAAAGAAAAGTGCAACACATTTTTAATGAGGAAGTGTTAGAATGTCAAGTTAATATCAACAGCGGAACACACAATCTGTTAAAAACACCATGACATTCAAAAATTGAAAAGACCAGTACGAGTGCATCACTATCTTAAAGTCAATATAAAAGAATCATTTTATGACTGTTCTTCTCTTTCCCCACATCAGTCCCAAAAATGTTGCTACTGCACAGGTATACAGTATGGAAGGGTCCAATCTCAATAGCCTCAAGGCAGTGCAGTGGCTAGATGTGCCCAGTAGTCTGCAAATGGTGGGACTGGACATAAGCTGAGCATGCACATGTGGTAAAGATTAGTTTTGATCTAGACAGAAAAGGCAATTCCCAGCAACAGATTCCATCCTTTTTGCAGTGAATGATTTCAGATGGATCGTCCCTACTTTAAAGTGATTGTGTTTAAAGGCCCCACAATTAAGTCCTTGTACTTCTCTAATCCATACACCAATTTAAACATCAAAAATGTCCCCATCAGTGCAGTGCCTGCAACATTTTGCTCCTCCCTCTGCAGCATAAATGCCCAATACTATTTTTTAGTCCTTGTACTTCTCTAATCCATACACCAATTTAAACATCAAAAATGTCCCCATCAGTGCAGTGCCTGCAACATTTTGCTCCTCCCTCTGCAGCATAAATGCCCAATACTATTTTTTAGCGTCTTCTTGGAGGGTATTTGGGCTCAGTAGTGTGGTGCCAAATATCCCCAGAGACTAAAAAAACAAACACTTTTTTGGTTGAGGTCAACCAGAGAATTGTTTCAAATATATCTAACTGAACACCATCAATGCTGATGGTATTCCCCTCCTGTGCTGGCACTTATGTATTCCCATTGTTCATGACGAGCTCAGCTCGTCATGAGTGTACGAGAGGTGTACCTCATGACGAGCTGAGCTCGTCATGAGCATCGAAGGGGTTAATGAGGTCTTCTAAGGCAGCAGCATACTGGGTGGGCACTAGGGTAGCCCATGATCTTTGTCCGAATAGTATGGACCATAGGGGGACATTAACGACTACCTTTCTAACTCCCATGTCCAAAAATAGAAGGCGCAATGGTATACTTTGTGGAAGGGAGATCATTGATCTAAAAAAACTGTTCTCCGATTGCTCCAACGCAGAGATTTCACCAATTTCCACAGCTCAGCACCATTTAGTGCTGAGCCAAGGGCCTTAGGCACATACACCTGTGGAGCTGGCACTTTTGGCTTAGTAAAAGAAGCCTGATGTTCTTTCAGAATGATGCCAATAGTCCGTCTGTGCTTCAAGCAAAGGCTATTGATGGGTGGACTCCATGACATATTGGATGACAATTTGATCCCTAGGTAATCAAACAAATCAACCCGCTCTAGGGCCTTATCCCCTTGCATCATCTTTCCCTTAACTTATTTGTGGTTGCTAAACAGCATAACATTGTTTTGGCTGCATTGATTTCTAAGACATGAACATGACAAAAGGCAGCAAATTTGTTAGGAAGAATTTTCAGGCTAATCAGAGATTTCAAAACTAAAAGAGTGTCCTCTGCAAATAGCAATATAGTAATTTTGCTGTTAGCTGTAACTGGGGCATCCACTGGGCAGTCAGAAATATAGTCACCCAATCCATTTAGATACAAAGTGAAGAGAGTGGGGGCTAATGCACACTCTTGCAGAACACCTTTCAACACTGGGATCTTGTCGATGAGTTGGCCCGGTTACCCCCATCTGACAAAGGGAAGTTATTCTCATGTAGCTTAATCAGTAGTGACGGAATATTGTGAGGCATACCCATCACATCACCTTCAAAACCTGCCACAGCCTCAAGCATGGAACCAGGTCAAAAGCAGATTCCAGAAGCGGCAAATAAGTTGCCCCTGCCAATCTCAGAGCGACCTCTGACCCTGCTCACAGGAACGTCGCTCCGCACGCTGCTGCACGGTTCTGCCTGCATTGTTTATGCCTAATCTTGTATTTTCCCCTGTTCCCAACTTGCTTTCTTGCCCAGACTTGTTTTTATTCCTCTGTGCGTGTACTTGCTTTCTTGCCCTTCCTTCCTATGCCCCCGGCAGCCCTGCCCATTTTATCCCACTGCTGCATCCCCGTCCCCCTGCAATCTCATTTGCCACCCCTCTCCTGCCTCCCAGCTACTCCTCCCTCCCACATCCCCTCATATGGAGGACGCACAGCGGCTGTGCAGTGGGCGCACGCAGCGGACACGCCGAAGGCGCACCAAAGGCAAGAACATCTGCGCCCGTCCGTGCCTGGACTGCGCCCAGCGCCAGGACCCCTGCACCCTGCGAATGCCACAACGCCCGACACCGATATGATGCCTGAACCCTCTACGCGCTCAACACCGGACGATCACACACCTGCTTCCTGGCCACCCCGAAGCACACCCACGGAGCTTTCACCTGCCGGTAATGCAGCTTCACAAGCATTCACCCCTCAATGCTACCAACCAGGAAAGAACCTAACCACCTCAGATGCATCCTTCTCAACACCCGCTCCGCCCGTAAACACGCCGTTGAACTCTGGGACCTTCTCGACTCAACTTCCCCAGACATCGCCTTCCTGACGGAGACCTGGCTGAACCCCGCCTCGGCACCCGACATAGCCATAGCCGTCCCAGAAGGCTACAAGATCACCCACAGGGATCGCACCAACGGAGCAGGAGGGGGAATTGCCATCATCCACAGGAACACTTTCCGGAGTCTCTACCGACACCGACGACACCCTCAGCACCGTCAAACACCTGCACTTCCAGATCCACACTGACCCAAACATCACCCTCAGAGGAACCCTCATTACAGACCTCCCGGACCGCGACCACGGTTCAGTGACTCCATCGCCGACTTCACCAGCACACATGCCCTCACCTCCATGTGACCGTCCTGACCTGGAACGTCGCTCTGAACACTGCTGCACGGTTCTGCCTGCATTTTTTATGCCTAATCTTGTATTTTTCCCCTGTTCCCAACTTGCTTTCTTGCCCAAGACTTGTTTTTATTCCTCTGTGCCTGTACTTGCTTTTTTGCCCTTCCTTCCTATGCCCAGTTCCCCGGCAGCCCTGCCCATTTTATCCCGCTGCTGCATCCCCGCCCCCCTGCAATCTCATTTGCCACCCCTCTCCCGCCTCCCAGCTGCTCCTCCCTCCCACAAGCAAACTCTAGACTGAGCCCGCGAGCCAAGGAGCTGTGACCATCCTGACCTGGTCAGAACCGGTCGCTCCACTCGCAGCTCGTCCCTCCCTGCCTGTTGCTGCCTGGTATCGTGGTATTTCGTTGCTGCCTGGTATCGTGGTATTTCGTTGCTGCCTGGTATCATTCACTGTGTGGTATCTCGTTGCTGCATGGTATCGTTCACTGTTATTAGTCATTAATTGTGCCAGCCATTTGCGCCTTTGATTCAATTTGTGCCAGCGACCTGCATTTTGTTGAGCACTTAGCCCGTCCCTGCTGCTGCTCCCCCGCTGCCCCACCCCCTCTCCCTCCAGCTTCTTCTGACCCTCCGCCCTCGCCACCCCGCTCCCGCCTCCCAGCTGCTCCTCCCTCGCTCCGCCCCCCTCCACTCTCCACTTATGGCAGAGTCGCGGGCGCCCCAAAGGTAAGCCCGTCTACACCCATCCGCGCCTGGACCGCGCCCAGCGCCCGACCCCCTGGCCCCCGCAAAATCACCCTTCCCGCCTAACATACGACGCCGCATCCCTCACTGCACTCAACACTGGCCGACCCCCCGACTGCCACCGAGCCGCACCAGGACGTACCCATGGACCCTTCACCTGCCAATCCTGCAAGTTCTGCTTCATCAGGACCCACACTACAACCAATAACGCCAAACAGAGCTCAAACAACAACCACCTGAAGTGCTCCTGCTCAAAACCCGCTCGATCCACAAACACGCCATTGAACTATGGAACCTACTCGACACCACAACTCCGGACGTCGCCTTCCTCACGGAAACCTGGATGAAGGCCTCATCAGTGCCCGACATCGCCATAGCCATCCCGGACGGATACAAGATCATCCGAAGAGACCGCATCAACAAAACAGGAGGAGGCATCGCCATCGTCCACAAGAACACCATCCGCATCACGACCAACCCCGACGACACCCTCATAGCCGCCGAACATCTCCACTTCCAGATACACACCGACCCCAAGACCACTCTCAGAGGCACCCTCATCTACATACCCCCCTGGACCCTCCCACAATTCAGCAAAGACATCGCTGACTTAGTCAGCCGTCACGCCCTCCCCTCCGATAACTATATTCTCCTTGGGGACCTCAACTTCCACCTGGAGAATAACAACGACAACAACACCGCCCCCCTGCTGGACAACCTCTCCAATCTCGGACTCAAACTTCTAGTGAACACCCCCACCCACTATGCCGGACACACACTCGACCCAATCTTCTCCTCCATCAAGCACATCTCCTTCAATCACGCCACGGGACTCCACTGGACAGACCACAGCTGCATCCACTTCAGCTTCAGAAAGACCACGACTCACCACCACCCGCAACAAGTTCCTCGCAGAAGCTGGAACAAAATTACCACCGACCAGCTCACCACATCTCTGAAACAAAACCCTCCCGCCAGACCAACGGACCCAAATCAAGCAGCCATCAATCTCGCACAATGGATCACCCACTGCGCTGACGAACTAGCACCCTTGAAAACCCCCCCCCCAACAAGCCAGGAAGCAAAAAAGCCTCTTGGTTCTACGACAACCTCAAGTACTCCAAAAAGAACTGCCGCGCCCTCGAGAAAGGCTGGCGAAGAAACCCAACCAACCACAGACAACATGACCGCCCAGAAGAACGCCACCCGCAAACACCTCCAGCTGATCCGCACCACCAAAAAAATCAACATTCAAGGATCGACCAGACAACAACGCCAACAATAGCAAGGAACTCTTCTGCATTGTCAAGGAGCTCACCAATCCCAGCGCCGGCAACAACGGCATCACTCCCTCTCAAGACCTCTGCGACTCCCTATCCTCATTCTTCCACAGCAAGATCGCTGACATACATAATAGCTTTGGCGACCTGACCACTCCCCCAACCACAGAACCAAAGCCCCCCACCACCACCCTTCGTGCCTGGACCCCGATCAGCACCGAAGACACCACACGCACTATGAACTCCATCCACTCCGGATCACTAACCGACCCATGCCCCCATCACATCTTCAACAAGGCGGACTCCATCATCGCCTCCCAACTCCGGGACATCATTACCTGCTCCTTCAACACCGTTAACTTCCCGGAATGCTGGAAACATGCCGAACTCAGTGCCCTCCTGAAGAAACCTACAGCAGACCCCACCGAGCTTAAGAACCCCCTCTCGCTCCTCCCATTCCCTGCCAAAGTCATAGAGAAGACTGTCAACAGTTAGCTCGCTGCCTTCCTGGAGTCTAACAATTCCCTCGACCCCCTCACAGTCACGTTTCCGAACCAACCACAGCACCGAGACCGCCCTCATTGCAGCCACAGATGACATCCGGACACTGCTCGACAACGGGAAAACAGTGGCCCTCATCCTCCTAGACCTCTCCGCAGCGTTTGACACAGTCTGCCACCGCACCCTTGTACAACGCCTCAGGAACGCCGAGATACAAGATAAGGCCTTGGATTGGATCATCTCGCTCCTCGCCGGAAGAACCCAGAGAGTCCGCCTCCCCCCTTTCAGATCAGATCAGAGGCCACCGAAGTCAGTTGCGGCATACCACAAGGATCATCGCTCAGCCCCACCCTCTTCAACGTCTACATGAGTCCCCTCGCACCCATCGCAAGCCAACACAACCTCAACATCATCTCCTATGCAGACGACACCCAGCTGATCCTCTCTCACCAAAGACCCAACCACCGCCAAAACCAACCTACACGAAGGTATGAAAGACGTAGCCGAGTGGATGAAGAACAGCCGTCTAAAACTGTGCTCAGACAAGACGGAAGTCCTCATCCTAGGATCATCCCCCTCGGCCTGAGACATTTCATGGTGGCCCCCGCCCCTAGGCAGCGCACCCAAACCAACGGGCCATGCTCGCAACTTGGGATTCATCCTAGACTCCTCCCTCTCAATGACCAGACAAGTCAACGCCGTCTCATCATCATGTTTTAACATCCTAGGCATGCTCCGAAAGATCTTCCGATGGATCCCCACCGAAACAAGGAAGACGGTTACCCAAGCACTTGTCACCAGTCGACTGGACTACGGAAACACCCTCTACGCCGGAACCACAACCAAATTACAGAAAAGACTTCACGCATTCAGAACACCTCCGCTAGACTCATCCTAGACATACCTCGCCACAACCACATATCCGGTCACCTGAGAGACCTGCACTGGCTCCCCATCAACAAGAGAATCATGTTCCGTCTCCACACCCACGCACACAAGGCCCTCCACGACCTAGGACCCAGATACCTCAACACTCGCCTGACCTTTTACACCCCCACCCGCCAACTACGATCGTCCAACCAAGCCCTCGCCGCGATTCCACGCATCTGAAGAGCCACCATGGAAGGAAGATCCTTCTCCTACTTGGCGGCCAAAACCCTGGAACTCCCTCCCTACCCACCTCTGTCTTACACAGAACCTCCTCTCCTCCAGAAAGCAATTCAAAACCTGGCTGTTCGATCAGTAGCAAACCACTCTCCTCTAAGGGCCATGAGACCCTCTGGGTGAGTAGCGCGCTATACAAATTTCGGACTTGACTTGACATGGACTACATCCTCCTCGGGGGAACTGAACTTCCACCTCGAGACCAACAACGACACCAACTCCACCACCCTGATCGACAACCTAGCCAACCTCGGACTCAGACAACTCGTCACAACACCCACCCACTCCGCTGGTCACACGCTTGACCCCATCTTCTCCGTAAGCCCCAACGTCTCCTTCAACCACACCTCTGAACTCCACTGGACTGACAGGGATGTGGAATTTCTATAGCCCGACGCCCAGGACACGTTGTTTGGGGTCAAGTGCAACAAGTTTTTATGTTTATTTTGTCCTTGGGACAAGTAGGCCCAACCCCCTGCAGCACAAACCCTTTGGCTGCCAGTTTGCAGTACCACATTATGGATCAGGGAAGGAGCCTATCTGCAGTTAAGATAATATTTTTGCCCATATGTTACTGCTGTTCAAACTTGTATTTATGGTTCATTAATTGAAAGCCTTTATTATTAGGGTGAGCGTGCTAATTAAATGTTGTAAGCGCCGACTACAATGCTGACAATGGTTTCAGTACAACAATGTTTGCACACGTTTTCAAAGTTTAACGCCCCCGGAATGCTCTCTGATTTGATGCAAATATTTGCAAAAGCCTGAAATCAAGATTGATGATTCTTTGCTTTCAAAATAAAATGTTCATAAAAAAAATAAATGCAGGAAAAAAAACATTTAGCTAAACTACTGTAAAGTTACAGGTACCCTTTCTTTGCATCATTTAGTAACATGTGTTGATGCATGCTAGTGTTTCCAAAAATATTCATAACGAAAAACCAGTTTCAATATGATTATGGGAAACTAAAACAAACTAGCATTGGCAAAGCCAGTGGGTCTGAAATTAGTGGTCAGCTTTTTAGTTATGTCAATGTGTGACTTGTTTACGCAGGGTTTTTGTAAAACCTTATTGGGGTGCGAGCCGCTAGGCCCTCACCATTATAACAAACATTGGCAAAAACAAAAATAGTTTTTGGTCTCCAAACGCACACACTGCCACAGTAGTTACTGGCAATGAACAAAAATACTGATATGCCGATATGCTCTTTGTGAAAGAACAGAATGCGATCAACTCACAGTGAAGCCAGCCAAAACAGAACTTTAAGAAGCACAAACGGTCAACACCAGACCATATTAGGAGCCCAATTATTTAAAAAAGTCTCAAAAGTGCACCCAAGGTACATGTCCTTGCATTAAGGGTTGTTATGCGGCTTTCATGAATTCCCAAGAATTTACAGAAGTAGGACAATAAGAAAATATTTGTGAACTGCATTTTTGTATGGGCAAATATGCATGTGTAGATTTGCTCATTGAATATCTGGGTTTTTCAAGTTCACTTTCCCTCCAACCACTTTTTTCCTAACCCTAGAACAAGGTTTACGTCTACCATTGTCAGGAGTACATTTCCAACATTTCTCTGTATGGGAATATATTAGAAAAGAGTTTTTGATACCATTAAAACATGCAAGTGAGTAGGTTTGCACCAACTCAAAAGGGCACTCTGACCCTGGAACTGCTGCTTACCACTACCTTTAGCCCCAGTATGTAGATCTGCAGAAACGTGGCAACATAAGGGGATTGCAAGTATTCAAACACTACCATGGTATGAGCCTTGACGTAATCAAGGAGGCTATATCAGAACTCTTATATAATGAGATTGCGGCCATAGTTTGTCCCTGCAGTACATGGCACCAAGTGGCCAAGTGGATTTTGTTACAGGACAAGTAGATTTATGAAGCAACCTGCCCCATGGACAAGTAGATAGGTTATTAAATTCCACACCCCTGACTGACAATCGCTGCATCCCCTTCACCTTCAAGAAACCCACCACACAGCACCGCACCCAACAGATGCCTCGCCGCTGCTGGAGCAAAGTCACCGAAGACCAGCTAACCACCACCCTCGCCCAGAGCCCACCCGCCGACCCCACCGACCTAGACACCGCCGCCCGCAACCTCAGACAGTGGATCAACGACTGCACCAACACCCTCGCCCCGCTAAAGAAACCCTCCAACAGCCACACCAACAAGAGAGCCACCTGATTCACCAACGATCTCAAGGCCTTCAAACGCGCATTCCAAAAACTGGAGAACACATGGCTACACGAACGCACACCGGACATCCGCGCTGCCCACAAGGACACCACCACCTCATTAGACTAATCAAGAGATCCTCCTTCAAAGACTGCTTGGACAACAACGCGCACAACAGCAAAGAGCTCTTCAGCATCGTAAAGGAACTCTCCAATCCCAGCACCAATGCCAATGACATCCCGCCCTCACAAGAACTGTGCAACTCACTAGCCATCTTCTTCCACCGCAAGATCGCAGACATCCACAACAGCCTCAACACCACGACCGCCCCGACTACGCCAGACTCCACTTCCCATGTGAAAACCACCAGTGCCAACCTCCTGGCCCAACGTCAACGACGGCGATACACGAAAGGTCAAGAACTTCATCCACTCAGGATCTCCGTCTGACCCGTGCCCTCACCACATATTCAACAAAGCAGACACAGCGTTCACACCTCAACTACAAAAGGTCATCAATATCTCCTTTGAAATAGCAACATTCCTGGAATGCTGAAAGCACGCCAAAATCAACAGCCTTCTCAGGAAGCCCAAAGCGGACCCCAAGGACCTTTAGAACTTCCGGCCCATCTCCCTGCTCCGCTTCCCGGCAAAGGTAATCGATAAAATAGTCAACATGCAACTGGCCCACCACCTGGAAGACAACAACATCTTGGACCCGTCCCAATCCGGATTCAGACAAAACCACAGCACCAAGACAACACTCATCGCCGCAACAGACGACATCAGGCGCCAACTATACAACAGCGAAACGTCAGCCCTCATCCTCTTAGACCTGTCAGCCGCATTCGACATGGTCTGCCATCGCACTCTAAAGACACGCCTCCTAGAAGCCGGAATCCAAGAGAAGGCTGTCGAATGGACCACGTCCTTCCTCACCGGCAGAACCCAGAGCGTCCGCCTCCCACCCTTCTGATCCGAAGCCACCAACATCATCTGTGGCGTCCCCCTCCCCCAGGCCTCCTCCCTCAGCTCAACGCTGTTCAACATCTACATGGCTCCCATCGCACAAGTGGCCGGTCGCCACAACCTCAACATCTCCTACGCCGACAACACCCAGCTCACCCTCTCCCTCACCAAGGGCCCACACACCACCAAAACCACCCTCCACAAGGGAATGAAGGCTGTTGCCGACTGGATGAAAAGCAGCCGTCTGAAGCTGAACTCTGACAAGACGGAGGTCCTCATCCTCGGACCCACCCCCTCAGCCTGGGACCACTCCTGGTGGCCGACCACACTGGGAACAGCACCAACACCCACTGACCACGCATGCAACCTAGGTTTCATCCAACTCCTCCCTCTCCATGTCTAAACAGGTCAACGCAGTCTCCTCCTCCTGCTACAACACCCTCTGCATGCTCCGCAGGATCTACAAGTGGATCCCGACCGAAACAAGGAGAACGGTGACACAGGCCCTCGTCAGCAGCAGACTGGACTACAGCAACGCACTATACACACAAATCCCAGCCAAACACCTATGACCACTACAACACATCCAAAACGCCGCTGCCCAACAAATCGTCAACGTCCCCAGCTGCAACCACATCACTCCCCCACCTGAGAGACCTACACTGGCTCCCCCTCGACAAGAGGATCACCTTCAAGCTCCTCACCCACGCACACAAAGCACTCCACAAAACCGGACCAGGCTACCTGAACAGCAGACTCAGCTTCCACACCCCCACCTGCCATCTCCGCCTCAGCAGCCTCACCCTCGCCACTGTCCACCGCATCCAACGGACGAACTCCGGCAGCAGATATTTCTCCTACCTCGCCGCCAAGACCTGAAACACCCTCCCTACCCACATACGGCAGACCCAAGACCTACTCACCTTCGGAAGGTTCCTCAAGACCTGGCTCATGAGCAGTAGCAGCACCCCCTCCCTTCCGCACCTTGGGACCCTCACGGGTAAGTAGCGCGCTTTACAAGTAGATTAATTGATTGACAGATTACAGCAATCCATCCAGTGATCCATATTATTTGGTATCCTCATAGTAAACGATGTTGTGAAGCAAAAGGAAGGGTCCTATTTGTGATAGAAAAACTGTGCACACCCATCCAACATAGGACCATGTCAAATTGAATCTTGGTATGTTATAACCAGAGAAACACAGGGGACACCAAATAATATAGGAGGTAGAGGTCCTTATATTTGGTATCCCCTTAAGGAACCAGATGTCAAATTTTGTGGAGTGAGGTAAAAAATGTGAATAGATATGTAGTCGGCTAACAAATTAAAGGCATCTTAAACTGGTGAATGTCTAAAGGGTAGCCCATGAAACCTAGGGGATACGAGATATTACAGCAATACGTGAGAAATAATATTTGGTATCCCCATAATAACCGATGTTGGAAAGCAAAGGGAAGGATGCTATTTGGCATAGAAATATTGTGCTCACCTGTCCATCATAAGACCATATCAAATTGAATACTGGTAAGTTCTAACCCAAGAAACATAGGGGGTACAAAATATTATAGATGGTATAGCCCATTATATTAGGTATCCCTTAAGGGAACCGGATGTAAAATCTTGTGGAATTATGTAAAAAATGTGAAAAGTTACTGAAAGTCATCAAATAAATAGCAACCTCAATGGTTAAAGGGTAACCTATGAGACGTAGGGGATACGACATATTACAGCAATGCGTGAGCCATAATATTTGGTATCCTCATAGTAAAAGGTGTTGTGAAGCAAAAGGAAGGGTGCTGTTTGGCATAGAAAGACTGTGCTCCCCCATCCAACATAAGGCGATGTCAAATTGAATCCTGGTAACTTCTAAACGGAGAAACACTGAGGATATCGAATATTGCAGCTGATAAAGGTGATAATATAAGATATCCTCCAAAGGAACTGACCGTAAAATCTTGTGCAATGATTTTAAAATGTGAAAAGATACCGTAGTCTGTAATCAAATAAAAGGCAACTTCAAATGATCAATGGCTAAAGGGCAACCCGTGAAACGTAGGGGAAACAAGATATTACAGCAAAGCATGAGCCATAATATTTGGTATCCCCATAGTAAACGATGTTGGAACACAAAAGGAAGGATGCTTTTTAGGACAGATCCATGTGCTCACCCTTCCAACATAAGACCATGTCAAATTAAACCCTGGTAAGTTCCAACCCAGGTAACGCATGCAATACCAAATATTATAGGCTGTATAGACTATTATATTAGGTATCCCCTAAGGGTTCCGGATGCAAAATCTTGTGGAATGATGTACAAAATGTGAAAAGATACTGTAATCTGCTATCAAATAAAAGGCAACTTCAAATGGTCAATGGCTAAAGGGTAAATCATGGAACGTAGGGGATATGAGATATTACAGCAATGCGTGAGCCATAATATTTGGTATCCCTATAGTAAATGATGTTGGCAAGCAAAAGGAAGGGTGCTAATTTCACGAATACTGTACTAACCCATCCAACATTAGGCCACGTCAAATTGAATCCTTGTAAGTTCTTAGCCAAGAAACACAAGGGATACCATATTTTATAGGCGATAGACTCCATTATATATGGTGCCAAATATTACAGCAATTCAGAAGCTGTAATATGTGGTATCCCCATAGTACAATATTATGGAAAACCGAGGGAAGGATGCCATGTGGAAGGAAAATACTTTGTTCACCCAGACATCAGAAAGTCCAATTGAATCCTGGTAAACTCTATCCCAGAAAACTTAGGGGATACCAAACATTATAGCCCTTATGAGACATTATATTTGGTATCCTGCAAAGGAACTAGATGTGAAAGTTTGTGCAATGAAATAAAAATGTGAAAAGATATAGCAGTCTGCTAGCACATAAAAGACAACTTAAGTTGATATGTGGCTAAAAAATAATACTTTAAAAGTTGGGGTTTCTAGATATTACAGCACTGCAGAAGCTGTAATATGTGGTATCCCCACAGTAAAATACTATGGAAAACAAAGGGAAGAGTGCCATTTGGCAGGAAAATGCTTTGTCCACAGAATGCCATGTCAAATTGAATCCTGGTACGCTCCAACCAAGAAATAAAGGGGACGCAAAATATTACAGCCCAAACAAGGCATTCTATTGGATATCCCCGAAAGGAACCAGATGTGAAAGCTTGTGGAATCAAATGAAAAATGCAAAGAATAAGTGTAATCTACTCTCATATAAAAGGTAACTTTAATTGGTCAGTGGCTAAAAGCCAGCAGTTGAAAAGTAGGGGATTTCAGACAAAACAGCAATGCTGGAGCAGTAATATGTGATATCCCCACTGTAAGAGATGTTGGAAAACTCAGTGAAGGGTGCTAATTGGCAGTAATATACTGTGTTCATCCATCCCAAATTATGCCATGTCAAATGGAATCCTGGTAAGCTCTAACCCAAGAAACACAGGGAACACAAAATATTATAGCCCTTGTAAAGCATTATATTTAATATCCCCAGAAGGACCCTGATGTGAAGGCTTGTGGAATGAAATCACAAAAATGAAAAGATACTGCAGTCTGCTATCAAATAAAAATGCAACTTGAGTTGAAAAGTAAGCAAAACCAGATTTTACAGAAACGCATGAGCTGTAATATGTGGTATCACTTTAGGAAAAGATGTTGGAAAACTCAAGCAAGGATTCTATGAGGAATGTGTTCATAGAGTCAACATGATGCCATGTCAAATTGTATCCTGGTAGGTTCAATCTCCATAAAAATAGGGGCTACCAAATATTGTAGGATGTACAGGCCATTATATTTGGTATACACTAAAGGAACCAGATGTGAAAGCCGTGAAATTATATAAAAATTGCAAAATAAGACTAAGGTGGTGATTAGGATGGCGGGCAGACTTTGTCCACCTGCCATCCTATCGTGATATGAGACCACCCGCCATAAGGGCGGGTGTCCCGTAGGGGCCATTAGGATGTACTGCCACAGTGGCGGGTGCATCCTGCATTCCTGACATTGTGGCAGGCGGTGCAATCAGCATCCCCCGCCACAATGCCAGGAAGGCAGGTCGTGCACTTCCATGCACAACATGGCAGGCACCGTGCGGTGCCTGCCATGTTGTGCATGGAACTGCAGGGGGTACCATAGGTACCCCCTATGTTCACCCCCCAGTGTCCCTGGGGGCCTGCAATGGGCCCCTGCAAGAAATAATATTGCATGCCTTTCCGCTGCAGCAATGCCACCAAGGAAAGGCATGTGTCCGCCGCATACTAATATGGCTGGCGGTGCCTAGCAGACACCGCCACCATATTAAACTCTTTTCCGCCCGGTCCGGAAAAGCGGCAGACGGTCTTTGTCCGCCGTGGTCCCCCCCGCCATAGGAATATGGCGGGGGAAATGGTGGCGGGTGGGGACGGATCTCGGGTGGATTGCCACCGCCATGGGGCGGTGGCCACTCGCTAAAGATCCTAATGACCCCCTAATATTCTAACAGATAAAAGGCCATTTAAAATGATCAGTGGCTAAAAGGAAACCATTGAAAAGTGGGTAGAAAGATATATTAATTTAGGAGCAACTTTGTTTGCTACCCCCATACAAAAAGATATTGGAAAACACAAAGATTTGTACACATTGTTTGAAAAAAATATTGTACTCACTTAACCAATATGGAAATGTCTTGTTACTTACTCATGTACATTTTTTTCAAAATGTGAAATACAAAATTCTATAGGGCAAAGCGGAGCTGTGCTGTAACGAGTAGCACCCATGATTGGCTGCTAGTCACTACCAGGCCAAGTAGAGGGAGTATCCACCATCTAAAACCAAATAACATAGTGAGGCTAAATATATTTTTTTGCTTTCCGTTTTTTTTTGTTGCAATGTTTCCCCTTGAATTTGGTGTGCCTTTCACTTGGCACCTGAAGCAACTGCCTAGTACACCTATGAACTCTGACAATCAATCAATCAAGGACATTTATAGAGCGCACTACCTACCCATAGGGTCTCAAGGCGCTGGGGGGAGGGGGGTGCCGTTACTGCTCGAACAGCCAGGTCTTCAGCTTCTTCCTGAAGGAGAGGTGGTCTTGGGTCAGGCGCAGGTCGGTCGGGAGGGAGTTCCAGGTCTTGGCGGCCAGGTAGGAGAAGGACCTTCCTCCTGTTGTCGCTCTTCGGATGCGGGGGACGGCGACGAGGGCGTGGTTGGCTGAGCGGAGGTGGCGTTTGGGAGCGTAGAAGTTGATTCGGTTGTTGAGGTAGCTCGGGCCTTGGTTGTGTAGGGCTTTGTGTGCGTGGGTGAGGAGGCGGAAGGTGATTCTTTTGTTGACGGGGAGCCAATGCAGGTCTCTGACATGTCCGGAGATGTGGCTGGTGCGCGGGATGTCGAGGATGAGTCTGGCTGAGGCGTTCTGGATCCGCTGGAGTCTCTTCTGGAGCTTGGCGGTGGTGCCGGCGTAGAGGGCGTTGCCGTAGTCCAGTCGACTGGTGACGAGGGCCTGGGTGACGGTCTTCCTGGTCTCTGTGGGGATCCACCAGAAGATCTTCCGTAGCATGCGTAGGATGTTGAAGCACGCCGAGGAGACGGTGTTGACTTGCCTGGTCATGGAGAGAGAGGAGTCCAGGATGAAGCCCAGGTTGCGTGCGTGGTCTGTCGGTTTGGGTGCGGTGCCCAGGGCGGGAGGCCACCAGGAGTCGTCCCAGGCGGAGGGCGAAGAGCCTAGGATGAGGACCTCCGTCTTGTCTGAGTTCAGTTTCAGGCGGCTGGTCGTCATCCACTCGGCTACCTCTTTCATCCCTTCATGCAGATTGGCTCTGGCGGCGGCGGGTCGTTGGTCAGGGAGAGGATCAGCTGGGTGTCGTCGGCGTAGGAGATTATGTTGAGGTTTTGTTGGCGTGCGATGGCCGCGAGGGGGCTCATGTAGACGTTGAAGAGGGTGGGGCTCAGCGAGGATCCTTGAGGGACGCCGCAGATGACTTCGGTGGCCTCTGACTTGTACGGTGGTAGGCGGACTCTCTGTGTTCTTCCGTCGAGGAAGGAGATGATCCATTCCAGAGCCTTCTCCTGGATTCCGACGTTGCTGAGGCGCTGTACTAGGGTGCGGTGGCAGACAGTGTCGAATGCCGCGGAGAGGTCTAGGAGGATGAGGGCCGCTGTTTCTCCGTTGTCCATCAGGGCTCGGATGTCATCGGTGGCGGCGATGAGGGCGGTCTCGGTGCTGTGGTTGGCTCGGAAGACAGACTGTGAGGGGTCGAGGGATCCATTCGTCTCAAGGAAGGCGGCCAGCTGCTTGTTGACGGTCTTCTCGATGACTTTGGCTGGAAACGGGAGGAGCGAGATGGGGCGGTAAATCTTGAGTTCGGTGGGGTCCGCTGTGGGTTTCTTGAGTAGAGCGCCGAGTTCGGCGTGCTTCCAGCTCTCAGGGAAGGTGGCGGTGTCGAAGGATGTGTTGATGATGTCTCGCGGGTGGGGTGCGATGACAGCGTCGGCTTTGTTGAAGACGTGGTGGGGGCAGGGGTCGGTCGGAGATCCTAACTGGATGGAGTTCATCGTGCGGACGGTGTCTTCGGTGCTGATCGGAGTCCAGGCGCGGAGGGTGGTGGTGGGGGGTGGTGGTTCGGTCGTGGTGTGCGTTGGTTGGTTGTTGAAGCTGTTGTGTATGTCCGCGATCTTGTTGTGGAAGTATGAGGCGAGGGAGTTGCAGAGGTCTTGTGATGGGGTGATGTCGTTGTTTCCTGCGCTGGGGTTGGAAAGCTCTTTCACGATGTTGAAGAGTTCCTTGCAGTTGTGTGCGTTGTTGTCCAGCCGGTCCTTGAATGCAGTTTTCTTGGCGGCGCGGATCAGCTGGTGGTGCTTCCGGGTGGCAAGCTTGAAGGTGGTCCTGTTGTCCGGTGTTGGTTCCCTTCTCCAGACTTTCGAGGGCTCGGCAGTTCTTCTTGGAGCTCTTGAGTTAGTCGGTGAACCATGGGGCTTTCTTGCTGCCGGGTCTGCTGGGCGGGGTCCTCAGTGGGGCGAGCTCGTCTGCGCAGTTGCTGATCCACTTCGTGAGGTTGTCTGCGGCCTGGCTGGGGTTCGCTGAGCTGGCAGGAGGGTGCTGGCTCAAGGAGGTGGTGAGCTGGTCGGCTGTGATCTTGTTCCAGCTTCTGCGGGCAACCTGTTGCTGGTGGTGGTGGGTCATCCTTCTTTTGAAGGTGAAGTGGACACAGCTGTGGTCCGTCCATTGAAGCTCTGTGGCGTGGCTGAAGGCGATGTCTGTGCTGGATGAGAAGACTGCGTCGAGTGTGTGTCCGGCGAGGTGGGTGGGGGTGGACACCAGCTGCTTGAGTCCAAGATTGGCGAGGTTGTCGAGCAGGGTGCTGGTGTTGCGGTCGTTGTTGTTCTCCAGGTGGAAGTTGAGGTCCCCCAGGAGGATGTAGTCAGCGGAGGGGAGGGCATGCGGGCTGACTAAGTCGGCGATGTCCTCGCTGAATTGGGTACGTGGTCCCGGAGGTCGGTAGATCAGGGTGCCTCTGAGGGTGGTCTTTGGGTCGGTGTGGATCTGGAAATGGAGGTGTTCGGCGGTGGTGAGGGTGTTGTCGGTGCTGGTCGTGATGCGGATGGTGTTTCTGTGGATGATGGCGATGCCTCCTCCCATCTGGTTGGCGGTGCGGTCCCTCCGGGTGATCTTGTAGCCCTCTGGGATGGCGATGGCGATGTCGGGTGCTGAAGAGGCGTTCATCCAGGTCTCCGTGAGGAAGGCAACGTCAGGGGCTGTGGTGTCGAGGAGGTTCCAGAGTTCGATGGCGTGTCTGTGGACGGAGCGGGTGTTGAGCAGGATGCACTTGAGGTGGGTGCTGCTGGTGTTCGACTTGGCGGGTGCTGGTGCGAGGCAGGTCCGGATGCAGGTGAACTTGCAGGCGTGGCAGCTGAAGGGTCCGTGGGTGCGTCGTGGTGTGGCTTGGTAGCATCCTGGGAGTCGACCGGCGTTGAGTGTGCTGAGGTTGGCGGCGGTGTACGTCAGGCGGGTCGGTGTCTTCGAGGGCCAGGGGTCCTGGCACTGGGCGCGGTCCAGGCGCGGACGGGCGTAGACGGGCTTACCTTTGGCGCGCCTTCGGCGCACAATCGGCGCGTCCGCTGCGCGTGACCGCTGCACGTTCGCACGGTCTCCATATATGGCGATGTGCGCGGGGGGCGGAGCAGCTGGGAGGCGGGAGCGGGGAGGGTACACAAAGAAAAGGGGCGGGGCTAGCGGTGATGGCGGGGAGCGGAGAGGGATGAGACGGGGACGTGATAAAACGAAGGTGAAGTCAGGCACAAGTGGGGAAAGAAAATCAACAGCAAACAGCACAATACAAGTTAGCAGATCACTATGGCAACAACGGGGAGACGGGTGCGTGAAGAAAAAACGAAGGCGATATCAGGCACAAGTGGGGAAAGAAAATCAACAGCAAACAGCACAATGCAATACAATACAAATTAGCAGATCACAATGGCAACAACAGACAGGAAGCTGGCACAGACCACGCCGCTCGATGTCAGGGGGCGTGGTCACGCGGCGGAGCCGGGGCAGCGAGGCAGAAGGCGGGGAGGCACACGCAGCAGCTGGTGGCCGTTCGGCGCGAGGGTGTCCCAGAACTGGCAGTAGCTTTCATGTGTTAAAGTGAAGTTTGCGCTGCAGGTATTTGAATGTCTGGATTCTCTTTGAGCTGTTGACCATTACACTGTTCAGTGCCACATAGCACTTTTATGGTTCCAAGCCAGTGAGTCTACTCTTTTAAACTACAAGAGCGCTTTGCATGCTGCAATTTTTCAGCAATACTGTCACTTTAAAAAAGAAACTAAAAGTCCCAGAATGCCCAATGTAGACTAAAAAGTGGACATTTACATCTCTCATAATATAGAGAGACTTGACACTGGGGCTGCACCAGAAACAAATATTATTTGGTTATGTTTACTATTCCGAAACAGCCAATTGTTGGCACATGAAAAGGTATTTGTGTAAAATGCTTATATTAATTTCTAATAATTATGCTTCATTTTAATAATCATTGTAGGAAATTACCATATTGTGTGGCATCCCTCCTGATTTTTCCCATTTCTGTTTTGCTGGCTTTACAACTCTGTACAATTTACTCCTGCTAGTAGAGTACCTGTGCACCCTCTTATATATGGTTAATTTGGCTTATTCCTCATTGGAATATTTAGCTTGCTTGGATGTCCCTACTATACGATGTAGAAAGTGAACACAGGGTCCAAAAATGTAATGGCACTAGAGGAGTGCAGTGCCTATAGTGCCATCAACTACAGCGGCAGGGGGAAACATGGCTTCAGGCCTATACTTTGTATTCCTGACTGCTGCACTGTAAAACCTACTGTACATTCATTCAACATAACTTATTTTAGAAGGTAAAAAATGTCTTTTATATCAAAAAGTCACTCCTGTGTAGGCTGTTTAGCCTACAAGGCAGTGTGCATGATCTGAGAGTAGAACAGTAGATATATACAGTTAACAGTAGAAATATACAGTTAACATGTCTTTATAGTGACTAGCACCCAAAAGCAATTTTTAATGTGAGAAGGCTCTTGCTATCCAGTAAGGAAACACTGGGAAGCGATAGTAAAAATAAATGTTGGTATCTCCAGTTAGGGTCCAGCTACAAAAATGATGAAACAACTACTTTTTATTAGTTATTAAAATCCCAACTCAATGGTGTGCAGTCATATTTTTGATGAATATTAGGGAAAGGTATATTTTAGAAAGTTAGATTTTTCCTGCTTGAAGCTGCTTGGGCTAATTTGTATTCTCTCATAAGTAGTGGCACAGCCAGGAATAAGCTGGGATGAATGGTAAGAAAAATTACCATAGGGCAGGTACAATAGCTTGGGAATCAGGAGTTGTTTATCTCTTCCCCTGACAGAAAGAACAGTGGGGTTGGCCCAGAAACTTAATTTACTTCTAAGGGGTGTCGCCTGTAACAGGCAAATGTTTTGTGACACCTGGAGAGGTCTCGGCTTACGTCCTTATCAGGATGGCCCCAAATGTCCCTCCTGAACTTTTTCCCATTCGCTTCGGGCACCTTTAGGAGCAATACAGTAGTTGGTAGCAGGCATTAATATGGAACCTCAAAACACCAATTTTAATCAAAATTTAAGGACCTGTGGAAGAAGAGAAGACGAATGGACCAGATATCTGTAACTAGAGCAGAGCCTTGAAGGATTAGACTTGCTTTCCCTTGTAACCAAGGCAAAAAAGTAGACACCTATTGTCCTGTGTAGCTATAGGGCCACAACAAGCTGCAAGAGGACTTTCCCTTGAAGTGCCCAGCTGACCAATAACAACTGGACCTGACTTGGAACCTGCTGATAGCCTCTCCTGGATTGAGTCCTGACTCCCAACTGTTGTTTCTCAGGTCCTGGAAACCATACCACCTCTGAAAAGTTGGCACTTACAAGATTTTGGATTCCCAGTTCTCAGGAGAACCAGAACACGCAAACCCATTCTATCCACCCAAGGCATGGCCACACTGGTTTGAGGAAAGTGGTTTCTCCCACTTGGAGCTTCACCGCAGCAGGAAATTAGTGGGTCCTGATCGATAAGGTACCCGGCCTCATGGAACACACCGTCCGATACAGCATGGCGGTTTGACCCACTGAAGGATTTGGACTTCAATTTTAGAGACTGAGACTGAGTCCCAAGGAAAAACTCTACTGTGGCCATTGACTATCAAAGGTGCATAATCCTTTTCAGCGCTATAATCACGTTAATCTTTAAAATTCATATTTGTAGTATCCCTTAATGGATTATTCTTGTTTTGGTGTCATTTTGCTTATTACATTTTACTCTATTTTTATAATTCGTTTTGGGATTTTTGTGTGTGTATAGTCTTTATTTCGATCTCACAAATCATAATAGACAATCACAAAATTATTATTTTTTTAAACAGTACAACATATTAAGTATAGATAAAAACAGAAAATTTTTGGCTCAACGCTTAACATTATAAGCTTGACATAAAAGCGGAGTTGATATGAAGACATAATTTTTTTTAAAGGGTTGTTTATAATATGACCCCCATAATACTGCTAAAAAAGTACAAAATGTAAAAGCTGGTACCCAACCATTAACGCCAGAAAGAGTACAAATGCAATTCTATGAGGCTACAATTCTGTATATTCATAGGCATAAGTTGGCCATTGTTTGAAGAGCAGTACAGCGGTTAACTAATTTGTTTTAATTGTTCCATCTTGAACAGATTGTTATTATGCCTGACATGGCCATTCAATCTGCTTTTAAATGTAAGCTACTGATTTGGCTTGCCTCTAGCGTCTTAAGCGATTTAGCACGTATTCTCTATGACCAGCTTAAGAATTTGGCAATGGACATCACACAGAGCTCGTTAGCGCTTGACCTCATAATTCATAGCGCTGTGGAGTTAGACCTAGTGCCCAAGATAGTGCATAGGGGTTTTAGCCATTTGTCCCGGGGGGCCTTGTAGGCGGGACAAACAAAAAGGATGTGAGGGATTGACTCTCCCTGCTTTATGCATAGGTAGCACTTATTGTCGTTAGTATTGTGCCATTTGTGGCTAAAGGATTTTAATGGTAACGAACCAACTCGGAATTGAAAAAATAATCTCCTGTCAATAGGCTTAGTAATCACATCGCAGTGGGGCTCATGACTTGTGCAAGGCTTATGCTCTATGAAGGAGCCAGTCAAGGAAGTATACTCAATGGTACATGAGCTGCTTGTGGTAACCATGGACCAATAAAGCTCCTTGAGTTGTCGTTTAGTTGGGAACTGGTGGCCTTCTGGGTATTCTCACAAGTGGCTCAAGCCCATCTTAACTAAGGGGCTCTCCACCTTTTGTAGCCAGCTTATTTTACAGGAGGTACCAGCCTGTCTAATGTCCTTCAGCGCTTTTGCATAGTGTGATAGGTCGGGAGTGGCCATAGTCTGTGCCAGAAGGCTATCGGTCTGAACCTTGCTGTCTCCTCCAGAAGATTACATCCTAGGTCATATAAAAGGGGCTTTAATGGAGTACTTTACAGACGGCCTATAAGGCCTCTCACAAATTTATTCTGGGCTAAGACTAGAGGTGTTAGTTTGTTGAAGCCCCAGAGTTCTGCCCCATATAAAGTCGCTGCTACAACTTTAGTGTCGTAAATCTGCATCCCTGGAACTATGGGCTTAGTTTGCGAGGTCTTGTGTTCCCTCAATAGGGCACCAGCTATTTGGCAGTGTTTAAGGGCCATGGTCTTGATCTGAGGCTCCCAATTTAGTTTACTCCCAAGGGTTATCCCTAGGTTATTGAAAACATCCGTCTTTTTTAGGTTTTCCTTGTTTAGGTTTATGTCGCCCTGTATTGCTCTATGTTTGTGAAGGACCATGGATTTAGTTTTGCTTTTATTTATGAGAAGACCACGATCCTTAAAGAAACCCTCAAAGCGCATTAACCCCCTGCCCTCTGCAGCCCACTTTGTGTTTTTGAGATGATCAACCTATCATCAGCTAACATAAGTATTAGGACTTTGGTACTTGCAATTGACTGCGCATCTGTCTAGAAAATGGATAAGTAGTCGACGACCCCATTTAAAAATAGGGAGAATAATGTTGGGGCTATTACACACCCTTGACGAACCCCTTTAGATACAGGGAACTGATCTCTGATGTTACATTGTGAGTACAAGGGCACTTGAGCATAATTGGCCTTGTGTAGTCGGACAATGGATAGTAGGTCAAGTGGCACCCCGGATTGTATAGGACCACCCACAGCTTTTTTCATGGTTACCATGTTCAAGGCAGACTTGAGGTCCACGAAGGCGGCATAAATTGTACCTCCTGCTACCACCACCACATGCCAGTAAATTAGAATAAAACAAAACACCTGGTCAATGGTGCTCACATGAACATGAAAACCAGCTTGGAACGGGGTTAATATGTCATTCTCTGAGATCTTCTGAATTGAGTCTATAAGGCTGATTGGCCTCTAGTTGCTGGGACTGGATTGGTCGCCCTTTTTGTAGATTGGCAGGATTTCTGCTCCATACCAACATTCTGGTATTGGAGCTCCACTAGCAATTGCATTTGCTAGTTGCTGTATGTGCCTTTGCCAGATGTCACTATCATGCAAGTACAACTCAGCCAGTACGCAGTCAGGGCCCGGGGTACTGCTCTTAACTTTTGATCTGGGTGAGGTTGAATCGGCGATAACACCAAATCAGGGTGGGGAACTTGAAACAGTTCTTCTATCCCCCTCACATCATTTGCGGCAAATTGTGCCTCAAAGAAAATAACCCACTGGTCTGGTGCCACATAATTGTGTGGTGTGGGAGCCTGACCACCGCTGCCCTATTTGACCAGATGCCAAAACTTTTTCTGGCCTGTTGGAGATCATGCCATCTGTGTTTGTCCCATTCTTTCTTCGCTTTTAGTTGAGTTGTTCTATAGCTCTTCCGTGCTAATCTGATTCTACCCAATTCCTTTGATTTTATAGCGGAGGCCAAGATCCTGTAGGCTTCTCTGCACAACTTATTATATCAAGTAGCATGCATTATGTTGAATTTACTTTTCTGACTACTGGGCTCTGTAAATGGATTTTAATTTTGCCAAATAAATCTTCATGGTCTCGAAGTATAGGCTCATTAAAATTGGCCTGAGAAGTAGCAGCTTGGACGACTGTTAGGGACTTCACGATTTCAGCCCTAATCAAAGCGGGCGATTGATCATTTCCCAAAATGCGTGCCCCTTTGACCTGCCTCATGTCATTACAAATCAGGGTATTAGCTGTCCAGCACTGAGCTACCAGTGGCTGTGGCATTACTAAACCTTGGGCTGACACCTTGAGTATACGAGGGATGTGATCACTTTCTACTCTTTATAGAACCTCCATGTCAATGAGGAGCGGCCAGTGTTCTAGATTGATAAGAAAGTAATCAACGCGGCTCCTTCTCTGGCCAATACAGAATGTGTGGGAACCATTTCTGTCCAAGGGAACTCTGCCGTTAACTGCCCTAATACCCCACTCCATACACAATGCTGTGAGTTGTTAAGTGGCCTCCATCCATTTCTTAATCCGATTTTAATTGCTTGGTGTTTTTTACTTTATTACTGTTCTGACAGTGGATAAATAAGTCGCACATTTCCCTACATTAAGCACATCTTATCTATACCATTCCCATCAGCGGGTAGAGCATAGGTAATTAGTGACTTTGAAGGTTCACGCATACTCGAGTTGTGATTATTCCTTGAGATGTGTAGTTGTCCACCCCAAATAAGAATCCAATTTCTTGCAATCATAGAAGACATGCATATTTTTAAAGGACTGCTTTGTGCGCTTCTTGTTTTAGGTGTATATGTCACAACAACAAAAAAAAGTTGTATTGCTTTTTAGGTTGAGCCTAGCAACGCACATGTGCTGTCTGGAAGACTTGTTATATTGATAAAGGAGTTTGCTCCTGCCTCCTGCTTACTATTGCTTCAGTCAAGTGTCGCTCTTCTTTGTTGCCTTGTAAGTGGTTCATGCAGCGATACCTCACTTCAGTTTTTCGCAGAGGAGCACCGCCTAAATACAGTTTCTTTCCGCTTACATTCTTTATCTGTTGGGGAGAACTATTTGTTCTTATTGTTGCAGCACGGCAAGCCGTACTTTATCACAGTGCAACAAATGTAAACCCCACCTCGTATGGACAGCCGCCGACCCCTGCATTTCTCTCATTCCCAGTCCACAACCCCTGTTTCTCTCATCAGTCAGTGGTGAGAATAAAATAGTGGAGGCTCGCCTGGATGCTGTGTATTTAAATGCATGAAGTCTGCCTTCCGTATGACAGTGCCTCTGCTAAGAGCTGTCTCTTTTTTCGCTAGTACTTGTTTTGTGTTGCTGCCGCTGTATTAGGTTCGCAAGCACTCAACCACAATTACGCAGTTTATGATCCCTTAACCAAGATGGCGCATCCTACGCTGATTACCTTCAGCAAGGACAGTACCTTAAATAGTATGGCGTCCTCAGGGTGACAATGTACAGGTGCTGCGCTTGTCAAATTTATCCAGTTTTTGCCTTCCTTCTGCCTCCGGTGCTGGCTGAGCTGCTGGAGGCCGTGGAAGGCAACAATGAGCCCATGGGGTCCACACTGCTGCAGCAGCAGGTGAAACTGGGCCTGGCGAAGCTGGAGTAGGCAACCTGCATGGTCTTGGAGCTCCATTTGTTCAGGTAGGGCATGGGTGGTGGGCTGTCTGGGCAGGTACAGCATCACAAGTTCGGCAGGAGTGCTTTTTAATACAATACATGCTTAGCACCTGAAACTTTTATCTGCATCTTTGCAAGGCATACAAAATGTGTATGGAGCGTGCTTTGGGTATAATTATACTTCTGATTTGTGAGGCTAGACTATTGTTTTTTCAGAGCGCAGTGCAGCCTTGTTTCTTCTTTGTAGTGCTTCAGTGAATGTATGGGTCAGGTGTTTGGTGAGAGAATAAGGACTTTCACCTATCCCATCAACAAAAGCAGTACATTAAACATTCTGGGGCCGTACTACAGAGGATGCACCAGCGCTAATTGTTGCTGTACGCCAGAGTACATCTGTGGTTATGTGCATTTGCGTGTGTGCGCTAATACAATATGTGCACAGACGCAAACGTATATCAACACAGAGTTCAAAGTCTGCGCCAATATCTTGGCGCATTACAAGCCTATCCTCTGTAATGCCGTTGGGTGCATAATCTGATGCACAGTGACAATTAGCGTTGGTGCAGTAATCTGTAATAAGGCCCCAGAATGTGATATCTTTTGTTTGGTCTTCGAATCAAATAAGCAACAGAGATACTGGGAAGCTGCTGCTGTGAAGGCTCACTCGGAAATGTTGCAGTCCTCAGAACAAAAAGACGGTAATGCTGCCCTTGCTGTGCCAGTCATGCCATCCCTTCCTTGACCTTACACAGTTACAAATTGCAAGGCTCTGGAAACATGTTGCATGCCTTTTGTGTGCATCACATGCACTAGAGAGATACAAATAGGCCTATATTTGGCAGTCTCAATGCCACAGAGTGGCATAATTGTGCGTATCAACAGTTTATTGTCAACGTGTCCTTGCAATGTGCAGAACACCATATGCAAGGGCTATAAATGGGACCAGTCATCAGACTTTTCCTTCATCAGTCATAATTAGTAACTGTCTACTGTAAGGTTTGATCGGACACAGCATTTAAGATTTGAATGGGTTTAACCAGTATCCAAGTGTAATACTCTTTTGGAAGACTGCAGATTAGGCAGGCATCCAAGCAGCTGACAAGGAAGCATAGTTTCGGGGTAAAGGCACAAAACCACCACCAACTTCTGAACTGTAAATGGGATTTTATGTTTATTGAGATCTGGGCCACCATTGTAGCCTTAAATATCATCCAGTCTTGACCAAAAGGTCCAATAAAGTACTAAAATTTCATTTTCCTAAATGTTTTCCCTATGTATCCATCTTTTTCTTTCCATACCAACCATCTGTAACTTTCCGACACATGCATCACCTACCATCTTTTCATTCAACTGATCACCCAGACATCAATGCATGTACTCATACAGCTATCCACCCATTCAGGTATTCATACAAATAGCTATCATTCCACCAACCCATCCATCCATCCTAACTGCACCTCTGCTTCTTAAATGCTCACATTATCTGGATGGTAGCCACATAATTCCACTACACACCACATACACCGACTCTACTCTATTACACATACAACGCCAATAGCTGTAACTCTTGTTTTCTAACTGATCACGCCACTGCAAAGAAAAAAAAGCGTTTGCGAGAGTTTAAGCTATCGGCATTGTAAATGACAATGCCTTTTATTTATCTAAGAAAGTCCAATTGGTCGCACACTGCTTGTCCTACCAGCGTGTTACCCCAAAGCATTGTGGTCCATGAAGTAAGCATCAGCGGGTGCGCCTCTGCCGGAGTCTTGAGTAAAAATCACTGTCGCGTTGGCCATCCCCAGACACGTGTTTCGAGGTTGTTACCTCTCGTCAGCAGGGAATAGGCATGTACGTAAGGGTGCAGCGTAGGCTGCCAAAAAATATTCTCAGGTCCGGTACCGCTCGTGGCACGCAGGTGCGTAACCTGGGCTCGTCAGCCCCACCAGCTCAAGAGAGCCTGACTACAAAAGAAATGCGAATTGGTCGCACACTGCTTGTCCTACCAGCGTGTTACCCCAAAGCATTGTGGTCCATGAAGTAAGCATCAGCTGGTGCGCCTCTGCCGGAGTCTTGAGTAAAAATCACTGTGCGTTGGCCATCCCTGGACACGGGTTTCGAGGTTGTTACCTCTCGTCAGCAGGGAATAGGCATGTATGTAGGGGTGCTGCGTAGGCTGCTAAAAAATATTCTCAGGTCCGGTACCACTTGTGGCACGCAGGTGCGTAACCCGGGCTCGTCAGCTCGTCAGCCCCACGAGCCCAATACCCCGAAACACGTGTACAGGGATCGCGAAGACTTGAAGATACTCGAGAATTCGAAAGAAGATGCATCGCAGAAAACAATACTACATTTACCATGGTCCTTAGGGGCAATCCCGCTGGTGTATAAGCAATGTGCGACCCCATTTTCCTAATGTTTATGCTCCTTTGAGCCGTGGGCTGACAAGCTCGGGACCCCGCACCTGCGTGCCTTTGTGTGGTACTATACCAGGTGATATTTGGCAGCATGCAGCAACCCCAGAAGATGGCCTAATCCCTGCTGACGAGGGGTTAATACCCCGAAAAACGTGTACAGGGATGGCGAAGACTTGAAGATACTCGAGAATTCGAAAGAAGATGCATCGCAGAAAACGATACAACAATTACCATGGTCCTTAGGGGCGACCCCGCTGGTGTATAAGCAGTGTGCGACCCCATTTTCCTAAAGCCTTTTATTTATCTG
This sequence comes from Lissotriton vulgaris, assembly GCF_964263255.1. Taxonomy (NCBI): domain Eukaryota; kingdom Metazoa; phylum Chordata; class Amphibia; order Caudata; family Salamandridae; genus Lissotriton; species Lissotriton vulgaris. Next base: position 194,565,917 of record NC_141695.1, read on the forward strand.
TTTTGTAATTAACACATCAATAAAAAAAACATTGTCATTTACAATGCTAATAGCTCAAATGCTTGTAATTACGAGACCTATTTCTGTGTAAAGAAGTAGCCGCCATTCTCTCGGGCTGCTTGGAAAGTGAAAGCACGCATGGCGTGTTGAATATTGCAGGAAACAATAAACCAAAGGAGAGAGTGAGGGAATTTGTTCACAAAGGTGAACGGAGAGTACTCCTGATCCCCTAGGTATCAATAATAAACAAAACAAGAGAGGAGTACCATCAGAAGTAGCTTAGTTAAAGCGTTCTGAATGGAATGAATGAGATGAAAAAGAAGAGAGTCCTTCCTTTCTAAGAAACCCCTCACTCACCGACCTAGTCGGTGACATGCTTCATCATCGGGGTCCACCCTGACAGCCGAATGCCATCAGGGTGTGCTGCGACACCTGGACTACAGTGGAGCGGGTATTTTGTGTGTGAAGTGAAAAAAAAGTGTTAAAAATTGTCCTGGTATACTTGTATAGAGAGTTTTTATTATCAAGAACTGGACAATATTAAAATATGTGTGTGGATACGTTTAGGTGTTATGACCGTGTGTATCTCTTATGTGTGAGGTCTACATGTTTCAACCCGTACTTTGGAAAAGTTCCGGGTTTTCGTCAGGAACAAAAAGGAAAATGGGTGGTCAGGACACACTAACGCCCTGCCGGTCCCTATTTCCCTGTGCACAACTGACAAAATTAGGTCAGAGTGAAAAGCTCATAAACAACAGTGGTTGAGCTGAAAAGCAAAAAGACCTGTAGGAGAAGAAACGTAAAAGGTCATAAATATAATTAATACAAGCCTGTTACGAAGTGCCATGCTGGTTCTCACGTGTCTTCTGCTGTGTCGTACATTCCATTCAAGGATATTTGTGATCGGTAGTGATTTGCTATCACTAACGCTGGCACACTTCTTCCATTGGTGATGTGCTCGGTGATCACTAAATACTCACTATAGGCATTCAGTCAAATTAAGCACTGAATCGTGCGTGGAAATACAAACTCACAGTGCTATTAGCGTGAGAGAACAACGCAGTGAAATCTACGTGTTACACCTATGACTCATACTTGCACACTCTGGTGATGTTGGTGCGCTAAGTGGTTAGGTGGTTGATTAATAAATTATCATTCAAAATGAGTAGCACTCAGCACTTCCGAATGCTTGACAAGTTTGCTCACGTGCAAGTTAGAGTGAGCACTGATTATCGTAGTGAATTTGCCCCAACAAACAAACACTCACATTCAGCAGTCACACAAACAACTCACAAACATGGACGCACACAAGGGGAAGAAAGGCTTACTCCTATTTAGGATCTTTTAGGCATCACGGGGTGGAGGGAAGGTAAAACCATGCTGCCATATTCTGCGTGGGGATTAAAGGAGATATCTGTTACGGATAGGGTCTAAGGATACTGAATCAAAGTTATCAGTACCGGGCTTGGAGTATTACTTACAGTTCAGCTGGTCACAAAGTTCTAGGTACCTACTCGCCTCTCCGTGCCTCCCCGTAATGATACAGGCGCCGCCGGGATTGTTATAGCGGCTACTGTGCTTCCGGGTAGGGCGTGGCCCCGTACATGCGTGATGACGTCATGGTATCTCCAGAGTGGAAAGAGAGGACGGGGCGAGTACGTTCCGGGCGTTGCTAGGCAATGCCAGGCAGGATTGTTTACATGAGCGTAAAAAGCGATCCTGTAGCGGGGGGACTCTTTGCAAGGAACAGAGGCTGTGAGTGCACCCAATTAAGGCAACACACACAAAACTCGGGGTTAGATTACATAGCTGCCGGAGTGAATACTTTACAAGAGGAATGGGGGAGTCCCTGACAGTGCTGTTAATTACCTGGGTGGGGGGTAATGGATGGTTCAAAAAAGGTTGTCAAATGGCAGACCTTGGAGGTATTGGGAAGCTCACTGTCTATGGTGGTTTTAGTTAATGTTGGCCCAAGGAATATTATCATTCAGTCCTGTGACATGAGTGGATAATCTATAAATCCATCTTTGCTCTTTTTCGAACAGCCGTTTTTGCATGTTAGGTCCAGCTTTGATTTGTTCAATCACAGTCCACCACATGTCATTGGGTGTGTGGTTATGTTCAAGAAAGTGGTCTGTCAGTTTAGTGGCATTCTTTCTGCAGCGAATGGTGCTGCGATGCTCGCATATTCTTTGCTTGATTTTCCTTGTAGTCATTCCCACATAGCGTTTGTTGCATGTGCATATGATCAAATAAACTACATTGCAGCTGTTACAGTTGGTGTGGGAAAGCTGTCGCCAAGTTTTTCCAGTTTCAATGTTCAAAGATTTGGTGTTGCTTGTTAAGTGACAAACACAACAGTCTCCACAGCGAAAATGGCCAATCACATCAGGTAAGCCCCAAGTCTTTGTGATAGATTGGTTGTCAGGTACTTCTTTTGCTTTAGGTCTAGTGTTGACCAGTGTGTCTTTCAGACTTGCTGATTTCTTGTAAGAAAACAGAGGTTTTTCCCAGCGGAGACTCCCAGTGCTGAGAATGGACCAATGTTTTTTGATGCTCTTTGATACCTGGTTGGAAACACTATTGAAAGTAGTAACACAGGTGAGTGGTATCTCGTTGGCTGTTGATGTCTTTGGTTCAAGGAGAGCCTCCCTTGGCTGATTTCTGGCTCTTTTTTGGCAAGTGTTTATGATTTTGGTTGGGTACCCACGTACTCGAAGTTTTTCAGAAAGGTCAGAGGCTTGCTTTTTGTACTCAGTTAGCTTGCTACAGTTGCGTCTGAGTCTCAAAAATTGACCATAGGGCAGGTTCTCTTTGAGAGGACGCGGGTGAAAACTCTCAAACTTGAGTAAGTTATTTTTGGCAGTGGGTTTGTAGAACGTTCTGGTTACTAGCCGGTCGTTCTCCTTGGTGATCACTACATCAAGAAAGACTATTTCTTTTTCGCTGAAACAGTGGGTGAATTTTAGGTTCTGGTCGCATGTATTGATCCAAGTAATGAACTCGGCCAGTTGGTCCGGTGGTCCTTGCCAAATAGCAAGGACGTCATCAATATAGCGGTTCCAGAATTTCAGGTTGTCTCTAAAGGGGTTATGATTACTAAGAATGAACTTGAGTTCAAAATCATAGACATAGAGCCCGGCCACACTGGGGGCAAAAACACTGCCCATAGAGGTACCCCCAGTTTGGAGGAATAGGGTCCCCTCGAATTCGAAATAGTTACATTTCAGTGCTAGCCTGGCACACTCAATGATGAAGGCCCTTGGTGTATTATACTCCCAGTTTATGTTACCTAATGTTTTCTCCAATACTCTCAGGGTGTCATCTTGCGGTATGCTTGTGTATAGACTCTCTATATCAAAGCTGAGCAGGATGGTCTCATTATTCACTGTGATTTCTTGTAGAAGATTTAGGAGACTTTTTGTGTCCTGTAGATAGGTAACTGTTTGTTGCACAATAGTTTTTAGAAAAAAGTCGCAGAATCTGGAGAGTGGTTCCAGTAGAGATCCGATGCCAGAGACAATCGGGCGACCTGGTGGAGGTAGTTTTCCTTTGTGCATTTTTGGCAGAGTATAGAAATATGGTATCTTGCCTTCAGTGTCACATAGGTATTCCGCTTCCTGTTTAGAGATTTTTCCCAATGCTTCCGCTGTTTCAACTAAGCATTTGATTTCAGATTGCAATTCGGCTGTAGGATCTGATAAGAGGATCTGGTAGTTCTTAGTGTCACCTAGTAGACGTAGGCACTCTTCACGGTAGGCACTGGTGTCCATAACTACAAGCCCGCCCCCCTTGTCGGCAGGCTTTATTGTTATGCTGTCACAGCTTCGGAGGTCTCGTAGGGCATTACATTCAGTACGGCTCAGATTTTGGAACTGTGAGTTGTTGGTCATTTTTTCTACATCATTGTAGACAGCTTGTTCGAAAGTGATCACCTCTACAGGAATTGCATGGGTTGGAGGTGTAAAGGTAGATTTCTTTTTCAATCCACTCTCATTCTGATTGTCATTTATCAAATTGGGTTCCTGTTTCTCAAAGAAGGCTTTCAGTCTCAGCTTTCTGAAGAAGCTAGCTAGTTCACAATGCAGCTGAAATTTGTCCAGACGAGCGGTCGGGACAAAACCCAAGCCTTTATTAAGTACACACATTTCTGTTTCAGAAAGTGTTCTGGAGGATAAGTTAGTAACTAGGTCCTCGTGTTGCTTGGTCCTGCTTTGCTCCTGGTCTGCCCGCTCACTGGTTCGTCCTCCTCCCAATGTACCTGAGTTTGTTTTCTTCTTCCCTTTCCCCGCCTGCCTCTGCCTAAAAAAGGAGGGCGGTAAGGATTTTGTTGAAATGGCGGTGGTTGGAAGTGTGGTTGGAAGGGCGGTTGCCAACCGTACATGGGAAACTGTGGTGGATGGTTAAACGGATCATGAAACATCGGTGGATTAAATGGTTTCCACTGGTTCTGACCTCTATAACCTCCCCTAGCCTTTTGTTTCGGGGTGCTGGAGTTTGAGCCATTGCTACTATTAGATCAAACACTTGATGCATCTGATTCAGAAGTAGGTTTAGTTGTTGGTACAAAGTCTGGGTCAGAGTATGGATAAGTTTTAACAAATGAGAAACGCTTCAAGTCTTTTTGGAACTTGGTAACCTTTTGTTGTGTTAAGTGTTCTTTATACTCATTCATTTCCTTATTAATTTCATCTAGCTTCTTTTTGTATCCAGAGATGGTGGCTTTTATATGAGTTTCTGTTTTCTGGATATCAATTAAGATGACTTCCGATAGCCTCAGAGCTGTCTTCAAGATCAGCATGATCCAGTCATGCGTGCAGTGCCACGCTATTAGGGCCCAGTCTTTTCTGAAGGTGGCATCTTCTAGAAAAATGCGTGGGGCATTAGTCACAAGAAGGCCCTTAGGGGCCATGTTGTTGGACACATATTCCTTCAGGATGGTACCATGAAGTATAGTTCTAATTCTGTTCCTCTTCATTTCAGTTAATTTTTCCCAATCCCCCGTCTGGGAGATTGTCTGTGATATGCTTGCATCAGCAAATCCAGAGATATCTTCCATGATAGCATCAATTTCCTCCGTGGAATAGGAGAGGCCTTTATTCTCCGACATCGTGTATCCAATGTGCAAGAAAAATGTGTGTACTGAGTGTGGTGTTGAGTGGGGAAGGACAACTCTCACAGCTGTACGCTGCCTAGACACAATAAACCAAAGGAGAGAGTGAGGGAATTTGTTCACAAAGGTGAACGGAGAGTACTCCTGATCCCCTAGGTATCAATAATAAACAAAACAAGAGAGGAGTACCATCAGAAGTAGCTTAGTTAAAGCGTTCTGAATGGAATGAATGAGATGAAAAAGAAGAGAGTCCTTCCTTTCTAAGAAACCCCTCACTCACCGACCTAGTCGGTGACATGCTTCATCATCGGGGTCCACCCTGACAGCCGAATGCCAACAGGGTGTGCTGCGACACCTGGACTACAGTGGAGCGGGTATTTTGTGTGTGAAGTGAAAAAAAAAGTGTTAAAAATTGTCCTGGTATACTTGTATAGAGAGTTTTTATTATCAAGAACTGGACAATATTAAAATATGTGTGTGGATACGTTTAGGTGTTATGACCGTGTGTATCTCTTATGTGTGAGGTCTTCATGTTTCAACCCGTACTTTGGAAAAGTTCCGGGTTTTCGTCAGGACCAAAAAGGAAAATGGGTGGTCAGGACACACTAACGCCCTGCCGGTCCCTATTTCCCTGTGCACAACTGACAAAATTAGGTCAGAGTGAAAAGCTCATAAACAACAGTGGTTGAGCTGAAAAGCAAAAAGACCTGTAGGAGAAGAAACGTAAAAGGTCATAAATATAATTAATACAAGCCTGTTACGAAGTGCCATGCTGGTTCTCACGTGTCTTCTGCTGTGTCGTACATTCCATTCAAGGATATTTGTGATCGGTAGTGATTTGCTATCACTAACGCTGGCACACTTCTTCCATTGGTGATGTGCTCGGTGATCACTAAATACTCACTATAGGCATTCAGTCAAATTAAGCACTGAATCGGGCGTGGAAATACAAACTCACAGTGCTATTAGCGTGAGAGAACAACGCAGTGAAATCTACGTGTTACACCTATGACTCATACTTGCACACTCTGGTGATGTTGGTGCGCTAAGTGGTTAGGTGGTTGATTAATAAATTATCATTCAAAATGAGTAGCACTCAGCACTTCCGAATGCTTGACAAGTTTGCTCACGTGCAAGTTAGAGTGAGCACTGATTATCGTAGTGAATTTGCCCCAACAAACAAACACTCACATTCAGCAGTCACACAAACAACTCACAAACATGGACGCACACAAGGGGAAGAAAGGCTTACTCCTATTTAGGATCTTTTAGGCATCACGGGGTGGAGGGAAGGTAAAACCATGCTGCCATATTCTGCGTGGGGATTAAAGGAGATATCTGTTACGGATAGGGTCTAAGGATACTGAATCAAAGTTATCAGTACCGGGCTTGGAGTATTACTTACAGTTCAGCTGGTCACAAAGTTCTAGGTACCTACTCGCCTCTCCGTGCCTCCCCGTAATGATACAGGCGCCGCCGGGATTGTTATAGCGGCTACTGTGCTTCCGGGTAGGGCGTGGCCCCGTACATGCGTGATGACGTCATGGTATCTCCAGAGTGGAAAGAGAGGACGGGGCGAGTACGTTCCGGGCGTTGCTAGGCAATGCCAGGCAGGATTGTTTACATGAGCGTAAAAAGCGATCCTGTAGCGGGGGGACTCTTTGCAAGGAACAGAGGCTGTGAGTGCACCCAATTAAGGCAACACACACAAAACTCGGGGTTAGATTACATAGCTGCCGGAGTGAATACTTTACAAGAGGAATGGGGGAGTCCCTGGCAGTGCTGTTAATTACCTGGGTGGGGGGTAATGGATGGTTCAAAAAAGGTTGTCAAATGGCAGACCTTGGAGGTATTGGGAAGCTCACTGTCTATGGTGGTTTTAGTTAATGTTGGCCCAAGGAATATTATCATTCAGTCCTGTGACATGAGTGGATAATCTATAAATCCATCTTTGCTCTTTTTCGAACAGCCGTTTTTGCATGTTAGGTCCAGCTTTGATTTGTTCAATCACAGTCCACCACATGTCATTGGGTGTGTGGTTATGTTCAAGAAAGTGGTCTGTCAGTTTAGTGGCATTCTTTCTGCAGCGAATGGTGCTGCGATGCTCGCATATTCTTTGCTTGATTTTCCTTGTAGTCATTCCCACATAGCGTTTGTTGCATGTGCATATGATCAAATAAACTACATTGCAGCTGTTACAGTTGGTGTGGGAAAGCTGTCGCCAAGTTTTTCCAGTTTCAATGTTCAAAGATTTGGTGTTGCTTGTTAAGTGACAAACACAACAGTCTCCACAGCGAAAATGGCCAATCACATCAGGTAAGCCCCAAGTCTTTGTGATAGATTGGTTGTCAGGTACTTCTTTTGCTTTAGGTCTAGTGTTGACCAGTGTGTCTTTCAGACTTGCTGATTTCTTGTAAGAAAACAGAGGTTTTGACGAAAACCCGGAACTTTTCCAAAGTACGGGTTGAAACATGTAGACCTCACACATAAGAGATACACACGGTCATAACACCTAAACGTATCCACACACATATTTTAATATTGTCCAGTTCTTGATAATAAAAACTCTCTATACAAGTATACCAGGACAATTTTTAACACTTTTTTTTCACTTCACACACAAAATACCCGCTCCACTGTAGTCCAGGTGTCGCAGCACACCCTGATGGCATTCGGCTGTCAGGGTGGACCCCGATGATGAAGCATGTCACCGACTAGGTCGGTGAGTGAGGGGTTTCTTAGAAAGGAAGGACTCTCTTCTTTTTCATCTCATTCATTCCATTCAGAACGCTTTAACTAAGCTACTTCTGATGGTACTCCTCTCTTGTTTTGTTTATTATTGATACCTAGGGGATCAGGAGTACTCTCCGTTCACCTTTGTGAACAAATTCCCTCACTCTCTCCTTTGGTTTATTGTGTCTAGGCAGCGTACAGCTGTGAGAGTTGTCCTTCCCCACTCAACACCACACTCAGTACACACATTTTTCTTGCACATTGGATACACGATGTCGGAGAATAAAGGCCTCTCCTATTCCACGGAGGAAATTGATGCTATCATGGAAGATATCTCTGGATTTGCTGATGCAAGCATATCACAGACAATCTCCCAGACGGGGGATTGGGAAAAATTAACTGAAATGAAGAGGAACAGAATTAGAACTATACTTCATGGTACCATCCTGAAGGAATATGTGTCCAACAACATGGCCCCTAAGGGCCTTCTTGTGACTAATGCCCCACGCATTTTTCTAGAAGATGCCACCTTCAGAAAAGACTGGGCCCTAATAGCGTGGCACTGCACGCATGACTGGATCATGCTGATCTTGAAGACAGCTCTGAGGCTTTCGGAAGTCATCTTAATTGATATCCAGAAAACAGAAACTCATATAAAAGCCACCATCTCTGGATACAAAAAGAAGCTAGATGAAATTAATAAGGAAATGAATGAGTATAAAGAACACTTAACACAACAAAAGGTTACCAAGTTCCAAAAAGACTTGAAGCGTTTCTCATTTGTTAAAACTTATCCATACTCTGACCCAGACTTTGTACCAACAACTAAACCTACTTCTGAATCAGATGCATCAAGTGTTTGATCTAATAGTAGCAATGGCTCAAACTCCAGCACCCCGAAACAAAAGGCTAGGGGAGGTTATAGAGGTCAGAACCAGTGGAAACCATTTAATCCACCGATGTTTCATGATCCGTATAACCATCCACCACAGTTTCCCATGTACGGTTGGCAACCGCCCTTCCAACCACACTTCCAACCACCGCCATTTCAACAAAATCCTTACCGCCCTCCTTTTTTAGGCAGAGGCAGGCGGGGAAAGGGAAGAAGAAAACAAACTCAGGTACATTGGGAGGAGGACGAACCAGTGAGCGGGCAGACCAGGAGCAAAGCAGGACCAAGCAACACGAGGACCTAGTTACTAACTTATCCTCCAGAACACTTTCTGAAACAGAAATGTGTGTACTTAATAAAGGCTTGGGTTTTGTCCCGACCGCTCGTCTGGACAAATTTCAGCTGCATTGTGAACTAGCTAGCTTCTTCAGAAAGCTGAGACTGAAAGCCTTCTTTGAGAAACAGGAACCCAATTTGATAAATGACAATCAGAATGAGAGTGGATTGAAAAAGAAATCTACCTTTACACCTCCAACCCATGCAATTCCTGTAGAGGTGATCACTTTCGAACAAGCTGTCTACAATGATGTAGAAAAAATGACCAACAACTCACAGTTCCAAAATCTGAGCCGTACTGAATGTAATGCCCTACGAGACCTCCGAAGCTGTGACAGCATAACAATAAAGCCTGCCGACAAGGGGGGCGGGCTTGTAGTTATGGACAGTGGCGGCTGGTGACATTTGAAATTGGTAGGGCGTAAAAGTTGCGGATGAGACGCGTTGCGAGTGAGCGAAGCGAGCGTGAACGTCATAAGAGGGTGGAGGAGATTATCCTGAGAAAAAAAGAGTGCAAATGGTGCATTTTAAAGACCATTTGACAAAGCAATGCAAAACGGTTTATAAAGCAATTGTGAAAGTGTAGATATACATACTATAGTTGACATCACCCGACAGGGCACAGGCCACTTGCTAAAACAGTAGTTAAACACTGCTCCATGCATTCCGTCAGTCACTCTTGAACTCGTTATTTTTAGAGCTGAACTATGGCTACGATTTTGTTAATTTTTTAATCATCAACTCAAACTACCTTTCAGCTCGGATATGCAAGTATCCAGTCTCTGAAAAATTAAAAGCTGGACAGACTAGAACAGAGACATTGGCAGGCATTCATTCTTTGCAAGGAAACTGATATGTTTGGACAACAAGGAGACTCTGAGATAAACGTTAACCTGTTAACCTCTTTGTGTGCCCATACCCTGGGGAGTATACATGAAAAAGCCTCCGTCCAAACCCAAAAATAACTGTAAAGTAACACTCTACAAAACACACAGACCATAGCGTACAACCCCCCAAAGGCGACAATTTATCCACAAGGCCATATCTCCAGATTCTCCGTTTGTTATGATGCCCCCGGGGCCCAAAAAGAGCCTCGTGTCTATCTTGGGAGGGAAGAAGGGGGGCAAGCACACCGACTACCATTTTGTGTGTGTAAAAGGCCGCTTTATTGAAACAGGTGCACATCACATTTATTAAACTGGCAACTGCCTTACAAAACTGAAACCTCTCTAAACATCGAGTTACCTGACCCCTTTTTGTTTTACTCCCCCCACCCCTACGATCCCCACATGATAAAATCCCCCACCCTGCAATATACAAACATATAACTCAATTACATCATAATACTATCCAGTTTTATCCCCTACCTCCTAACTCCAAAACCTCCCAAGACCTACCTTCCTATTTGCCTTCTTGCAACTGTAACTAACTACCCTCTAATGTCAACTCCCAAACTGGTTACGCTTTCCCCGCTCCCGTTTCCCAACTCCCCAACTTCACGAGAAAGTACCGAAATCCAGCCAAACTTGACCAACATCAAAAATAACTCCGCCAGCACCTGTTCCAAGCGACAACTTACATATAAACACCCCCTGTGCACCTGTCCCAACCAAGCCACCTGACACAAAAACCCTTCCTGTCCTTACCTTCCCAGCACAACCAAAATCCCAAGCCAAAACCTGGGGAGGGTGGGCGGGGACAAAAAGCTCCTGACTAAACCCGTTCCCAGCCACCAGGTCTCAGTAGCTAAAATGGTGGCTGGGAACACTCTGGAACGCTATTTAAGCTTTGGGCTTTGGGCTCCTTTTGGGCTGCTTTTGGTCCGACCCCAGCCAGCCCAACGCGGCAAAATGGCCGCTCGCTTGTTCTCCCCCCTTCCCCCTCCCAAATCTGCCCGGGGGGCAGACCTCGCGGCTCGGCTGCCCCCTAAACCCCCCTTGGGAGGGAAGAAGGGGGGCAAGCACACCGACTACCATTTTGTGTGTGTAAAAGGCCGCTTTATTGAAACAGGTGCACATCACATTTATTAAACTGGCAACTGCCTTACAAAACTGAAACCTCTCTAAACATCGAGTTACCTGACCCCTTTTTGTTTTACTCCCCCCACCCCTACGATCCCCACATGATAAAATCCCCCACCCTGCAATATACAAACATATAACTCAATTACATCATAATACTATCCAGTTTTATCCCCTACCTCCTAACTCCAAAACCTCCCAAGACCTACCTTCCTATTTGCCTTCTTGCAACTGTAACTAACTACCCTCTAATGTCAACTCCCAAACTGGTTACGCTTTCCCCGCTCCCGTTTCCCAACTCCCCAACTTCACGAGAAAGTACCGAAATCCAGCCAAACTTGACCAACATCAAAAACAACTCCGCCACCCAGGGAAAGGCGGAGGTTAGGTGCTTACACCGCCTCCCCCTTTTCCTGCCCCCCCCCCACCCCCCCATTTTTTGATGCAAAAATTTAGACGTCAACCGCCTGCCCCCAGCTCACGGCGCACCCCCCAATAATGGGCCCCCCAGACCCATGCAACCTGCAACCATTCAGGATTGAGACTCAGCTTACCACCAAGTAAGCTATCCCGTGCTTGCCACTTGGCCTTCTTTACAAACGAAAGCTCCGCCATCCAACTCAACACGTCCCGGGCTAAGAAACCATTCCCGACCTGCACGAGCAACCATTGTCAATAACTATACCCCCTCACTTCCCGTGCGCGTTCAAAAGAAATTCGCTGCGCACATGACGCCGATACCACTGCGGATCATCGCCACCGACGCGTGAATGTCCCCCCGGCCGACCCACCGTCCATGCGTTTCCGACGCCCCACAACTCCGAAGCCGGAACGTGCCCTACCACTGCTATCCTCCCCCCGCCCTTACCTGAGGCTTCCACCCCGCTAACCTCCCCGACACGTACCACTCGCCCGCAAAACCACGGTGTCCCCCCAGCACATGAGTTTCCGACACTACCCCATGTGCTATGCCACTAGAACTCTAGCAGCCCCGATATCCGCTGCTGCCTATCTGCCGGCAACCAGGCCCCCAGCAACACCCGCGTTCCCAACCCAAATATTGACCGCGCCAAGCCGGCCCCCACTGTCTTTGAATGTCCAACACTGGCACTTTGTGCCATGCCTCATCACCTCGAGCCGCTACAACACCTGCCGCTACTTGCTTTCCGGAAACCGTGCTCCTAGTAAACACCAATACCAGCTCAATACCCAGAAGTGACAGCGCCGTGCCTGGCCCCACTGTCTTTTGACGTTTCAACATTGGCACCTCGTGCCTTGCCTCCATCCCCTCTAGACGCCTCAACATCCGCCACCGCCTGTCTGCCAGCAACCGTGTCTCCAGCAACCCACGCCCCGTTCCATACCCAAATTTGTCCATGCCATGCCGTCCCCACTGTCTTTTCACTTTCCATACTGGCACATTGTGCCTTGCCTCCATCACCTCCAGTAAGCCCCGAGACTAGCTCAAATCCAAAATTGACAGCGCCGTGCCTGGCCCCACTTGTCATTTGAAATTCCACACTGGCACTGTGTTCCTTGCTTCCCTCACCCCTAGCAGCCTCCACATCCGCCGCTGCTTGTCCACCGGCAAACGTGTGTCCAGCAACACCAAGCCCAGCTCCTTCCCAAAATTGACAGCGCCGTGCCTGGCCCTACTTGTCTTTCTGAATTTCCCCACACTGCCACTTTGTGGTTTGGCTCCATCACCTCGAGCCGCCTCAACATCTGTCGCTGCTCGCTTGCCGGCAACCGTGCCTCCAGCAACAACGAGACCAGCTCCTTACACAAAGGTGACAGCGCCGTGCGTGGCCCCACTGCCTCAACCGGCGCCCATGGCACCCCAAAGACCTCCGTGATCTCCTGAAACCTGTCCAGCGCCACCTGGCAGTTCGTGGAGTCCGGGGCCCCGCCACGAAAAAGAGTCATCCAGGTAGGGCTGAAACTCCCCAGTGACCCGTTCGTTCCATAAAGCCATTGCTGGAACATACGAAACCTTCAACCCCGCGCAGGACCTCGCGCAGCCCATCGGCAATGCCGTGTCCACCTACCTAATGAACATACCTTTGGCAAAACAATATTCCCCAGGAACTGGGCCTAGTCAAAAACTATAATAAAAAAGTGGTCCTTAGGGAATTATTTTAAAGTTTTTTTTTTTTTTTTTTTTTTTTTACTCTTTCAACTGTGTCACCATAGTGAACAACCTTCCATAACGCTCCAGGGATTATTATCAAATCAAAATGTTGCAGTGTTCATAAGCCACCTAAGAGCCTATCTTACGTACATCACCCATGTTAAGCCATATTTCATGCATGTCTGGCGACTCAAATATCCAAGCTACTCGGGTTTATAAAGTGCAGCGGTGTTTGACCCTTTCCCCCCCACTATGTGGTCAATCAATCAATCAATCACAGACATCCATAGAGCGCACTACCTACCCGGATGTGCCATTCGCCATATAACCTTATTCCCCCCTATCTACCTAAACCCAATACCCTGCACAGTAGTCTTATCCATGGAAGAGTGTCATAGCGTTGACGTTTGTTCTCACACACCATTATCCCAGATACCCTCGCCAGGACAAGTGTTGCACCATGAATCTATTGTAAAATCACAGATGCACCAACCAGAACATATTTACGACCCATCTCCTAAGAACATGTATATGTATCGTCTGCCCACCCCACACGGAATGCCCCAAGCGCATATTCATAAATGTCCCTCACCTATTCCACTCCCAACGTGTCCGAACACCACTACCCCATCACAGCTTCGTGGAGTCAAACGTAACCCAGGTCCCATACGGCTGTCCCATCCGTGGTGCCGCCCCATACTACTAGGCGAAATGCACCCTCCTCTAACATCCATGTTTGCTCCTCATTACTCACCAACACGACCGGCAACGAAGACCTAACATCTGCTCCTAAAAGGAACCAACGACCGCCACCGCAACCACCTGAATTGACGTTGCGTCCTAATGCTGTGTAACCATGCACCACTCCGTATCTTATACCCTCCGCCTCTCTTTGAGCAGAAACTAAAATTGCACACATGCCTCAACAGTACCGATATTCTATCGTGTTCTGAGACCTTAGCGCCCCCATGAATGAATCCAACTGTACGTGCATCCCCTGTACTTTGCCCGTGCAACCTCGCAAGGGAACATAACGTGACAAACCAACATAATGACCGAGTTCCGTGCATAGCGCTGTACAACCCCACAAAAAAACCCCAGCCACGGTAGAAAACTTACAGACGCATGGTTGCCTGAATCAGTCCTCCTCTCACGAAACTCGCTTCAACCGTCGAGTGCTTCGCTGGTGCGGTGCAGCTACGCTATGGTCGCTCCTGCAATTACGTGACCCAACTGCACGGCAAACGTGTCGGCCATAATGGTATGGAGTCCCATGTCTGACTTTGCCTCTAACACAACGGGCACGTGGCTAATAGCCCCAATATCCCCAACTTCACTGCGACAACTTTGGACCACTTTAAAGGCATAGCATTACTGTCGCCGTTTACCCCGTCTAATGTCTCCCTTCCCACCTGCAATAGAGATCTCCTACGTGGCTGCATGACCAAACCCCACACCGGCGATTACCACACACTCCTGCCCGACCTTGCGAGCCACAACCTCTGTATAACAACCTACCCACTGCTACCCACTCAGGGGTACTCATGATCCCCAAAAAGCCCCTTTTCCTGTCCCTTACTGCCGCTTATTGAAAAAGGAACATTGACCATACGCCGCGTCCTCCATCTGTAAATCTCGCGCTAGCTTATTCTCGTATATATTGGAACTAATGTGTCGGAAAAGAAATATACCACAACCTCCCGTTCAATGTAGTTCAACATCCACCCATAGCTTTGCATAACCACAGGCCTCATCCATTATTCCCACAACTTATACAAAATATTGTCTCAGCTAACACCACCACCTCGTTCCATCTAAGAGCGCCTTACCCTTGCTGCCCGCGTAAGGACCACCCAATCCTCCCGTTAGACTGATTGTCGCAGGTTGCCCATCCATCTTACCCCACTGGCGACATACGTTGAGGTTCCCAGAAAGCCTGATGTGGTAATGACGAACTCCTATGCTAGATATAGTACCAGTGTGCTTAAGCGTGTATAAGGAAAAGCACGTGACAATGAAATGAATATCCTCGGCCTCAAGGCATGTAAAGCTTGCATGCGAGCCTTCCACAATTGTAGCCCCCAATGTCATCTGCATTGTACTCGTGTAGAAGGAAAGCACAGGACAATGAATTGAATATCCTTGGCCCCAAGGCATGTAAAGCTTGTACGCGAGCATTCCACCATTGTAGCCCCAATGTCACCTGCATTGTCTTATAAAGAGGCGACGCCCTCACCAAGTCCCCCACTGATTTGATTGGTAAACACAATTACATCTTTGATACCAAGACTAGTCAAGTATTCCTCTGTGCCGTTGCTCCATGGCTGCTGTCGATCCCCAAGCCGCTGGGGGCCCTGTGGGTGTGAGGGACTGCCGAGCCCGCCTGGGGCCTTCTTACTCCCCAAGCCGCTGGGGGCCCTGTGGGTGGTGGGACTGGCGAGCCCGCCTGGGGCCTTCGTAACCAGCCGCGTCGAGACCCTCGCGTACTCCGGGCCTGCTGCAGGAAGCACAGCCCTCCCTTCTCCTTGGTGCCACCGGGCCGCCCCAAGCCATACCAAGTCTGGAGCCCCACGCCGGCCGCCCCCCTGCCAAAGAAAAGTACTGCTGGTGTACTGGGACCCTGAACCGCGCCCCCCCCCCGCCCTCCTTTTTTCCCCCCGACCTCCTCGTACCCTCACCCTGTTAACCCCCCTTACCCCCGGTGTTACCTGCCTGTGCTGTGTGTTTAATGTTTTCATACAGTTATGTGGTATTTCTAAAGAGAAATACCTAATAGAATTTTGTTTCCCACATCCCTGCACTAGTCAGGGTGGTCACACGAAGGGGGGCTTCACTGGCTGTGACTGACACTGGTGTCTGTGAGATGGGTGGTGTCACACAAATTCAGACTTAGGAGAAAAGAGAAAGCAGGCGGGCTTCTATCAAAATGGACGATGATTGGGGTGTCTGACTGGGCTGCTGTTCAAGCCACCTCCCGACCTCGCGTCGTCCTCCAGAGCAGACAATGTGCAAAGATGCACTTGAGCCCTCCATATAGAAGTGGCGCAGAGTAGACCTAATTGTTTCTCACCCAAAACGTTATCTCTTTCTTGACAGATCGGCTATTCCTGCTTTATTTCGGGACACACGCGCCTCAGCCGGCAGTGCCTGAGGAGTACTATGCATGCGTGCATTAGCCCACAACCGCATTGTGCATGCTCCATTTACATACAATGTGTGGTCATTTCAATTCCATCCCAAAACCAGAATTACAAAATTGTCCTTTGGCTCTGAACCAATACGCCGCCCTCCCCGCCGATTCCAATCCCAAAGACTGCGGGGCGCCGCTGCAGCTCCCTACATCATTTTGTTTCCCGCGCCGCCTGTCACAGACCTACCTGGGAATGCGCAAACTTCTGTGGTGGCGCGCAGGCGATGGCCGGCCGCCTCGCCCAGCCGTGTAGTGCATCGAGGACTCGCCCCTCGTCAAGCCCCTTAAAAATAGCGAAAGCCGCCGAAGAACTAACAATATCAATAAACTTAACCAGAAAGACAAAACTAGACAAAAAGCTCCTGACTAAACCCGTTCCCAGCCACCAGGTCTCAGTATCTAAAATGGTGGCTGGGAACACTCTGGAACGCTATTTAAGCTTTGGGCTTTGGGCTCCTTTTGGGCTGCTTTTGGTCCGACCCCAGCCAGCCCAACGCGGCAAAATGGCCGCTCGCTTGTTCTCCCCCCTTCCCCCTCCCAAATCTGCCCGGGGGGCAGACCTCGCGGCTCGGCTGCCCCCCAAACCCCCCTTCCTGCTTATCTCTGCGTTCAGCCATTAAGAGGATTCACAGGCGGCATTTCCACTACACCGCGCTTCTTTTATGGCCAGCACTGCAAACAACAGATGTTACTAGTATTACCCAATTTAATGCAACTCACTATGACAACCTATACTGTTGCTCCTCGTCTCTAATTCAATTTCAAAATACCTTATCAGTGCTCCCTTTGTATTTCCGCATCACTTGAAATAATCACACCATATTCTACATCTCGGGTGACCTTTCCCCTTAAGAAGTGAATATATCGTGGTGATCATTTTTAAACGGTAAACATTTTAAATCATTCTTTTAGTTTTCTGATTCATTTGAATCATTTTTATTCACAGTTTCCTTCGTGTTTATTGTGTAATTTGTTATCAGTAGACGTCGACATTACATTAATAAGTACACTACTAATCCAGCTCGTTTCGAAAGAAAAGTTCCATCATCAGAGGCACTTTATCATTAACTTTTCCCATTGCTGAGAATTATTATAAATAAAAGGTGCGTGTTACTATAAGGAGGCAAGGATGAGTTGGTCGGTCTTTACTTTGATTCAAACTGGTGACCTGCAGATCGAACGCGGCACCAGTGAATCATGAATAGACTGACCCGTGACCCCTCTTCCCAGCTACTTAAAAAAGACGACCTGAGGGGATGAGGGGGGAGGCGGGAGGGGTTTGGAAATAAACACAATATATATAAAATAAAAGTAAACTTACAATCGGTCGGAGACTCCGTCCCGCCGTCCTGGTTCAAGTCCTGCACGTCATCAGGAAGGTGGCGCGCAGGCAGCCTCCCACCCCTCCACCGCCTCCTTCTTGATTGGTGCGGCCGGCTGCCCCAGGCTACGTAATTTTCTCTGTATGCTGCTGCTGCAGCATACAGGGAGAGTGAGTGGGTGGTGTTTCTCGAGGGAAGGGGGGAGTGGCTTGGGGGAGTGGCTTTCCCACTGTTGTGTTATACTGTCTGTTTGGGCTGCCTCAGGCTGCCCAGTCAGTCCGTATTAACAACAGTGGGCAAGCCACTCCCCCAAGCCACTCCCCCCTGCCCTCGAGAAACGAAACTAGGAAGTTCTTCTTTCTCGCCGTGCAAGAAGACAGAAACAAATGGTAGTTATATTAAGGCAATAACTACCATTTGTTTCTGCCTTCTCGCACGGCGAGAAAGCAGGGGGGCGGCGCCCAAACGCCCCCATGGTGGAGCCGCCGCTGGTTATGGACACCAGTGCCTACCGTGAAGAGTGCCTACGTCTACTAGGTGACACTAAGAACTACCAGATCCTCTTATCAGATCCTACAGCCGAATTGCAATCTGAAATCAAATGCTTAGTTGAAACAGCGGAAGCATTGGGAAAAATCTCTAAACAGGAAGCGGAATACCTATGTGACACTGAAGGCAAGATACCATATTTCTATACTCTGCCAAAAATGCACAAAGGAAAACTACCTCCACCAGGTCGCCCGATTGTCTCTGGCATCGGATCTCTACTGGAACCACTCTCCAGATTCTGCGACTTTTTTCTAAAAACTATTGTGCAACAAACAGTTACCTATCTACAGGACACAAAAAGTCTCCTAAATCTTCTACAAGAAATCACAGTGAATAATGAGACCATCCTGCTCAGCTTTGATATAGAGAGTCTATACACAAGCATACCGCAAGATGACACCCTGAGAGTATTGGAGAAAACATTAGGTAACATAAACTGGGAGTATAATACACCAAGGGCCTTCATCATTGAGTGTGCCAGGCTAGCACTGAAACGTAACTATTTCGAATTCGAGGGGACCCTATTCCTCCAAACTGGGGGTACCTCTATGGGCAGTGTTTTTGCCCCCAATGTGGCCGGGCTCTATGTCTATGATTTTGAACTCAAGTTCATTCTTAGTAATCATAACCCCTTTAGAGACAACCTGAAATTCTGGAAACGCTATATTGATGACGTCCTTGCTATTTGGCAAGGACCACCGGACCAACTGGCCGAGTTCATTACTTGGATCAATACATGCGACCAGAACCTAAAATTCACCCACTGTTTCAGCGAAAAAGAAATAGTCTTTCTTGATGTAGTGATCACCAAGGAGAACGACCGGCTAGTAACCAGAACGTTCTACAAACCCACTGCCAAAAATAACTTACTCAAGTTTGAGAGTTTTCACCCGCGTCCTCTCAAAGAGAACCTGCCCTATGGTCAATTTTTGAGACTCAGACGCAACTGTAGCAAGCTAACTGAGTACAAAAAGCAAGCCTCTGACCTTTCTGAAAAACTTCGAGTACGTGGGTACCCAACCAAAATCATAAACACTTGCCAAAAAAGAGCCAGAAATCAGCCAAGGGAGGCTCTCCTTGAACCAAAGACATCAACAGCCAACGAGATACCACTCACCTGTGTTACTACTTTCAATAGTGTTTCCAACCAGGTATCAAAGAGCATCAAAAAACATTGGTCCATTCTCAGCACTGGGAGTCTCCGCTGGGAAAAACCTCTGTTTTCTTACAAGAAATCAGCAAGTCTGAAAGACACACTGGTCAACACTAGACCTAAAGCAAAAGAAGTACCTGACAACCAATCTATCACAAAGACTTGGGGCTTACCTGATGTGATTGGCCATTTTCGCTGTGGAGACTGTTGTGTTTGTCACTTAACAAGCAACACCAAATCTTTGAACATTGAAACTGGAAAAACTTGGCGACAGCTTTCCCACACCAACTGTAACAGCTGCAATGTAGTTTATTTGATCATATGCACATGCAACAAACGCTATGTGGGAATGACTACAAGGAAAATCAAGCAAAGAATATGCGAGCATCGCAGAACCATTCGCTGCAGAAAGAATGCCACTAAACTGACAGACCACTTTCTTGAACATAACCACACACCCAATGACATGTGGTGGACTGTGATTGAACAAATCAAAGCTGGACCTAACATGCAAAAACGGCTGTTCGAAAAAGAGCAAAGATGGATTTATAGATTATCCACTCATGTCACAGGACTGAATGATAATATTCCTTGGGCCAACATTAACTAAAACCACCATAGACAGTGAGCTTCCCAATACCTCCAAGGTCTGCCATTTGACAACCTTTTTTGAACCATCCATTACCCCCCACCCAGGTAATTAACAGCACTGCCAGGGACTCCCCCATTCCTCTTGTAAAGTATTCACTCCGGCAGCTATGTAATCTAACCCCGAGTTTTGTGTGTGTTGCCTTAATTGGGTGCACTCACAGCCTCTGTTCCTTGCAAAGAGTTCCCCCGCTACAGGATCGCTTTTTACGCTCATGTAAACAATCCTGCCTGGCATTGCCTAGCAACGCCCGGAACGTACTCGCCCCGTCCTCTCTTTCCACTCTGGAGATACCATGACGTCATCACGCATGTACGGGGCCACGCCCTACCCGGAAGCACAGTAGCCGCTATAACAATCCCGGCGGCGCCTGTATCATTACGGGGAGGCACGGAGAGGCGAGTAGGTACCTAGAACTTTGTGACCAGCTGAACTGTAAGTAATACTCCAAGCCCGGTACTGATAACTTTGATTCAGTATCCTTAGACCCTATCCGTAACAGATATCTCCTTTAATCCCCACGCAGAATATGGCAGCATGGTTTTACCTTCCCTCCACCCCGTGATGCCTAAAAGATCCTAAATAGGAGTAAGCCTTTCTTCCCCTTGTGTGCGTCCATGTTTGTGAGTTGTTTGTGTGACTGCTGAATGTGAGTGTTTGTTTGTTGGGGCAAATTCACTACGATAATCAGTGCTCACTCTAACTTGCACGTGAGCAAACTTGTCAAGCATTCGGAAGTGCTGAGTGCTACTCATTTTGAATGATAATTTATTAATCAACCACCTAACCACTTAGCGCACCAACATCACCAGAGTGTGCAAGTATGAGTCATAGGTGTAACACGTAGATTTCACTGCGTTGTTCTCTCACGCTAATAGCACTGTGAGTTTGTATTTCCACGCACGATTCAGTGCTTAATTTGACTGAATGCCTATAGTGAGTATTTAGTGATCACCGAGCACATCACCAATGGAAGAAGTGTGCCAGCGTTAGTGATAGCAAATCACTACCGATCACAAATATCCTTGAATGGAATGTACGACACAGCAGAAGACACGTGAGAACCAGCATGGCACTTCGTAACAGGCTTGTATTAATTATATTTATGACCTTTTACGTTTCTTCTCCTACAGGTCTTTTTGCTTTTCAGCTCAACCACTGTTGTTTATGAGCTTTTCACTCTGACCTAATTTTGTCAGTTGTGCACAGGGAAATAGGGACCGGCAGGGCGTTAGTGTGTCCTGACCACCCATTTTCCTTTTTGGTCCTGACGAAAACCCGGAACTTTTCCAAAGTACGGGTTGAAACATGAAGACCTCACACATAAGAGATACACACGGTCATAACACCTAAACGTATCCACACACATATTTTAATATTGTCCAGTTCTTGATAATAAAAACTCTCTATACAAGTATACCAGGACAATTTTTAACACTTTTTTTTTCACTTCACACACAAAATACCCGCTCCACTGTAGTCCAGGTGTCGCAGCACACCCTGATGGCATTCGGCTGTCAGAGTGGACCCCGATGATGAAGCATGTCACCGACTAGGTCGGTGAGTGAGGGGTTTCTTAGAAAGGAAGGACTCTCTTCTTTTTCATCTCATTCATTCCATTCAGAACGCTTTAACTAAGCTACTTCTGATGGTACTCCTCTCTTGTTTTGTTTATTATTGATACCTAGGGGATCAGGAGTACTCTCCGTTCACCTTTGTGAACAAATTCCCTCACTCTCTCCTTTGGTTTATTGTGTCTAGGCAGCGTACAGCTGTGAGAGTTGTCCTTCCCCACTCAACACCACACTCAGTACACACATTTTTCTTGCACATTGGATACACGATGTCGGAGAATAAAGGCCTCTCCTATTCCACGGAGGAAATTGATGCTATCATGGAAGATATCTCTGGATTTGCTGATGCAAGCATATCACAGACAATCTCCCAGACGGGGGATTGGGAAAAATTAACTGAAATGAAGAGGAACAGAATTAGAACTATACTTCATGGTACCATCCTGAAGGAATATGTGTCCAACAACATGGCCCCTAAGGGCCTTCTTGTGACTAATGCCCCACGCATTTTTCTAGAAGATGCCACCTTCAGAAAAGACTGGGCCCTAATAGCGTGGCACTGCACGCATGACTGGATCATGCTGATCTTGAAGACAGCTCTGAGGCTATCGGAAGTCATCTTAATTGATATCCAGAAAACAGAAACTCATATAAAAGCCACCATCTCTGGATACAAAAAGAAGCTAGATGAAATTAATAAGGAAATGAATGAGTATAAAGAACACTTAACACAACAAAAGGTTACCAAGTTCCAAAAAGACTTGAAGCGTTTCTCATTTGTTAAAACTTATCCATACTCTGACCCAGACTTTGTACCAACAACTAAACCTACTTCTGAATCAGATGCATCAAGTGTTTCATCTAATAGTAGCAATGGCTCAAACTCCAGCACCCCGAAACAAAAGGCTAGGGGAGGTTATAGAGGTCAGAACCAGTGGAAACCATTTAATCCACCGATGTTTCATGATCCGTATAACCATCCACCACAGTTTCCCATGTACGGTTGGCAACCGCCCTTCCAACCACACTTCCAACCACCGCCATTTCAACAAAATCCTTACCGCCCTCCTTTTTTAGGCAGAGGCAGGCGGGGAAAGGGAAGAAGAAAACAAACTCAGGTACATTGGGAGGAGGACGAACCAGTGAGCGGGCAGACCAGGAGCAAAGCAGGACCAAGCAACACGAGGACCTAGTTACTAACTTATCCTCCAGAACACTTTCTGAAACAGAAATGTGTGTACTTAATAAAGGCTTGGGTTTTGTTCCGACCGCTCGTCTGGACAAATTTCAGCTGCATTGTGAACTAGCTAGCTTCTTCAGAAAGCTGAGACTGAAAGCCTTCTTTGAGAAACAGGAACCCAATTTGATAAATGACAATCAGAATGAGAGTGGATTGAAAAAGAAATCTACCTTTACACCTCCAACCCATGCAATTCCTGTAGAGGTGATCACTTTCGAACAAGCTGTCTACAATGATGTAGAAAAAATGACCAACAACTCACAGTTCCAAAATCTGAGCCGTACTGAATGTAATGCCCTACGAGACCTCCGAAGCTGTGACAGCATAACAATAAAGCCTGCCGACAAGGGGGGCGGGCTTGTAGTTATGGACACCAGTGCCTACCGTGAAGAGTGCCTACGTCTACTAGGTGACACTAAGAACTACCAGATCCTCTTATCAGATCCTACAGCCGAATTGCAATCTGAAATCAAATGCTTAGTTGAAACAGCGGAAGCATTGGGAAAAATCTCTAAACAGGAAGAGGAATACCTATGTGACACTGAAGGCAAGATACCATATTTCTATACTCTGCCAAAAATGCACAAATGAAAACTACCTCCACCAGGTCGCCCGATTGTCTCTGGCATCGGATCTCTACTGGAACCACTCTCCAGATTCTGTGACTTTTTTCTAAAAACTATTGTGCAACAAACAGTTACCTATCTACAGGACACAAAAAGTCTCCTAAATCTTCTACAAGAAATCACAGTGAATAATGAGACCATCCTGCTCAGCTTTGATATAGAGAGTCTATACACAAGCATACCGCAAGATGACACCCTGAGAGTATTGGAGAAAACATTAGGTAACATAAACTGGGAGTATAATACACCAAGGGCCTTCATCATTGAGTGTGCCAGGCTAGCACTGAAACGTAACTATTTCGAATTCGAGGGGACCCTATTCCTCCAAACTGGGGGTACCTCTATGGGCAGTGTTTTTGCCCCCAGTGTGGCCGGGCTCTTTGTCTATGATTTTGAACTCAAGTTCATTCTTAGTAATCATAACCCCTTTAGAGACAACCTGAAATTCTGGAAACGCTATATTGATGACGTCCTTGCTATTTGGCAAGGACCACCGGACCAACTGGCCGAGTTCATTACTTGGATCAATACATGCGACCAGAACCTAAAATTCACCCACTGTTTCAGCGAAAAAGAAATAGTCTTTCTTGATGTAGTGATCACCAAGGAGAACGACCGTCTAGTAACCAGAACGTTCTACAAACCCACTGCCAAAAATAACTTACTCAAGTTTGAGAGTTTTCACCCGCGTCCTCTCAAAGAGAACCTGCCCTATGGTCAATTTTTGAGACTCAGACGCAACTGTAGCAAGCTAACTGAGTACAAAAAGCAAGCCTCTGACCTTTCTGAAAAACTTCGAGTACGTGGGTACCCAACCAAAATCATAAACACTTGCCAAAAAAGAGCCAGAAATCAGCCAAGGGAGGCTCTCCTTGAACCAAAGACATCAACAGCCGAGATACCACTCACCTGTGTTACTACTTTCAATAGTGTTTCCAACCAGGTATCAAAGAGCATCAAAAAACATTGGTCCATTCTCAGCACTGGGAGTCTCCGCTGGGAAAAACCTCTGTTTTCTTACAAGAAATCAGCAAGTCTGAAAGACACACTGGTCAACACTAGACCTAAAGCAAAAGAAGTACCTGACAACCAATCTATCACAAAGACTTGGGGCTTACCTGATGTGATTGGCCATTTTCGCTGTGGAGACTGTTGTGTTTGTCATTTAACAAGCAACACCAAATCTTTGAACATTGAAACTGGAAAAACTTGGCGACAGCTTTCCCACACCAACTGTAACAGCTGCAATGTAGTTTATTTGATCATATGCACATGCAACAAACGCTATGTGGGAATGACTACAAGGAAAATCAAGCAAAGAATATGCGAGCATCGCAGCACCATTCGCTGCAGAAAGAATGCCACTAAACTGACAGACCACTTTCTTGAACATAACCACACACCCAATGACATGTGGTGGACTGTGATTGAACAAATCAAAGCTGGACCTAACATGCAAAAACGGCTGTTCGAAAAAGAGCAAAGATGGATTTATAGATTATCCACTCATGTCACAGGACTGAATGATAATATTCCTTGGGCCAACATTAACTAAAACCACCATAGACAGTGAGCTTCCCAATACCTCCAAGGTCTGCCATTTGACAACCTTTTTTGAACCATCCATTACCCCCCACCCAGGTAATTAACAGCACTGCCAGGGACTCCCCCATTCCTCTTGTAAAGTATTCACTCCGGCAGCTATGTAATCTAACCCCGAGTTTTGTGTGTGTTGCCTTAATTGGGTGCACTCACAGCCTCTGTTCCTTGCAAAGAGTCCCCCCGCTACAGGATCGCTTTTTACGCTCATGTAAACAATCCTGCCTGGCATTGCCTAGCAACGCCCGGAACGTACTCGCCCCGTCCTCTCTTTCCACTCTGGAGATACCATGACGTCATCACGCATGTACGGGGCCACGCCCTACCCGGAAGCACAGTAGCCGCTATAACAATCCCGGCGGCGCCTGTATCATTACGGGGAGGCACGGAGAGGCGAGTAGGTACCTAGAACTTTGTGACCAGCTGAACTGTAAGTAATACTCCAAGCCCGGTACTGATAACTTTGATTCAGTATCCTTAGACCCTATCCGTAACAGATATCTCCTTTAATCCCCACGCAGAATATGGCAGCATGGTTTTACCTTCCCTCCACCCCGTGATGCCTAAAAGATCCTAATTAGGAGTAAGCCTTTCTTCCCCTTGTGTGCGTCCATGTTTGTGAGTTGTTTGTGTGACTGCTGAATGTGAGTGTTTGTTTGTTGGGGCAAATTCACTACGATAATCAGTGCTCACTCTAACTTGCACGTGAGCAAACTTGTCAAGCATTCGGAAGTGCTGAGTGCTACTCATTTTGAATGATAATTTATTAATCAACCACCTAACCACTTAGCGCACCAACATCACCAGAGTGTGCAAGTATGAGTCATAGGTGTAACACGTAGATTTCACTGCGTTGTTCTCTCACGCTAATAGCACTGTGAGTTTGTATTTCCACGCACGATTCAGTGCTTAATTTGACTGAATAGCTATAGTGAGTATTTAGTGATCACCGAGCACATCACCAATGGAAGAAGTGTGCCAGCGTTAGTGATAGCAAATCACTACCGATCACAAATATCCTTGAATGGAATGTACGACACAGCAGAAGACACGTGAGAACCAGCATGGCACTTCGTAACAGGCTTGTATTAATTATATTTATGACCTTTTACGTTTCTTCTCCTACAGGTCTTTTTGCTTTTCAGCTCAACCACTGTTGTTTATGAGCTTTTCACTCTGACCTAATTTTGTCAGTTGTGCACAGGGAAATAGGGACCGGCAGGGCGTTAGTGTGTCCTGACCACCCATTTTCCTTTTTGGTCCTGACGAAAACCCGGAACTTTTCCAAAGTACGGGTTGAAACATGTAGACCTCACACATAAGAGATACACACGGTCATAACACCTAAACGTATCCACACACATATTTTAATATTGTCCAGTTCTTGATAATAAAAACTCTCTATACAAGTATACCAGGACAATTTTTAACACTTTTTTTTTCACTTCACACACAAAATACCCGCTCCACTGTAGTCCAGGTGTCGCAGCACACCCTGATGGCATTCGGCTGTCAGGGTGGACCCCGATGATGAAGCATGTCACCGACTAGGTCGGTGAGTGAGGGGTTTCTTAGAAAGGAAGGACTCTCTTCTTTTTCATCTCATTCATTCCATTCAGAACGCTTTAACTAAGCTACTTCTGATGGTACTCCTCTATTGCAGGAAAGCCTGTTTTGTCTGCAGTAGGAGAAACTCATTTGAAAACCAGCCTTAGATTGTGCTGTGCAGAGTGAGGCATAAGCGTGCACCAGGTTCTGTGCATGAAAACTAGCCATGTGGCAAACCATTATTAACACCTTGGATGCTCATGACAAGCTCAGCTCGTCATGAGCCACGGTGCTCGTGTGCTCATGACGAGCTGAGCTCGTCATGACCGTTAGAACGCTCGCATGCTGAGAAAATTCCCCTGTTGTGCGAGCGTTCAAATGAAACTGGTGTGGTCATGACAAGATCAGCTCGTCATGAGCACACGACCACCGTGGCTCATGACGAGCTGAGCTCGTCATGAGCACCAGGGCGCTGGGCGCGCCCCCTCTCCCCCCAGCACAGGGGGGGGGGGGGCAATATGCCCGCACGGAAGGGGTTAAAGTGTGCAGTAAGACAAATGTGCCCACGGACCTGCGCATTAAAAATAGCATTATGGAAAACCAGCATTAAAGTGTGATGTACTGCATGAGACACGAGCGTGCACCAGGGTCCTCGTATGCAAACTATCATTAATGTGTGCTTTGCAGCGTGAGAGTGCACCAGGATCTGTGTGCCAAAACCAGCCATGTGGGAAACCAGCATTAGAGTTTGCTGTGCAGCATGAGCGTGCACCAGCATCGGTGTGTGAAAACCAGCCATGTGGGAAACTATCATTAGAATTTCCTGTGCAGCGCGAGACATGAGCGTTCACCAGGACCGGTGCATTAAAACCAGCCCTATGAAAAACCAGCATTAGTGTGTGCTGTGCAACGTGACACACGAGTGTGCACCAGGATCTGTAAGCGAAAGCCAGCCATGTGGGAAACCAGCATTAGAATGTGCTGTGAAGAGTGAGACAAGCGTGCACCAGGATCCCTGTATGAAAACCAGCATCAAAATGTGAGCAGTGCCACGTGAGACACGAGCGTGCACCCGTATAAGTGCATGAAAAATACCCCTATCGAAAACCAGCATTAGTATGTACTCTGAAGCATGAGACATAAGTGTCCACTAGAATCTGTGCATGAAAACCAGACATGTGGAAAAGTGCATTAGAGTGTGCTGTGCAGCATGCGACACAGGCGCGCACACCAGGATTTGTGTAGGAAAACCTGCCCTGCTATGTGGAAAACCAGATTTAGAGTGTGCTGTGCAGTGAGTGACATGAGCGTGAGCCACAATTTCTGTACAAAAAACTGCCACGTAGGAAGCCAGTACCAGAATGTATGCCGTGAGCCACCAGCGTACACCAGGATCTGTGTACGAACAAAGGCAGAAAGGGAACTAGTCCCAGAATGTGTGCTGTGCAGCCTAAGACACGAGCATGCACCAGTATCTACATACAAAAACCAGATATTGGAAAAACGAACATCAGAATGTGCGTCACCAGTGTGCACCAGGAACCGTGTATGACAAGCATTTGCAATGCAATAGGTGTCGCATTTGCAAGAGTTTAAGCTATTGGCATTGTAAATGACAATGACTTTTATTTATCTGTTTTGCTAATTAACACATAAATAAAAGGCAGTCATTTTACAATGCTAATAGCTCAAACGTTGTAAAGGAGAGACCTATTCAAAGAAGCGGCAGCCATTATCCCGGGTTGCTCGGAAAGTGCAAGCATGCATGGTGCACTGAATGTTGCAGAAAAGCATATTGTGCCTGCAGTATCAGAAACTCATTAAAGAAATGAGTGCTTACAGACTAAACAAGCATTTGCAATGCAATAGGTCTAGCAGCATTAAAGTTTGAGTTACTGGCATTGTAAATGACAATGCTTTGCATTAATTTTTTTTCTTGAATTTGCAATTGGTATATAAACATTGTTTGTGAATGGTTAGCTGTTGCTTTTGCTAAGCAAAGTTGCCAGTAATATAGAGTGCTAATCTTGCTTGTTATAAGCGTGCTGATTTAAAGCGCTCTGATACCCGTGGGTTAGAGGGATGCAAATACATTTCATACCTCCCCAAAAATTATCTTAATTTCTATGTGGCTTCGAGTAGCATCTAGGGGGTATTAATACATTTAAAACGCACATTAAAATGATGTTTCAGGTGTTTTCCCGAATCCCGGGCCTGTGTGTCTGGGCTTGAGAGGGTGGGATGCAAAATATGTTCTTATAATTCCTACTCACCAGTAAGTATATTTTACAGACTACACGAACTTTGGCGGCTGTTGCAGAGAGGACGTTTACGCATGCGGCATATCAGAGCCCGTCACTCCTGCTCGACAACCGGATACTTTGTAATATATAGTCTGTAGAAATACATGCCCATGACCCGAAAAGTGAGTTCGAGGCAGCGTATTTTTGTACCAAATAAACTGGAAATTAAGGAGTAAATTATATAAACACTTCTTGAAATCTTAAGGGACTTTTTTATACAGAGGAACAAATTGAACTTGAGAACTCACACCTAAGTTCCCCGCATTTTATGGTGACCAGTTGTTGCGGTTGGTAACATAATTCCTCGCCACCCTGGTATTTCCGAAACCAAAAGACAAGTAGAATATGGGCTGGATTTACTAACCAGAATTAATAGGAGCTACAAGAAATAAGTACAAAGCTACCTGCTAAAAGAATTTCAAAATCGGGGTGACCAGTGAAGAACAATATCGACATAGACATTTAACCGTGTATGACAAACAATTCTGAAGCCTTGAGAAAGTCACATGACGTGACGAAACACGTGTCGGCTGTTGTTGCTCATGAATCAAGAAGAGGAGGACATATAAACATCAACTGTCCTGTATATTTTGTATGCCACTCCCTCTTGACCAGTTTGACGTTATTGAAACCTAGATCATCTTTGGTTGAACTTGAAAATGATTCTGATTGTGTTCACTAATGTGTGTAAATAAAATCTATCTTTTTATAACAACCGAAATTGTTACTTGTGGACAATTGTTCAGGTTCTACATATAAAGTAAAAAGTATTCTTTGATGTACAAGTAATCTAAATTGTTACATTTGAGTGCCGGGATATTGGCTGTAATAGTTTGAATTACTCAGGGACTCTTTCTTGACATCCCTGTGTATATGTGCACCTAGGTAGTAGGTTGCTTTTTGTCCCGAGAGGCACCAACCCTAAAATTTATATTATGCTGATGAATTGTATTTGTTTACTCCGTAAACCCTGGACCTAAATCGGACTATATTGTCGAATGAGGTGCGCCCTAATTGCATTACTGCCAGTAAAATTACAAGTATAATTTACAGACTACCTCTAGAGAGAGAGAAGTGTCAGACGTTACAACGAAGCTATAGTTGTTGTTTATTTATCTTATGCATATGGAGAAGTGTGGCTCAGGGGTTAGAGGCGGCAGACCCCGAGCTTGAGTTTGGCCCTGGACCAGGGTTCAATTCCCCGCCTCGGCGGGTCTTGGGCTCAAAAATTCCACGGACTCGTTAATTCTCGCTCCGGTGCCTTCTCGACTCACGGGTTCACACTCTGCGACTCTGGGCAATAGCTTGCTTAATCTCCACATCAGCCCCTCGTGGTGGGATGCCTGGCTTTCACCTTGTGGATACCCTGCCAGGGTTATCTCACAGGGGAATACCAGGACGGGTTCCCTAAGCAAGCGCGGAGATGCCCCAGGGTAAGTCATGCACTATATAAGCTTCATTCATTTCATTTCATATAACAACCATTGGCAATGCAAAAAGTCCTGGCTTGTTATAAGTGTACTGAAACGTATTGTATTATATATCTGGATGCAATGATAGAAGCAGCAAATTACCAGTCGGGCGAACACCCCCTCCCCCCATTTTTTCCATTCGACTAAAATACCTGGGCAAGACCTATTGGATCTATTCTGTCCCTTTACAACCCTGGCAGGAATCTCCGCTCTTCTAACAGACTCTTTCTTTCTGTTCCCCGTATTCGGAAAACTAGATGGGGGGGAAGAGCTTTTTCTAATCTGGCCCCTAAGTGGTGGAATGCTCTCCCGTTTGAATTAAGGTCTCTCCCCACTCTTCAATCTTTCAGATCTGCCCTGAAGACCCACCTTTTTGTACGCGCTTACCTGTAGTGGTGCTTTGCATTTTGATCTTTTTTGATAGGCGCCTTGACACCTTCGGGTTTAGTTTGCGCGATACAAGTTTCATAATAAATAAATAAATAAATAAATAAATAAATAAATAAATAAATAAATATTGGCTTTGCCAATGCGTGTATATTTATATTTCGCTCAAAGTGGCATCTACCTTGGAATAATAAATACTGTAGCACTAAAAGAGCACTATCTAAGGCAGCTCACCTGGCTGGGATCATGTAGCTGTGACATATCACTGCAGGAGGGGGCTACCCCTGCAGAATGACTGCAGCTACAATTGCAGAATTACCGCAGGGCTACAAGAGCACTGCTGCAGGGAGCTCACACTGTGCAGAGAGCACTGCTGAAGGGAGCTCACTGCAGAATGACCGCAGCGCTACAAGAGCACTGCTGAAGGGAGCTCACACTGCAGAATTACCACAGCGCTATAAGAGCACTGCAGGAGGCAGCTACGGCTGCAGAATTACTGCAGCGCTATAAGTGCACTGCAGAAGGAAACTCAAACTACGGGGTACCCCTGGCTGTGCCAGGGCACTGCTGAGAGGAGCTCACACTGTGCTGAGAGCACTGCAGAAGGGAGCTCACACTGCAAAATTACCACAGCGCTACAATAGCACTGCTGAAGGGAGCTCAGACTACATTAGCTGTGCTAGGGCACTGCAGTAGGGATCTAACACTGCAGAATTACCTCACCGCTCCAATAGCACTGCTGGAGCATCGCAGGAGTTTTCTAACACTGCATGAATACTGCGGAGAGCACTGACAAACAGAGCTCACACTACAGGGTACACGTGGCTGTGCCAGGGCACTGCTGAAGGGAGCTTGCACTGCTGGTAGCCTGCATCTGTCAGGACACTGCACGATGGAGATAACAGAGCAGACTCACAGCAGCACTAAAAGAAACATGCTGAGAACGTCCAGCTGTTACAGGCCACTGCTGGGGGGAGCTAACACTCTAGAAGACCTGCCAAATGGATCACACGCTACTAAGGGGTCGCACGCTAACGGAAGGGATTGCACGCCGTTGTGAAGAATCACACGCTAATAGGAGGGATCGCACGCCATTGTGAAGGATCACACGTTAATGGGAGGCATCACACGTTAATGGGAGGGATCCGCACGCTGGTGGGAGGGATCACACGCTAATAGTATGGATCGCACGCTGGCTTTGCGGTTCAAACTGTCGGAAGCCCCCAAAGCCCGCTTACCGCTGCTCTGGGGGCAGAGGGCTGCATTTCCATGGATCCTCCCTCCCCCCCAACCCCTCCCCCCGGATCTTCATGGCGGCAGCGGCCACGGTGCATGGAGCTCCCTGAATCGTCGGCCGTGAAACTTAAAGCGCGTGGGGGGCCCAGTACACGCCGTCGCGAGCGTGCACATCGCCTGCTACGAGTAGACTGACTCACGCGGGCGACCAAATACCATGCACGCGTGGCCAGCTCTTGTCTCTCCCTCTCCCATTGACAATGCTGCGCACGTGCACAGCTCTTGTCTCCCTTTACAGTCGGCTGAAACGATAACTATAGTTCGGGGGAGAACACACTTTGCGCGTTTCTAGCCGAGACCTAAAAAGACGTACCGTGTAACAACTGAAGTAAAAGGGGCAAATCCTCATGGGAGGTTACAAATTTAAAAATGCAGGATACGACCTACATGCAGTGTGCACTGTTCCTGTGAACGATATGTTCCTTGCTTAATACAATTTAAAACGTGTTTCTTAAATAATTACACAAGTTTCTTTCCGATTTATACGTGCAATTTATCTTACATGACTTCAATAAATCAAAAAAATTGTTACATTTGCCGCATAATGTAAATACACATATTTTTGTGTTCATACATTGATTATTGCTATCTAGTAAGTGTAAACATTCATGCAACTATGATGTCGTACAGTACATATACCATAAGGAATTATACATTAAATTCACAAAGAACTTAATTTCAAGCAGTTCGGAGCCCAATGCATTTCGGGAATTGAACTTCCTTTATCTGGGGAAATGTCCTGAAACAAAAAAAATGCAATGATATGCACATGTATGTTGCTAATCTTCACGTCAGCAGAACACAAACGGGAAAAAGGTCCCGTGACAAGCATTATCCTAGATTGGAGTGCTCTGGATGAAAGATACTGATAACAGTAGTAGAAGAAATGACAGCATATGCATTGTGAACTCCCAGAAGTTAATAAGTGAGTAAATGAACTGTAAAGAGACTGCAGCTGCCCGAGGCCACCCGGTGGCCATCAAGAGGGTGGCACCTTAGTCGCCGGGGGGCTCCCCCCCGCCCCCCCTTTCCGTGCAGATACCCCTCCTCCCTCGGGCAGGAGGGGTCCAGCAAGGAACGGGGCTGGCCCAGTGACGTGCTTCAGGGGGCGGCAGGCCGGGCGAGGGGTACTTAAGTCCCCCTCGCCAGGTTCAGGCCTCTTTGCCGCCCCTCGCCACAGACAGACGGTCAATTAGGACGCACTTCTTCTAGGACCGTCGTGCTCGCGGTGAGTCAGGCCTAGCTGGCCGGTACCCCTCCTCCGCCCACTCCCTCCTAGCGGAGGTCGATCGGGGTCAGGCGGCCTGCTTTTACCGGGATACTTTCCCGGAAATTGTCCCCTGCTGCGTCGATGGGTTGATAGGTCTATGCCGCCCAACAGGCTAGATGCATTTAATTATACAGTCAGGCAGTATGCGATTATTCAGTGCTGTAGGAGGCGATTGATACAGTGTGATAGTACTGGTAGCAACTCCAGTGCGCCTTCTCCCTCGCACGGTGTTCATGTAGGCGGCAGAGCGCTTCACATTACGAACAGTATTGACACAGGGGAAGAAACTTACTAGTGTTCAGATTCAGGCTGTCTTTCAACTAAAGAGTAGCGTGTGCATGGTACACAATCTTACCTAGCCCTGGCGCGATCATTGTCTGGGTGTCAGAGCGCCG
The DNA here is from genome assembly GCF_964263255.1 of Lissotriton vulgaris. Taxonomy (NCBI): domain Eukaryota; kingdom Metazoa; phylum Chordata; class Amphibia; order Caudata; family Salamandridae; genus Lissotriton; species Lissotriton vulgaris. Next base: position 194,599,716 of record NC_141695.1, read on the forward strand.
CATAGTAGAACCATTTTCAATTAATACAGGCCATGGTTTACGCTCATCATGCTGCGGCGAAGGAGCTGTAGCTTGTCTATCTATAAGGGTTTTAGATAGCGCGACCTTTGCCCATAGGTGTCAGAGCGCATTACAGAAAATCAGTTCCACTACAGGGCCGCTGGGCTAATAATTCGTTATTAGACAGGTATGACGGTTGGGTAGTCAGTCTAAGATGTGCCAAAATTAGGATAGTTGCTAATTCTAGGTCTAGCCCTAGGCTGATAGGTTCATATATCCCCCTTGCAGATCGATCTCCCGGGGCCTTTCCAAGAGGCATAGTTAGTCTTGTTTCTGAACATTCCTGGGACCTGCACTGCTGTTAACTCAACCATGTGGATAAGGTAACATGGCAATAGTCAATTTGCTCTTCCAGAATACTGCTGTTGTCTGCCTGTGAATCCAAGACTCTGGAACCTGGCAGACTGCCTATCCTCTGAGCCATCAGATCGGGAGCTCCTGCTACCTTTCAGTAGCTGGTAGGGTCTTTCAGCCGGTAGTGTTACACTCTTTTGCACGTGCTAGTGGGGCAACTGTGCAACCACAACTGTGCAGTGGAGAGGGGTGGCTCAACCGTTAGAGCGGCAGACCCTGATGCAGAGGTCTAGCCCGGGACCAGGGTTCAATTCCCCGCCTCGGCGGGTCTTGGGCTCGAAATTCCACGGACCTGATAATTCTCGCCTCAGTGCCTATTCTAATCATAGAGTCCCACTCTGCAACTCTGGGCAATAGCTTGCTTAATCTCCACAACAGCCCCCACAAAGCTAAGGATGCCTGGCCTTCACCCTGGGGGTGCCCAGGAGGGGAAGCCTGACAAGGAAAGCCAGGACGGGTTCCTCAGCGGTATTAGTACAAGCGCCTTGAGACCCTTGCGGGTGAGGAGTGCGCTATACAAGTATCAATTTACATTTTAAATTTACATTTACCACAGCCTGAGCCACAGCTGCCAATAATACTTAGGAGTGGGCCTTTATAAGACTCATTATAGAATGGCTCATGAAGTCACTAACAGCTGTTATGGAAACTCAGGATGTCTATCAGGTAGTCCATCACCCCTATTGTTCGTTTCACGATTATGGGTGGTGGCTTTGCACGTTGGGCTCCTATCAGGATTGGACACACAGCTTTCTTTCAGGGTTAGTGTGGTTGGGCTCCCCTGGTTGCGTTTGAAAAGCTTCGGGTTGCACCTGAGTATATCGGCAATTTCAGGAGGGCCTGGGTTCAGCTTATTAAATCCCTTTGGCGGGGGTCGTAAGTCAACTTGATAGACAAGCTATCCTGGGTAGCATGGGCTAAGCAGCCTCCAGGCTACTAGGGGGCATGCGTCTCCAGCGGTTTACCTTTCAATCTTGTTTATAAAATGTAAGTCCACCCGCAAGTCATACTTATTTTGCATTGCGCACGGAATTATCTCTCTGTGCCTTGCCTGGGTTCAGTTGCACAAGCGTTCTCAAAGCTCAGTTCACAGTTGAAGTCGTAGAACTACACTCCGGCAGAAGTTATACATATCTGGGTAGTCTGCCGTGGCTTGGGGTGCAGGGGCGTGGTGTGTCTCAGTGTCAGGCGCTGGTTCTCCTATTGTTTTGATTAGGGAGCGATATCAGCAGGGGGGGTCCCCTCATCGTTGGGCTCTTTCCAGGGGTATGACCTGCACAAACGTAAACAAAGCACAAGTTTATAGCTGAATTTCGAGAACTGCGCTGCGGCAGAAGTCGTACATCACTGGGTGTAGTCTGCTGATGTTGGGTGTGAAGGGGTGTAGTAGGTCTCAGTGACAGGTGCCGGTCCTCCTATCGTATGATTAGTATGATTAGGGAGGGATACTAGCGGGGTGGCACTCTCATCACCTGGTCTTTACCTGGGGTATGACCCCTCGAGCCTGTGATAGTCTACACTATGGCAGGAGTGGGAGTAGGCTGATTGGTGTCAGAGGGGCATTGGTTTCTGCAGCGTGTCTTATGCAGGTCAGGATCTTACAGGGCACTTGGTTTCAGTCAGCAAACCCTTGGTTGTGGTCGTAAGTCAACATACAGACAAGCTATCGTAGTGGTAGCATGGCCTAATCTGCTTTTAGACTAAAACACAAGAGGGCAGGTGATGCCTGCGGTAACACTTGTTAAATTCTGGCTTTAGCATAGGGTGGGATTTCGCCCAAGTTACATAGTATTTATGTATCATGCCAGCCAATGCCCCGGTGCTCTTTAGTGTATAGCAGCACAAGCGTGCAACGTAAGCACACCTTCTCGATGAGGATGCGGAGGATGGCGTTGCAGCAGTAGCTGTAACTTCACCTTGGTGTAGTCTTCTGACGTTTATGTATGTTTAGGACCCAGGGGGGGCTGCAGATTAGATGCAGAGGGGTCTTGGTTCCTTCGGGCATGTACTGTTCATGTCAGGAGCTAGGGTCTTTTGGAATTGAAAAGCGTCCCCTGTCATTTGGTCCTGTCCATGGACAGACGAGAAGCTCTGCAGAGCTAGGGTCGTAGGTCAGGGGTGATTTGAGGCAGGAGCATCTCCTCTCCCGGGCAGTCTTTCCCTGTTGGAGGAGGCAGGACTATGAAGCGCGTCCGGGGCGGCTGGGAGGAGCCTCCAGGGGTACTTTACTCCCCTGCCACTGCTGGAGGGCCTCTTTGCCGCTCTGGACACCGTCGCACGGTCTCATCAGGACACTCTTGTCCAGACTCAGGCGCTCCCTTGCGACAGGTGGCGGTCCGCCGCATCACTTGGTCATTCACCTGGGGGGCAACGACATCACCAACATGGGAAGGTCCGCCCTGCTGCATAAAATGAAGGCGGACCTGGTGGAGGTTTGCGGAATGGTGGGGAGCTGTGAGGTCTGGTGGTCCGGATTGCTCCCAAGCAGAGTCTGGCAAGGCGCTAGGTCATGCGAAGCCATAGAAAGTCTAGGAGGAGGGTAAACTGCGACATGCGCAAATTCACTTCGCAGAGAGGCATCGGTTTCATCCGCCATGAGATGATTCAGGACAAGATAAAAGGTTACTTTGAGATAGATGGCGTGCATCTCAATCCAGTGGGCTGGGACCTTTTCCTCCTAGATTTGTATGATGCTTTGCAGGAGAGAGGCTGCAGGTAGGAAGGAGCATAGTGGATGGGGGGCCCGGGCGGCGGCGGTGGCCGCCGGTCGGGCTGTGGCGGAGTTACAGGGTGATCCGGAAGCAGAGAGGTGCAGCGGTGTACCTCAGCAGGCACATAGGGGTGCCAGAGCCTAACACCTGGACTTCATGGGAGGTCCGGGTACACGTGTCGGCACCTCAGTAGTCCTTCGGGCGGTTGTGGGCCTGTACAACCGGGGGTTGCCTAGTTGCGCTCCGCCCCTCGGGGCGTGAGTCTAGTTAATTAACATATGGGGCAGCACACAGGTGGTTCCACACGGTGCTGCCCGGCTCATCAGGCGGGCAGGTGGCGAGAATGCGGCCTGCCCTTGGATTGCCCATAAGATAACCCATCGTGATTACATATGTTGTATGTAATAAATCCTGCAGCATTTTCTTTCCAACCAAACACTGTGTCCTGTGTATTATTCCATGTTTGTAGGGTATCCATGTGTGGGGCGGGGGGTCCTGTTGCCATTAGGGGACTAAGGAAACCATGTATCCACACATGCTTCACCCAGGCGCGCAACACCCATTGGGCTCAAAGGCTTCAGCCCCCACCCACCCCCCATCGTGTGTGTCAGCCCAGGGGGAAACAGCTTCCCGGGCGGGCGAGCATCAAATTGCAGCCGCACCCGAGTACTTAACAGGTCTTTAAAAGACCAATTAATTGTAAATGAGGCTTTTGTTGTGTGTTCACCCCGTCTTACAGCCACTCTGTCCATGTTTGGAAGAATTAGCCCCCCATGAAATATTTTCCAGCCTCCCCCCACCCCACGAAATTTGGCTCTAGTTGCCCGCCTTCACCCATATACAATCACGAGGTAACGCCATGTACGAATGATTATATCAGCCCAAAAAGTGAAACATCTCCCAAAAAGTAAATACCAAAAACAGCCTTACGAGGCCGAACTACCTGGACGCGATTTTTTCAGAACGAGTCTTCCGTAAAAGTATGCTAAAAACACCAAGCCTATTTGACCAGAATTTCCTAATGTGAACAAAAATAATTAAAAAAAATAATGCTGGTTACATCCTCCATCTCTGAATTCCCTACTGACATACATAAATCTTATAGCAGCGGGAGTAGTTCATATACAAGTCGATAAAGATCTCTCTCACTGATAGTAACGGAGAAAAACCTTTTTAATAACGACCAGCAACAACATCGCCAAAATTACATGATCCACTCGGTGCTTAGAGATAAATGAAATGTACTAACCTCTATGAACTACACGAGTGCTCTCGGTAAACAAAGATGGCTCTAACGGAGGGAATTACTTTTCACTTCTGTGAGCGGTGTAAATTAACCTGCAAGAAATTGCATCCCTGGTTTTAGAAACCCAATCCACTGTCCTCACTTGTACATATCAAGGTCTTAGCCATATCTTACCACCACTCACGTACCTGCCATGAAAAGACTGTCCCATCGTGACCCAGGAATATACGTATTAATGCATTACGAACGCGGTTCACTAGTGCAGATACCTAAAAAAACACAGGAACTGAAGTAAGGTTTATGAGTGGGCCTGTCACAGTGCTTTAAATGGGCCGGTACTGTCCGGTACGGAGTGCCGGCTCTTTTTTATTTTTAGAGGGAGAGTACCGGCACTTCTCAGCGACAAGCAGGTACTCTGTCACAGAGTACCCGCACTTCTATGTTTCCATTTCTAGCACAGTTTATGACCAGCCGTTACGTGACCACCTTCTCAATAAGGTTGTAAAACAAATAGAAAGGAAAAGAAACACCGTCTGACATACCTGGTATGCAATGTATAAGAATCGTGACGAATGCCGGCAGTGTTCACTAACGTTTTATCACAAGACACCGATGGAGATGGCCGCCTGACGCTCTCGCGGAAGGATACCATTAGCTACGAATATGCGTCCTATAAGCGCGCATATGATTCCCATGCATTCTGGGGGTTGTAGGATAACGATGATGACACTACATCCGCATTATATGAATGACCTGAGCCTGAGGAATCTCTTAAGCTAGAACTAAGCATGCTGGTGTCGTCACGCGCATGAAAAAAACAGCTGAATGTTCGACAGTGCACAAACTTGAAAACTAAAAATCCTGCAGCAGAACAACGCCTGCATAAAAAAACTAACAAACTTTATTGACACTCGCTACAGCCGCGTTCCTAATCTGATATCACACACTTTCCGGAAAAGAAGGAAAATAAATAGTCAAAAGCACCGTGTTATGTTGTGGTGGTTAGTGTAATGCCCAGCAAAAGTCAGCATTCTAGTGCTGAGCCTGTAACTACACTGAACACCCACCCACCACTGATGTCACAGGTCATGTGACACAGTACCAATAAAAGAGGCCGAGCGCACGTGCTCTGGGCCAGTTGCACCATGCATCCAGCGTGTCCTGTAGTCCAGTTATTTTAGCATGAGGGCCTATGGCCCGACCCTACAGTTAGCTGTCTAGTGCAATGGTACGTGTAGTTGTGAAAATGTATACCTTAGAATCACAGTGATTACAGACAAAAAATAAATAAACCTGGTATACCTATAGTTGTGTATGTTAGTGCTACGATCTGGCGGTTAGTGAAAACAGAAAAATAGTGCATAGACAGTTAGTGGAAAGGCTTTAATCACTCACGGATATAACAGGAATAATAAATGTAGTGCTTATACGATAAAAATGCACATGATGACTGCTAATCTTCAGCCAGGCCTTCCCCGCTTAAATCTACCTTATCTTTTCCCCTTGGTCTTTTCCCTCAGCTGCCGAACCCCTAGCGCCAAGAAACCGCAAGGTGTACGCTGCGCTTTAGAAATGTTTTAAATAAATTAGAAATTAGAAATTAATGTGGTAAAAACCGGGAAATCTACAAAAAATAATCTTGTTACATAGTAAACCTGTATTCACAGATGGTATAACTGAATGCTGTCAAGCATAACTGGCATAATAATTATAGACAAAATAAGCTGCTGTCCCCCAAATAACAAATAATATATGAATGGCTGGATAATGCATAAACAGTCAATATTACTAACTTGTGGCTGTATTGATCAGTTATAGATAACAACTCAGATCAATCCTATCATTCAAACCCTGCAGGGCTAATGTCTGCAAGTGGTCAATCCAAAATACCTCTCTTTGTAATTATTTCAAACTATTGTCCTGTCCCTCTAGTTTAGGTAAAACTTCTACAATTTGAGCTCTAAGTTGAGCAATGTTGTGGTGTGCTTCTATCCAGTGACTGGCCACAGACGATGATCTATTTTGTGTACGTATTGTACTTTTATGCTCAGATAACTGAATTTTGAATTTGCGTTCGGTTATGCCTATATAGGCCTTGCCACAAGGACACTTTAAACAATATATTACGTGTGTGGTGTTGCAGTCAGCCGAATGTTTCAGGGGAATTTTTTTTACCTGAAATTGGGTGTAGTAATATGTTGCCAGTCGTGATGTGATGTTATTACAGTGTGTGCACATATGGCATTTAAGAGTTCCTTTATGATCTTGCTTGCCTGTCGATCTTAGTGGTGCTTTAATCAAGTCATGTATATCTTTACTGCGTGTATATGCAAATATAGGTCTTTCATCAAAAATTCAGTTGAAGTCTTTCTCGTTTTGTAAAAGAGTCCATCTCTTAAGAATGATTTTTTTCATCCGGGTGGAGCTAGGAGAGTACTTTGACACAAAAGTAAAAGAAGAACGTACTTTCTTAGAGGTGGTGGCTAAGAGCATGGCACGATCTTTAATGGCCAGTCTGTCAATGCTCTGTTGTAGTAAGTCAGACGGGTAACCTCTCTGTTCAAACCTGAGCTTATGGGCTATCAGATGCTGTGTCACGACAGGCAACATATTACCACACCCAATGCAGAGGAAGTAACTAGGAGAAATAAAGAGATGTCTCCTTGTTACACCTCCCCTGGAAAGGTGTATCTTTTTGGCGCAATCCTAGGTATACCACTTTTGGTAAATCTGGGAATACATCAAAAACCATGGGAGTTGAGTGGGAACACCCACGCAACACCCATGGAATGCCTTCCCAAAGCGACACAGCGATTTGTGCTGTGTTTGCTTTATTCCAGCTTTATGAAGCCACTCAGGGTGGCCTTGTGTGGCATCATAAATTGCATTTTGGACTTGTGTTGCACTTGCACAATGTTGCGTGGTGCAAGAGCGATGCCATATATGAAGACAAGCAAGGCCACGTTGCGTGGCCCTGAGTGGCTTCATAAATCTTGGGAAAAGCAACGCAGCGCAAATGGCTGCTTTGCCTTACTCTGTCTCAGGGGGTGTGGTCCTGAGAATTCTGGACCCTGCTATTATGTGGTACCAAAGCTCTACACTTGTGTAAAAAATATCATCGTATTATGACGATTTTGGTATCGGCAGAGCAGTAATGATCGAGACACTATACCCAAGCATTTGCGTCATGATCGAGTGACGCAAACACCCTGAAATCATCGTTTTCGTCTTGAACCCTCGGGTTCCATTTTGTGAGCGACATCCATTTTGTGATTGCCCTTACATAGTCAAAATGACCAAGGCCAAATTCGACCTGGAAGGACACGTACACCATTGCTGACTCCTCTGTGACCCGTGCGAACTGACTCCATTGCCTCCAGCCAAGCCTGTTCGGGCAGTTCCTTCTCCCAGTGGCCGAACGAGATTAGTATCAAGGCACAACATGTCATAAACCGTTCATCGCATACAAGCTATGTTTAATCTCACACACACATGTCCCTGTTTCTTCTTTATGACCTGTTTTACAAGGAGGAGGTGCCCGATTTTATTGGGAGTTCATCGATATCTGATGGAAGTTCTGGACCTTGCTGGGTAATTTATTACGAACTGGACACACTGAAATGTGGACTTGTCATCATGACTCTGCTTTTCCTTTGTAGTGAAAATATGTGAATAGCCCACTGTAAATCTAAGAATGTTTGCATTGTAGATCTAAGAATGTTTGCCTGAAGCTTAATATTCTGTATAAAAAGAGAAGCCTGGCTCTAAAATGTTGAGCAGTCTCCTGAGAACATACATGCGCTTCATGCTGTTGTACTTCTAGGATACCTGTTGCTGGTTGCAGCCAATAAACACGATCCCTGACATCACCTAGAAGACTCTGTGTTTCTGTGGTCCAAAACAGGAAGAACTCAAAGAGGTCTCCGGGTGTTCCCCTGGCACTGCTGGGTTACCGGATCAGTACCGGTTCTGAAAAACCCAGTACCTCAGTTGGCGCCCAACTCGGGGCGGTATCAAGCGGTATCGGTCCAAGCCAGATGTTCGTGAGGAGCTTCGTGTGAAAATTCAAGAGGACGGCCAGCCACTTCAGCGACCCCTGTATGTCGACGTGGTTCCGAAGGTCTTTGCTGCGAGGTTCCCCACGTCCCGCAAGCTATGAAGGACTGCTGCCCTGACTATCGCCCTGGTTTGGACCCTTGATGATTGGTAGAGCGAAACGTTAGATGAGTCTTCTGGTGACGTCATCGATCATCGATACTTCAGTTAAGTATAAGTGAAGCGTCTCCCAGTCCTTAGTTTGATTCTTAGTTTGATATCCTTTGGGATAGTTTTGATTTGGAACTTGCAAGCGCCAAAGCCGAGGGACTCGTGCATTCACGAGAATATCGTAATCGATAATCCTTTGAAGCTTGAAGCTAGACTAGAGAGCGAAGATGCCTGGTCTTAGCAGACTTGGAAATTTGTTTTGTCTTGGTTGTAGTAGGGACTCCCGATTGAAGGACTCGTGTCCGGTTCCTTCGATTGGAACTCCAACATATGAGCTCTACGTGAAGCATGGCGTAGGCCCTATCACGTATAATGAAGTGTGGGTCAGATACACCAGAAACAATGGTGTTTTAAAATGGCCCCAATATGGTAGCTTTGACACAGAAATTCTGGATAATCTAGAGGTGAAACTTTTCAAGAAGAAAGCCAGGCCGGCGATGTTTGACTCCTTTCGCCTATGGCGCAAAGAAGCCAAACAGAAAGAAATTAAATTAGCGAAGAAGAATAAACGAGGTATGTCTTTGGTACAAGCCGCCGTTGCGTTCAGGGATAATGAGGAAGAGCAAGAGAGTGAACAAATGCTTAGAAGTAGGAAGCTAGCGGTAGACAAATGCTACCCGGTTTTGCCACATAAAGGACGAGGATCAAAAGAAGAACTTGATAAGGATCCTTTAATGTCTCATCTACTGAGTTCACCACCCCCCTATGCACAAAATTCCACTGCACCCCCGCAACGCTTTGTTATACCACGCCCCGCCGCACAAACCCCAGCTCTTCCGCAATCACCAGCTCCTCTTCAGCTGGTTTCTACTCCTCGGGCGCAGCCTTCTCAAGGGCCGCCGACTTTGCTACATACTTCATCTGCTTTTCCTACGACTTCGCCTACTGCTCCAACTGCTTATCCTAATGTTATTTGGAAATGTTGTGCCACAGCCTTTATGGGGAAAGATTTGTCATGCAGATCATGACCAAGAGTTAGGCGATACATGGGTTAACATTGCCACTGCTGATGCCAGACAAGTTGGTGGCTCTAAGCCCGAGCCTTTAGTAGCAGAACTTCCTGGTAGGATTATTGCGTATATGAAGACTTTAATGCCCGAATTGCGTGTGAATTGGGACAAGTTGTCTGCGTGCAAACAGAAGAAAGACGAGAATGTGTCTGACTTCTTCACGAGGTTTGAAGAGACTTTCGCCGATCATAGTGGTCAGGATATGGCTACCGAGGGTGCCCAGAGATTGTTTGTCGACAAATTTGTACATAATTTACTTACTGAATTATGTAATAAGCTGAAGGATTCTGAGAGTGCTTGGGCTGTTTCCACGTCAGCGCAGATTTTATCTACAGCCCAGTACTACGAGAATAGACGCTAAGATGAGTTAGAGAAAGCGGATAAAAAGACTAAAGAATTGAAAACTAAAATTCTTCTGCAGCAAGCTTATCCACCTTGCACTGCTAGTCAGCACGATTATCAACAACCACAGCAGTATTCGAGAAACTTGCAAAGAAAGGAGTCTTCTCAACAACGTTTACAGTATGGACCGAATCAGTGTGCATACTGCAAGGAAGAAGGTCATTTTAAGAGTAGTTGTCCGGTTTTGTTACGGCGTATGAATGGTGTTTTTGGTGGAAGAGGTCGAGGTGTTCAACAGGCTCCTAGAGGTAGGGGCAGTGGAAATTTTCCCCAGAATGCTCTTTCTTTCCCGCCTCAAAATTCTATGAATAGTTTTGACCAGCAGAATAATGCGTTTTCTAGGACAGCTCAGTACTATGCTGATGACTACTATGCAGGACAGCCATGGATTGCTAGGACAGCCATGGACAAAGAGAGGGAGTTGTTTCAGTTCCAGTAGATCAGAGTGGACCATACGTTGAGGTGATTACATCAGGTGTGTCAGAGCCTTTTCTGTTGGATACTGGTGCTACAAAGAGTTCTATTATGCACTCAAAACTTCCTGGCGCACCTTTGTCTGGCGAAAGAAACATTTCAGAAGGTTTTTCTGGCGCCCCGGTTAGGAACCCGATCTCTAGTCCTATGTCCCTTTCTGTTGGGCCATATGAATTAGAAGCACCCCTTATTCTGACAACAGGTTGTGGTGAAAACTTGTTGGGATTGGATCTGTTAAAGAGATTATATGCGACTTTGTACTGCTCTCCTTCGGGAGTACAACTTACGCTGGGTAAGAAAGTAGTCTGTCCAATGTATTTGTCAAGGGAAAACTTCCAACAGAATTGTCTTCGCTTCCAGATACACTTTGGGCTACTGGTTCCAATGATGTGGGTCTTTTGGAAATAGCGCCGTATGTTATAACGTTGAAAGCCAATGTTAGGCTGCCACGTATTCCCCAATACAAGATCTCTAGCGAAGGTGAAAAGGCGTTGTTAGCAATCATTTACGATCTGATTGAAAAAGATGTCATTGAAGAGACAAGAGGCAACGTTTGCAATAGTCCTGTTCTGCCTGTTTTGAAAAGAACTGATCCTTCTCAGCCACCTCTGTACAGATTTGTGATTGATCTTAGAGAGGTCAATAAGATTGTTGTGCCACAGTTTCCAGTTGTTCCTGATATCACTGCTCTATTGACTATGATTCCAGCCTCAGCCACTTGGTTCTCAGTGATAGATCTGAAGAATGCTTTCTTCAGCATCCCGATTGCTGAAGAGAGCAGAGGTATTTTTGGCTTCAATTTAGGAGGCCGAAGTTTCCGCTTCAAACGCGCTCCTCAGGGCTACTGTGAAAGTCCATCAATATTCAGTCAGGCTCTGAAATCACAGCTTGACACGATTGTTCTACCGGATGGCGCTACGCTTATTCAGTACGTCGACGATTTGCTGGTCGCTGCAGATACTGAGGAAATTTGCAAACAAGCCACTTTGTCATTGCTGCGTCATTTATGTGATCTGCGCCACAAAGTCTCTCTTTCAAAATTGCAATATTGTCGACAAGAAGTGACCTACTTAGGTCACCTCTTATCGAAGGAGGGAAGGAAACTGACCCCAGAGAGAATTCAGGCAATTGCAAAATTGAGTGTCCCACGGACACAGAGAGAAGTGCGTGCTGTCTTGGGCATTACATCATATTGCAGACAATGGATACCAAATTTCTCCTTGTTGGCCAAACCTTTGGTGGCATTAACTTGTAAGGATACACCGAAACCTATTCCGTGGTCTGAAGAGTGTCAGAAAAGCTTTTACGAATTGCGTGATGCATTGTGTTCGGCTCCTGTGTTGGGTAACCCCGACTATGTTATGTTATGTTATGTTAAATAGGTCTTTTATAGCGCACGGCTACTCCGAAGAGTGTCCCGGTGCTTTATACTAAATGACCTAAAGGAAAACGGACAAAACATAACAGTAAAGTTTAAAGCAAAGGCTCAAGATTCAGAAACAGAGCAAAAGGTCCCTAACGGGCAAAGAGCCATGTCTTTAGGTCCTTCCTAAACACGAGCAGATTAGGTGTAGAGCGCAGGGTCAAAGGTAAGGAGTTCCAAAGCTGCGGAGCTAGCAGCCTGAACGAACGTCCTCCAATGCGGGCTTTTTTTATTCGGGGTACCACAGCTAGAAAAAGGGACTCCGATCTCAAGGATCGTGCCGGATGGTAAAAAGCCAGCCTCCTTTGCAAGTAAGCCTTTTACATTATATGTCCATGAGAAGGAAGGTTGTGCATTATCAGTCCTGACATAATCTTTTGGGGACAAACAGCGTCCATGCGCGTATTTTTCGGCGACTCTAGATCCGGTAGCTAAGGCATTGCCAAGTTGCTTGAGGGCCACTGCGGCAGCAGCTGTCTGTATTCGACAGTCTGCTGGGCTAGTAATGAATAATACGCTGATTGTCATGGTCCCACATGCAGTAGACATTTTGCTAAAGAGAACAAGGACACAGCACTTAACTAGTGCTCGATTGTCAATTTATGAGCTGACACTATTAGCAAGTCACATACACATAAAGAGGTGCGACGCACTGAACCCAGCCACGTTATTGCCCATTCCAGTAGAGACAGATGAGGTCGAAGAACATGACTGCTGTTTTAGGACAGAAGAGGAGACAAGAGGGAGAATAGATTTACAGGACACTCCTCTTCCTGAATGTGATGATGCTTTATGGGTTGATGGTTCGTGTTTCAAGTTGCCGAATGGTGACACGACTGCAGAATATGCTGTGACGACTTTGCATACGATTGTTGAAGCTGCGCGTATCCCATACAATTCCGCGCAAGCAGCAGAATTGATTGCACTTACAAGAGCATGTGTGTTGGCAAAAGGAAAGCGAGTGAATGTTTACACGGACAGCCAATACGCCTTTGGCGTGGCTCACAGTTTTGGACGATTGTGGCGTGAACGTGGATTCCTGACTTCGCACGGTATTCAGATCCAACATGGTCAGTTAGTAAATGAGCTTCTCGAGTCACTGACCTAGCCGTTACAAGTTGCGATTATGAAGTGCAGTGCACACAAAAAGGTCACGGATGATGTTGGTCGCGGAAACGCCTTTGCGGATGAAGTTGCAAAAGAAACTGCAAAGAATGTAATGAGTCGAATGTATGTTGCAGGCCCTGCAAGATGGGTTGGTGATGTTGGAATGTGTGAGGACACGATAGAGAGTGTGAAATCGATCCAATCTGAGGCCACAGAAAGAGAGTTGAACATGTGGAGAGAAAGTACGGGTAGAATGGATGCAAATGGTTGTTGAGTTGAATTGTCAGAGCATCAGAGATGGTTGCTACCCAATGCGTACGTGCTTGCAGTGGTTACAATGGTTTATGGAATGGCTCACATCAGTGTGAAAGGGATCTGTAAGTTGTTGGCTCCAGTATGGCAAAATGCTGGAATTCCTAAGTGTGCAGAGAATGTGGTCAAGAATTGTATGGTGTGTCTGAAGTACAATCCTGGTAAGGGAACCCCAACTCCAGCTGGTCATTTTGCGCCTCCAACGTATCCGTTTGAGGTTTTGTAGCTAGATTTCATCCACATGGAAAGGTGCAACAATTTGAAATACGTACTCGTTGTTGTTTGTGCCTTTTCAAAATGGGTCGAAGCATACCCCCTGAAGGACAACACTGCCTTATCCACAGCCAAAGCCCTTGTCAAAGAGTTCTTCCCTAGGTTTGGAATGCCTAGAATGATCTGGAGTGATAATGGGAGTGAATTTGTGGGACGAGTGATGAAGAAAGTGTGTGAGGGACTGGGCATACAACAGAAGTTCCACGCTGCAAATCACCCCCAATCAGCTGGACTAGTAGAACGCTATAATGGCACGCTAAAGTTGAAATTTGCCAAAATCCAGGCAAGCACAGGTCTTAAATGGCCTGACGCCCTGCCCTTGGCCCTCCTATCAACCAGAACGACTGTTCACTCTAGAGTGGGACTTAGTCCCCATGAGATTGTGTTCGGCCGCCCGGCCAACATATGGGGAGTGCCAAGGCCCACCAGGTTTAGTGAAATAGAGCACCCTGTACTGCTTGACTATCTGTATGAGTTGACGGCTAAATTGCGTGTTTTACACCAACAGGTCCGCGACATTCTGCCTCAGGCCTCTGAAGCTCCAGGACACCCTATCGATCCTGGAACGTATGTCCTCGTGAGAAACTTCCAGCGGATGAAGAATGATGAGCCCTGCTGGGTATGCACCTGTTACAACGTAATTTTTACAACGCACTACCACTACAACGCAGGCATTACAACGCATACCATTACAACGGATTGCGCTGGGGGGCGCTCTAGGATAAGAGGTAAGTTTAATTTACTATCCAACACCTTCCCTAGGGTCCACGGGGACTGGAGTTAGAATAGTAAATTATACTTACCACTATCCAGCACCCCAAAGCGCTATGCGTTGTAACGGTATGCGTTGTAAATACCGCGTTGTAATGGTATGCGGAGTAAAAGTATGCGTTGTAACGTCATACATCTGCCCTGCTGGACTGGTCCACACCTAGTACTCCTCTCCACGAGATCCGCCGTCCGAGTGGAGGGAAAGAAACATTGGGTGCACGGACACAATTGCAAGAGGGTCCTTCTGCCTCTTCCGTATGACCGGTGGGTCCAGGAGGGAATTGCTGACTCTGAGGCTGAGACTGTGCCTCAGTTCCTACCCTTCAGTGATGCACGTTTAAAAGGGACAAATTCTGAAAAGGAGAGCAACAACATTTTGCAAGAGGCTGTGCATCCGTCAATTTGATTGAACACTACCGAGCCTGAACTCTTGTTTCTGGACCAGACAGCACCTGGCAGAAACCGTTACAACTTGAGGCCAAGACCTATGACTCTGGACAAATACATTTTTTCTTTTTGATTGTGCAGCTCTCTCATCCAAGAAACTTGCTCATTTTTTGTTTTTTGAACCGCCATCCGGTTCTGCTGCTAGGGCCGCGGTTGCCACAGTCTTTGGAGTGCAGCTGGAGACGGTTAGGTCGACAGTTCTGTTGGTCCAAGGGAGTTACCCTGGATTGACAGAAGCACTCCTTAGCAGAAACAATCTCCTACCGCGGGCAGCAACTTAGAGGATGGAGTTTCCCAAGATGGAGAGACCTGCCAGATCAACGAACTTTGAAACGGGAATATGCACTGTGATGGCAAAAACACGATTTTTAATAATATGCATTCTCATGTTGTGTAGCATAATGATGTTTTTAATAGGCTATGCTTTATACACCTTTCCAGTATCATTTGCACACACCACACAGCCCACACCTTCTCCTACTGTTTCCCCGCATTCTTTTCACCCTCTACCTGAACACGAGTCTGCTAGAAGATTAGAATTTATAAATAACTCATTCGTTCAGCTCCTACACCAGCACCAGTCTGCAATGAACACGACAAATTGTTGGGTATGTGGAATTGTGCTACACACGACAGATAAAGGCATCCCGTATTTTGTCCTGCCATTTAGCTACTATGGTTCTTTGTGGGCATTTCAAACCATGTTCCTATTTGCCCTCGAACCATACTCCCCACAAAGAAACTCGAGCAACAAGGCACTAGTGGCGGGAATCAGAAATATGAGTAGAGATGTCGACAGTTATAGAACGGTTCCCAGAGATTAATTGAAGGCTTACAGTAGATGGAATATAACAAAATCTGGAATTTCCTTGAGTGAGAACCAGCGAGCAAAGAAATCCTCCCCAATCTGGATAGTACCAAATCAGGGTCACCTATGTCTGCAGGGAAATGGCAAAAACCCCACAGCTCAGTTAGGGAAGAGTGTCTGTACTGAAACATATGTTTTCTCGACCCAGACCTCCCCTTCGTTCTTAGCAGCTAAAGGTACCTACTTCGTCTGCCACGATAGAGCGTATACATGGCTGCCCCCCGATTTTTCGGGCACATGTTTTGTCTCATTCTTGCTGCCACCCACCTACACGGCCGAAGCAGATTACCACAGGACAAGGACAGTTAGGGGTGTTGCGAGTGAAGACGACACTGCGGAACAGGAGTTTGGGGATTTCGCAAAAGGTTTTCTGCCGTTTTGGGGGCCTATGGTGAACAGCAGGAACATTCGCCAATTGACAAGGGTAGTTGAATCCACCGTGATTGAAACGGCTGGTGCCCTTAGTAACTTGACTGCAGAGCTCCAGTCAGACCGCCTTATGACTCTTCAGAACAGGGTTGCCCTAGATGTCATCCTTGCAGACCGTGGTGGGGTATGTAACGTGATCCAATCCAGTTGCTGTATTTTCATCCCAGATAACGCTCCGACAGTATACCAGGCCATCTCCAAACTGCATACAATTTCTGAGTCCATTCACGTGGATGAAGGAGACTGGTCCTTAATGGGGTGATTCTGGGAACTGATATCTGCCTGGGGATGGAAGATTCTGATAGTCATTGGGATGGTCTTAGCCATTCTGTTCATGTTTTGTCTGTGTGTACAGTGCGCTCCTGCAATATGTGGCCTCCGCGCTACATCATGTGTAAGGAAGCCTGTATCAAGAGATGAACTAAGTAATAGGATGATGCTACAACAGCATCTCAATGACTTTATGTACACAGACCTGGACTCAGATTAGCATGAGTATAAGTTATTGCCTATATAAGGGCAAAAGGAGGGTCTGTGGTCCTGAGAATTCTGGACCCTGCTATTATGTGGTACCGAAGCTCTACACTCGTGTCAAAAATATCATCGTATTATGACGATTTTGGTATCGGCAGACCGGTAATGATCGAGACACTATACCCAAGCATTTGCGTCATGATCGAGTGACGCAAACACCCTGAAATCATCGTTTTCATCTTGAACCTTCGGGTTCCTTTTTGTGAGCGGCATCCATTTTGTGATTGCCCTTACATAGTCAAAATGACCAAGGCCGAATTCGACCTGGAAGGACACGTACACCATTGCTGACTCCTCTGTGACCCGGGCGAACTGACTCCATTGCCTCCAGCCAAGCCTGTTCGGGCAGTTCCTTCTCCCAGTGGCCGAACGAGTCTAGTATCAAGGCACAACATGTCATAAACCATTCATCGCATACAAGCTATGTTTAATCTCACACACACCTGTCCCTGTTTCTTCTTTATGACCTGTTTTACAAGGAGGAGGTGCCCGATTTTATTGGGAGTTCATCGATATCTGATGGAAGTTCTGTACCTTGCTGGGTAATTTATTACGAACTGGACATACTGAAATGTGGACTTGTCATCATGACTCTGCTTTTCCTTTGTAGTGAAAATATGTGAATAGCCCACTGTAAATCTAAGAATGTTTGCACTGTAGATCTAAGAATGTTTGCCTGAAGCTTAATATTCTGAATAAAAAGAGAAGCCTGGCTCTGTAATATTGAGCAGTCTCCTGAGAACATGCATGCGCTTCATGCTGTTGTACTTCTAGGATACCTGTTACTGGTTGCAGCCAATAAACTTGATCCCTGACATCACCTAGAAGACTCTGTGTTTCTGTGGTCCAAAACAGGAAGAACTCAAAGAGGTCTCCGGGTGTTCCCCTGGCACTGCTGGGTTACCGGATCAGTACCGGTTCTGAAAAATATAGTACCTCAGTAGGCGTTCCTTGAGTGATGTGCAGGTGTTCCCACGCAACATTCATGGATTTTGACGTATTTCTAGATTTACCAGAAGGGGCGGACCTGGTAATGCGCCAAAAGCCTACACCTTCCTAGGTGAGGCGTAATGAGGAGAAATATGTTTATTTCGCCTCATTTCTTCCATTTTTGATGTGTGCTGCATGCAGAACACACAGAAATAGAATAATGCCTCTATGGATTGCTTTTTTTCAGGATGGTGTCCCTCTCTGCTCAAAAACAATCCTGCATACAATATAGGCACCCAGGGGCGTAACACAGGCCCCCGCAGCCCACGCATTGCGGGGGGGCCCCCACGCTCCTGAGGCCCCATCACTCCATCATGAATTATATGGTGCGCAGTGACTCTTAATAAATAAATGGGACGCACGCCGGGGCCCCGGCCGGGCCTCAGAGGCTCTCTTCCCTCTTTATTATTAAATGGTGCAACTGCTGCGCACCCGCGGGGCCCTGGCCGGGCCTCGAGGCTCTTCATATTAAATAGTGAGTCAGGGTGCGTGCGCGCGGCGCACATTTGTCTCCGCACCGGGTGGGGGCGGGGGGAGGGGCGCTGCTGGTTACTAATACCTTGATTGAATTGTTGGTCATGCGCATTGAGCGCACACAATTAAAGTGCGCATGAGTTTGAGGTGTGGCATTCCAGGACCCAGCCACGCTCCTATGCCAGAGACTGTCCCACATCCGTCACGGGCCAAATTAATTAATGTATTATTCGCCCCTGCCTGACTAGCCTTGTCCTGCCTTCTGCTGCCTGCCCAACCCACTACAATGCCCTCGTCCTATTAATATCGTAAGTGTTTGCTTTATGACTAACAGCCGCGAGGGGTTCAGACATTCTGTAGTGCCTGGGACTCTGTTTCGATTTCATTTTGTTGATCTAAGAAATAGGGCAGTAAATAGATTTATTTGTATTTCGCATTGGGTGAGGGCTGTTTAACACCCTCCCCCCTCCACAATTTGACGAATGTTTAAGAAGGTGTAATAGATATTGCGGGTTGTATTTTTATGTATTTAAAAAAGATAGTAATGTGGTGATGCCTGTTTGGAAGATCCGTTGGGTGCGCCGTGTGGGGGGCTTTCGATATTCGCTGGCGGGTGGTTTTGTGGGTACTTTAGCCAAATGGAGGTCTGGAGTGCCACTGCCAATTAATAGCAAGATACTGTTCGGACTTTGTTGTGGGGATGGCAGCTGCGTCTTGGAACTCGCTTTCAACGAAATGATGTTGTGCTCCTTTACATAAATGCAGTGTTAAGTTGATGCATTACATCCTTGTAAACATGCATGCTGTTTATCTAAGGACAAATAAAATAACGGCATCGCATTTAGCATGCGCGTCCCTCAGGTGACCTTCATAATTCAGGTTGGTGGTTTTAAACAACCAGTAGCAGTTCCTCAATATTATGGTCACCGGGGACTGGATTCCAGCTTTCACAGCTACCTACCTAAATACTGTCTGCCACCACTGGGCCCGGTGGAAAGCACGTGCACAGGAATAACATTTTTACCAGGACATTCCCTCATAAAATCTTCATTGGAGGGTGTGCTGGAGCCCCTCTTGAAGCTTCCAAGAAAAGGGGGTGTCCCGCTGTCTGACTGCCCTGTGTGGGCCCCCCATTCACAGCCTGGCCACTGTGGCCAGGTGACTCATTACTAGGAGACCGACTAGCAGATTTGATTCCAGCAGTCTTATTTTTTAGCGAAGAAACGTAGGCCTAGTTCTTCAAATGCATGGCTTTTTATAATCCAGACAGCCCTCTCTCATTCCCACACTGACATCTTCATTTGTTTTTTGAGTGGGCATTGCTGAGTCCATAAACCCCAAGCCAGGAATTCCACCCCCCTGGGCACTGTTTCCCTGGGGTGCACGTACATTACTATAATTGCATGTACATTTTTCAGCCATGCCCACATCCAATCTCCATTGTTTGGACGCCGTGACCATTGTAGACTATGCAACCGAACCTCCCTCCTACCACCATGGAGGAAACCGAATAGGGGGCGGGCGGTATTAGTAAGAAAGTGATCTGCCTCAGTCCCCCGTTAGATGCTTTGCTGCAGGCTGGATTTCAAAAATGGAAAAAATGCGCAAAAGTTGCCTCGGTGTGTGATGTGATATACTGTGCTGGGCGAAGATTTTCTGAATGGGAAATGTCCAGCCCAGTGTACGTGTGCGTATTTGGGTCAGGCACATCAGGACCTAATGAGAAGAAATAATTTGTTTCGTAATGGAAACTTCCGCCAAATATGCGTGCATTTTGTTTTGTGGTTATCTGTGGGAAATGCGGCGTAGATTTCGAATGAGTGTGCACTTATGACCATAAGTCAGCATTTAAGTCCACGATCCGTGCTCTCCAAGGCAATATGCATTGGGCATTTTCTTTAGTGGGTAAACCTCCCAACCTGCATAGCACTCCTGTAAATGTATCCTGTCAGGCCCACAACCTCCCTGGTGCAGAGTACCGCAGTTTGATGGCGTGTTTAAACTGCAGACTGTATGCAGGAAGTGTGTGTGTGGAGGGGAGTGGGGTTTGGACGGGCACAGCAGCACCAAGAGAGATTTCACAGCATCTCGTCTCCTGGTGGGAGCTTGAGGGCAGACAGTCTGAGCAATTTGCAGTGACCGGAGGTCCAATTTTGCTCCCTTAAAAGAAGGCAATCAACCCCGACTGTTCAATGTAAAGGTCAAGAGTATATGTTAAGTCCGTGCCGCCCGTGACACTGCCTAATATCGTCTATTTATATAGAATGCCATAATGCATATAGCAGGGCTGTTGTTTACAGCGTGTATTGTGTACACCATAAAACTCCATTATCTTGTAACATCCAGTAATTCAAGTCACGTTTCACTTGGCGTGTTTCAGCCGTAATTGTATACGTGTGTGTAGAATAAATACATTAAAAAAACATATGAATGCTTGATTTTTGCTGTTTGAGCGAAGATAAAGGCATTGTTTGTTCTCACACATATATGGAGCACCTGAAATTAACAGGGCAAGAATGCCACCCCCTCCTTATTTGAACAGTGTTGTGAATTTTAAAGAAAATAGAATACTGCTCTTAAAAAGTCTGAAAAAGTTTATTCAGAGTCAAAAACTGCACAGCATTCTACATATTGAGCAGAATAATCTTTGATATTCCTTGTGTGTGGGATTAGGAGTGTTCAGCAAATCTGAAACGTGGGGTAGAAGTTTGTCATAAAATACAGTACCCACGTGCTCGAGAGAATGAATGTGTAGGGCATCTTACCACTCTATGGCATCTTGTGCTGTCCTATGTGTTCATGTTTATTATGTATATAGGACAAAGTGGGAGGTGGTGGGCCGGGCAGACGGGGGGAGGGCCTCCCTCCATGTGCTTTGCAGGAGGGGGGGGCCTCAAGTTTCGTTACGCCACTGTAGGCACCCTTGCACCAGGGAGCAACGTGCCAGGCGCTAGGCTGCAAAATAGCGCCAGCGCAGGGAAAAAATGAGCCCATATTCATTTAAATTCTGCATCTTCCCGCCCTTCCCTTGCCATCCAGTACAGTTATGTGACTTGCTGCGCTGCACTGTGCGATAAACTCATAAACATGCCCCTTAGTTTCTATGGCTGAGGTAAAGACACTCCAAAGGGGGAGTGCCCTCCAGACAGACTTGAGGAAATGAAACCCTGCACAGTAGGCTGTGTTTGCTGGAGGCACCACTGAGGGACGGTCGTGCCCTGACACCATTTGGTTGAAATAATGAGTCACGGATCCAGGTGTGTGCCCTGTAGGATCCCATGCACTGTAGAAATGCGCCCCAAAGCACCACATCCTGGTAGGACAGACCGCAGCGCGTAACCCCCCTGGGTGTGGGGGGTCCTGTTTCCCAAGCACTGGCGTCCTCTGTCCAACCACAGTCACGACACGCGCCGTTTCCTTTTTGTGACATTTCTTCACCCTGCCCAGTTACCTAAAACGCCTCCCTGTGTCGCGGCTAGTCGTCACTTGGACTCGGTAGCCATCGGCAGCATCGGCTGGAACCCCTCCGCGAGCGGACATCCTTTCATCGGCTGGAAGCCCTCAGCGAGCGGGACATCCTTTCATCGGCTGGAAACCCTCCGCCATCGGACATCCTTTGGAGAGAGGTAAATAATTGAGCGTTGAGTCCACCTGTATTAGAACAGCTCAGGGGGTGAGGGCGTCTGCTGTGAACATCTGTTCGGATCCTGTCACCTTACGCTACCCTCAGTGCAGCTCAGCCGGTTGAGAGCCTGCTGCTGACGTCCTCTGCACCCTTCACGTATTTGAACCCATGCATCGGTCAGTTCAGCCTTCCATCCTTCCGTGGTCGGTACGCTAAAGAGCATTGGATGAGGCAAGGGCAACCCTGCTGTTTAAAGTTCTCAGAACGTTTGACATGAAACACAAGTTTTTATTATGCCTGCAGTATGGCAAACACAGACGTTTATTATTGTAGAGTTGATATAAAGACCTCTATTGACCTGGGTGATAGTAACTCCTTCCGTAGCATCACTTAGATGGAACATGGTGAAAAAAACTCACTGTGTGAACTCCTGTGAAGCCCAATATTAAAAGTAGCATTATTATTGTTGCTTTTGTTGTATTGCCTCTCAATTCATTTCATCATCATCATCGGCGTTTCACTGTTGCTGGCCTCCGCGAGGCTGTGGTGAAAGGCCTCCGATGCAATTAGCCAGAGTCGACTTCACACCGTTCTTCCTTCAATCGCTGCGGAGCCTGTTGCAACCGCATTGCTGAGTTGTGGGGGGATTGCACCCGAGGTGGGCTTCCGCCTTCCGCCCCTGCACAGCTGAAGGAATTTCGATGCGTCGAAGAGCGCGGTAACCAGTCTGGAAATCTGCACATTATTTTCTGATCTGCAAACCCCCAGGCTGTGCCCTTGTGTGTGACGAGTGGTGCAAACCCCGTGCCAGGGAATACACCGGGTGGAGGCTGAGGTGTGAACGTTCCACTGATCGCACCTCAGAGTTGCAGTCAGCTGCTTAACAAACAAGCAGTGACAAAGCCAATCAATAGTATTTGCTTTTTTTTTAATGAGAGGGTTTTTTTCATGCATCACTAACAATGCAAGCGTCCCTCACACATTGAACATACACAACACAACAGCAGTTTAGCGAGCATACAAGGTCACGGGGCCAAGAGGGTGAACATAGATAAGGGACAAAACGGGAGAAGGGGCACACTAGGGAAAAGGTACATTTCAACTTTTATAGGTCTGCTTTAGCAGTGCATCTGTACTCTGTAGCCATACCTGATGTAATAAAAAAGAGCTTTTGGGAGTTCTACGGAGAAGGGGCACACTAGGGAAAAAACATGTCGACCTTTTTAGGCCTGCCTTAGCTGTAGCTTTACCTGATGTAATAAAAAAAAGAGCCTTTTGGAGTTCTACAGGGAGGGACTGTGGACCCACCTAGATGTTGGCTCGCCTTAGTACAGCTTTTGATTTGCCAAACGTGTGTGCTTCCACAGAAAGAGTGCCTTCCTTTCAAGCGGCCCCAGATCTTACTCTCCTGCATGACCTGGTGTCTTTTCTCACTCACCGAAGCGTATATTGTTAATTTTGAGTGTCTGGTGGCTTGAGGCGGCGCTCACAGCTCGGAGAGGTATGGGCCTTTCCTTTTGCCTCTGGTGGGCAAAGTCCCTCTGCCTGCCCCCCTCACTGCTACCAATGAGGAAAGCAGTGTTTATTCCGCTGCTCCTGTGTGTCACGGAGGCTGCACTCCCACCCTCTCCTCCCTAAGAGTTCTAGTGCAGCCCAGGTTCGCGTGTGTCTCGTATGAGACCTTAAAAACTGTCCTGGAGGCTGTGAAAGGCTCCGGGTCGAAGCCCCCTGCATTGAACCCTCCAAGAGGCAGTGATAGTAAAGAACAGCAAAGAAGTCCCAGTTCACATTACGAGCCACTCCCGCTGATTACGTTCTTCATCGTGTTCTCTCATAAGACTCTTATAAGAGCATCTAACTGAATTGATACCTCTATACCCACAGCCAGCACGTGTTTCGGGGACACACCCCTTCCTCAAGGCAACCCCAAACTGACAGCCATCAACATTTTAATAGTATTTTCTTGTCTTTTCTCCCCCACTTCTTGGAGTTGGGAGTCAAAAACGAACTCTTGCAGACAAGAAGGAACTTTAGTTGTGTTTTCTTAAATGACTATCCTCTCTCCTGGTCCTGGAATGGGGTGTCAAGACGAACTCTGCGGGTGTTCCTGGTTACTTTGATGCACTGCCCCCTGCAGGGCTCCAGGGAGCTGTGCCTTCATGCTGAGTATCTCTTAGCAAATTGACTCTGCTGCTTTTCCCTCAGTAAACCCTCGGGTGCGTCTCCCAGTTTGTTTATGAACCACCAGACCTGCGTTCTGAGAATGAGGGTTACCCAGAGAAAGTGGGAGGGTGAAAGTGCTGGCAGTGTAATTACGGTGAAGGGGCAGCGAGTCATACCTGTGTCCTGGGAGGGGTTCCTTTTGGACTCTCCTGTTTTAAATGCCATGGCTGCAACTCACATGAAGGGCGCACACAGGGGCTTAACACTGGTCCCTAAAGCCCCTGCAGCACAGGAGGGGGGCACCTTTCTGGGGCCCTTCTTAGCCTTAGACCTGTGAATATTTGGGAGATCTGGAAGCATCCGTGTCCACACCACATTCTGCATGGAGGACACTTCATGTTGCGTTATGATGCTAGGTGTCACTGCATGAGTGTGTCGGCTTGTGGTTGGGTGTGAGGTGCATGGGTATGCAACGTATGATTCATAGACATGCTCCCATTTCTGTTAGATGATATGTAGGACATTGGGGTTTAGATTGAGGGGGTGTGAATCCTTCCCAAGCAACAACCAGAATACCTGTGAGAGTGAACCACAAAAAGTTACTAAATTAACCTGTGCTTAACCCTATGGTAGCTCGGCGCAAAATCAGTCATGCTTAATCTAGAAGCAATGTGTAAGGAAGTTATGCAGCACACAAACAGTAATAAGAGCAAACACAACACGAGAAAAATCCACCACGAATTTAGCAATAAATAAGTTGACATTAAAATGTATTAAATGCAATCAGTAAAACTAGAGTTAGGAATTTCTAAAGTTTTTAGTGAAAAATAGTGCATAAAAGATCAAAGAGCCAACCCTAGCCATCTGGTCACACAAGTTAAAAGTTATGGCCAACAGCGATAAAGTGCCATTCAGATACAAAAAGCGGCTATGTCCCAGTCTCAGCTTACCTTCAGACTTAGAAGAATTTTGTAACAAAAATGTCTGAGAAGGTAAAGTTCAGTGAGACAAGGCAGCAAGTGGTGTCCGAGGAGGAGGCATTGTTGGGGAGCCACTGGATGAAGTTGCAGTGAAGATTTCTACATTTGGGCTTCGTCCCTTTTTTGGAAGTCAAACATTTCCAGTGGGTTAAAGCTTCAGGCTGTAGCTGTTGAGGGCTCCATGAAGCTGAATACCCTTAGGAAGAGGAGCCGTTGGACTGGATTTGCTGCTGAGGAGCATACTGTAGCAGGAACTACTGGGATGTCAGGTGGATTGGGGATGCACCTTGGATGTTTTAGACCTGACAGGCTGGCATTCTTGGTGTGGTTTCCCTAATCTTTTTGCCTCTATCTCCTGTATTTTTGATTATGTACTAGACTTCATTTTTGCTGGTCTAGATGCTTTTGGGAACTTTACCACTGCTTATCAGTGCTCAAGTGCAAGTGCTCCCTGTGTGAATTCTGATTGGTTAGCAATGATTGGAATATTTGATTTACTAGTGCGCCCCTAGTACAGTGCACTGTGTGTGCCCAGGGCCTGTAAATCAAATGCTACTATTGGTTCTGCAGCACTGATTGTGCCACCCACGAGTAGCTCTGTAAATGTGTCTCATGCCTGCCATTGTGGTGCAGGGATTCTGTACATACACAGAACTATGCGCAAGATTATGGGACCTCGGCATATAGAGGCTAAGCCTTGCTACCACCTTAGTGCCCATGAGCCCAGGACCGACTAGCTACAGTCTCACTAGCTCTCCTACTCACAAACGGAGAAACCAATGATTAGACACCCCAGAATACAACACTCCTAAATCTCTCATGAATCATAGTAACGAGACACACCCTTTCGCTCACACTCTCGGTCTTGTCCAAAATAAGATCTGATGGAGACATGGAAATAGTTTAAAATATTTATTTAACTAACGGGCTCTAAAATGCAGATTACGAGCCACCACCAGCAGCAAAATACATAATATCAATACAGTCAGAATTGCTGCAAGGGTTTATATCTTAAAGGGAGATGTAATTTTATAAAGACCGTGGATAAAGGGCTAAAAGGCCTAATCACCCTCCCCTTGGTAAGCAGAAGTATTATTATATAATAGAAGATCTCTGGGCTTTGTCAGCAGATCCCATACCTCAGGCCAGAGACCGTATTTTTACACCACAGGTGCGGGTTGCTCTTCTCCCTGGAAAGGTCCCTCTCCAAGTGTGTGTTACCTAAATATGCATCCCCATAATATCAAAGTACCAGTCTCCAGCAAAACAGCTGCATTGGTATGTTTTGTCTAAGTTCTAGGGCCTGGCCAGAACATAATAAGAAGAGTCAGTTTTTATCGACTTTGCTCACAATGGTTCAACCAAACTACAGGAACAGGCAGAGAATGAGTACAGCAGAGAGTTCTCATGTGAAAGGCATAAACAGAGTCTTACAAAAATAAAGACATGCAGTGTCTTGGGCAAAAGCAGCATCATGGCTACCGAGCTCATGATAACTTAAAGGTGTTGAAAATGACTCTATCTGACCACGTGATAATTTCAGTGTCTGTGAGTGCAGTTTTAAAATCCCCTGTCGACCTGGCAAGTGCACCAACTTGCCAGGCTCCACCTTCCCTTTTTATGCATGTAAAGCACCCACAAGGTAGGCCCAAGGTACCCCCATGGGCAAGGTGCAGTGTATGTAAAAGTTAGTATATGTGCTGGTGTGTTTTGCATGTCCTGAGAGTGAAATACTGCCAATTTCGTTTTTCATTATTCCAAGGCCTGTCTCTGATAAGTTATCATTGGAGCTGCCTTGTAACATTTACAACTGTGACTTTCGATTGGGAAGAGATATACATTTGGAGTTTGGGCTCCCTGAGCTTAGAATTTAAAAAATACATCTTTTAGTGAAGGTAGTTTTTAAATTGTTTATTTGAAAATGGAACTCTTAGAAAGTAAGCATTTTTCTTGTTTAACCATCCTATGTCCCTGCCTGACTGTAGAATCCACGTTTGGTTTAGATTGAAAGGGGCTGTTTGTGCATTCTCTCTAGACAGTTACAGAAAGGAGCCGAGGGTATACCCTGCATATCATGATGACCCATCACCAGGCTGATGGGTCTTCCTGGGCTTGCGCAGTGTGAGGAGTTTCCAACGACACCTGAATAGGCCTGCACCTGTCCTCTCACAATACTGTCTTCTCTACCCCACCTGGAGTGGGTCTGGAGCCAAGGCTGAGCACAGCAAGAACATGTGAACAACAAAGACTTTCTTTGAAGTTTGCCAACTTCAAAGGCCAAAGGGGTATAAGTATTGGATCTAAAACCCCAGGCTTTCAAAACACGTAGGACCCTGCCAATAAGAAGAGCTGAAGAGCTGTAAGGAGGAGTACTGTCGATTTGCAGTGATTGCTTTGCTGAGTTGGCCTGCAGCTGCTGCTACTGTCTGTTGGCAGTGGAAAGGACTGGGCTGTTACTTTGCTGTATCCTGCTTGAGAAGATTCTCCAAAGGCTTGAAGTAGATCTTGCTTTGTGTTAAGAAGTCTCATGGACACAAAGATTCACCTTCAGCATCCATTGACGCAACCTGAGCATGGGACTCACTGGTAGATAGTTTCACTAATCCTGACTCTAGCACTCCCACTGCATCACCCACAGGATCACTAGCAACTGTCTCCCAGGGAGATCCCTTGCACAGCTAAGGCTATCCAGAGATCCTAAAGAGAACTACAGGAATACGGTCCCTCTCATAGCGCTCCGTCGCACACCCGTCATTTCACAAACCACAACAGAGCATCAGAGCAGGGTGCAAGATATGATGTGTATAGGACTAAGTACTGACTCAAAGAGGGAGGGGTGGGGATTGTTTTGTTAAGGGGGGACTGCACATTAATCTAAATTGTTGTTGAAGGGCATGGCCAAGATGGTGATGAAGTGAGATACATCTCTCCTCCGCTCCATCTTCACTGGGCCTGAACCTCCTCTGCCCTGGTTTAGCTTTGCCTCAACCAAGCCCGAAAGTCAGGAAGCGGAGGTAAAGCAATCAGCCACAAAGAAATTCAATTTGGCCCAACCTAACCGGCTGTAACTCTCAAGCTAGAGCCAGGGACATAGCATAGTGGGAATGCCTGATCCTTAACACAGAAGTCCCAGGATGGAAGTGAAGGCGGAAGCCGGCGAGCCAACCGAGTCTGCAGGCCAGGAGTTGGGCCCCATACGGAGTCAAATAAAGGCGGATCCCGGCAGGAGACGCAGACTCTGGAGCCTCGGGCAACACTGGGGAGATAACAATACCCAACTGAAGACTGATGAGGCTGGCTTCCGGAGACGCTGTCGCTGCGAACACACAGGTACACCGTCACAATACAGGGAGAGGAGAGAGAGGTATGCAATGGGACCCTGCGAGCGAATGCCAGAGAAGAGCACAGATGAGCCACCACCTGGGAGAGCAGGCGGAGTAGGGAGAGATAGGCCAGATACTGCAGCAGCTACAAGGGGAGATGAAAGCCTTGCTCCCATTGCAGTCTGGGCCTCAGGGCGGCGTGGAAGGTATGATCAGGGGCAACGGAGCCATCCCACCCACCCCATCACAAACCAGGAAGACAGTAGGAGGGACTTCTAGCAGCGACAGTACCAGCGCGGGACATGGGACACACCAGGAGCAGCAACGAAGCTCCAGATCGGCACAGCCTTCACCCTCACTGTACTTTGGGCCCTGATAGAAGCAAGAGGAGTCCCAAAACAGTGTGGCAGCAGCACAGGAGGACTGCGAGAGCCATACATCCTCACCACACCGCACACCCATAAGTGCTGGTCCAGGGCTGCTGTAGTGGGAGTCCACGCGGAGCGCACCCATCCCCTCCCAAAAGAAAACCCTATTGATGGCCCAACACACCACGAGGAAACAAGGGTGAGGGGACAGGTCACACACAAAGAGAGGCCCACTGAGAGCTACAGAGCTGGAACAGATAAAAGAGGAGGAAGAGAAACCACACAGGGGGTACTAGGGTGCACCCCTGTCAGATAGGACGGAAGGGCCAGTTTAAATATATTGGAGAACAGGTCCCAATCGCTAGATTAGACCTTGGAAGAAGGGAGGCCTACCAAGGCCTACAAGTGAGAGACAAAGACTGGACAGCAACAGGAATACTCTCTGAAGAAAGCTGAGTCAAGACACCACCTACAAAGGGCACTGAGAGAGATGTAAAGCTTGAAGTGAGCACCATATTGTGAGCCCTTAGCAACGTACCAGAAGTTGAATGGAAAAGTGGAGCCTCCCAATGAAAACTAATACCACCCCAACTAAAGGGTCAGAGCTGAAAGCTAGTAAAGAATATCACAGGATAGAGCTAGGCATACGACAAGATGGCAACTGGACGAACGAAAAAAGGGGTCTCCGAAAAGGACATGTTTGCAAAGTCCGGGGGGCCACAGGAAAGCTGGACCAAGTGAGGACAAATCAGAGCCTCCTCCCCAACGTAGGAAGATCTGGAGGCCCCCATTACCCACCCATACCTTGAAGCTCTATTTTTCGGGCTTAAGAAGATCTACTAGCGGTCAAGTGGGACTTAGTAAGCGAACTACAGACGGCCTGCAAAGAGGTGACGGACATTGGTCAGAGAGTAGACACCTTAGAGGAACAGGGCACTTCACGGGACAAAGAGATCCAACAACTGCAACAGGAAATAATCAGGCTATCAGAACAACAAGTGGACCTCCAAGCTCATGCTGAGGATTTAGAACACCGCTCTCGGAGAAACAACATTCACATCAGCAGAGCCCCAAGGGTCACAGAAGGGGACGATATTGAGACATATGTTGTTGAGCCATTTACACATATCTTCGGAGGCACTACAGCAGCACCCATTCGATTAGACTGAACCCACAGAGTGGGGAGCTGGAGCTCAGGGAGAGCAAGGACTCTAGACATTCCCACATGTGTACACAACTTTCAACTCAAAGAAGCAATCTTGAAAAAGACCCGTGAGCAATCTGATACTCAATTCCAAGGACATTAATTCCATTTGTATCAAGATCTTGCAGTCTCAACACTCTCGAAATGACAGAAGTTCCAGCCAATCACTAGCTTTCTCCGCGACCAGAAAGTGCCTTATTATTGGGGCCAACCCATCCGTCTGATCTTCAAGTGGCAGGCCCCAATCCAACAAATAGAACTTCAAGACAATCCCTGGCTGAATGTCTCCCTCAACTTCCAAAGGCAAGACAGCAGAGACTGATGGAAGAAAATACCAGTGGAAAGCAAAGGAGCTGGTCCAGACCCCGAAACAATGGCGACTGAAAGGAAGGCGCTCCTGGCTAAGCTGACAGAGGACACGTGTAGCAAGCATCTGGCCTGAGGTGACACAGCAGACAGAACAGGTGGGTGGCGGGGGCTGGGACGGGGCAGAGGACAATAGGATGTACCACACCACCCCCAAGTCATAGACTTTCTTGCTGGTAAGGGGACGGCAAACCAACTGCTGTTCCCAACCCAGAGACTTTGGTTTACAATAGGTTTAGTTTTGGGGGTTGTTTTCGGGGGCCTGCTAAATAGTTTGTTTACACTCCTGCATTTCAGTCGGAATATACCTTCTTGGGCAAAAGACACAGGATGGGGGCTTGTAATGTGGGGTACAAGACTCTCTCCAAGTATATACATATATGATGACAGATTCACAAACTCTACGGGTCATTACACTCAATGTTAAAGGGCTGAATAACCCGATAAAGGGGAAGGCGATGCATTCTTACCTCGAAAACACAAAAACAGACATATGCCTCCTACAAGAAACACATTTGCCGCACGGGACTGGCATATACTCAAGAGTAGAGCTTTTCCAAAACAATTTTTCTCCTCCCTAACTCAGAAGGCTGCAGGGGTAGCTATACTGTTCTCTCAGTCTTTTCAAGGGAAAGTAGGAGCTAAAGTATCAGAGATCAGGGGCTGCCTCAGGGCATCCCACATTCACATTGGCACAAACACGCTATTGGTGGGATCTATGTACGCTCCTAACGAAAGGAAGCAATGAGGGAGGTGTTGGAGACTCAACATAACTGGATATTGCTAGGAGGGGACCTGAACTTGGTATTTAATAATGATCTAGATCGCGCGACACAGAGGCAGGGAGGGACGGGGGCGATCAATGAAGAAGGTGCACGGTGGTTACAGGAAGTAGGAATGAGAGCCCTTTGGAGAGAGTCCCACCCTGAGACGAGAGACTATACATTTTATTCACATACACACAAATCATACGCACTGTTGGAACACTTTTTGGGCAGGTGCAGCAGGCAGTGCATACAATAGATATAGTACAATCTCAAGAGAGTTACCCTTTCATACAGAAACGGGACAGGGTATATAAACCAAGAACAAGAAGTACTTCCTTATCTTTAGAAGACAAAGGAATTTTATTTAAAAATCCACAAAAAATGCCTAAATATGCACCTGTAGTGTTGAACAAAGACAGGTTGTTATATCTGTCCCCTCAACAGAGAATATACTAATAGGTCTGCTATATCTGGAAACTATATAGCCCTTAGAAACTACAAATAAAATGCATTAATGGGTGAACACAAGGAAATTCCTCCCAAATCTCAACAAAGAAGACAAAAAAAGCCAGTCATTTTGTTTCAAAAGAGAATATCTTTGTGTCGTTTATTACTTATATGACTAGTCTGAAAACAAATCATGTCACGAAATTGTAAGACAAAAATCACAATTCAATTTATCAGTCCACAGTATAAAAAACGGTTAATACGATTATATGATTAAAATTCTGAGCATAGTAAAACAATATTATTGCATAGTAAAAACGCTAAACGCATCAAATCTATTATTTCATTAATACAGATCATTTATCATGTAGTACATGAACAATACAGTGAATATTTACTATAAATGAATATACAGAAAACAGTGAGCTCCTGTGGAACTGGCTGGCTCAGAAAAAGTGTTGACACTTTTTCTGAGCCAGTGATTGTAATTTCTAAGGGCTACATTCTTTCCACATAGAGTGGACCTATTAGTATATTCTCTGTTAAAGGAACAGATATAGCAACCTGTCTTTGTTCAACATTATCTAAATCACAGGCATTGAGTTTGTTGGTGGCTCCAAAGACGCAAATTCACCTGACCCAGACACACTCGATCACGTGGAAACCAACCGTCACGTACCTGGGGATTCGCTTAGCACCAACCATACGAGAAACTACAAAGATCAACTATAAAGACTGGGGGCATATTATCAAGGACAGCGTTAAAATTATCGCCCGTTTAGCGGTAGAAAACCGCAGCTAAGGCGGCGATGATGATCTTGATAATATGCCCTGGAGAATTCCAATAGAAGCCCGTGTTCACACCAGAACATAGACTTCTATTGGAATTCTCAAGGGCTTTTTATCACGCCCATTATCACCGCTTTAGTGGCAGTTTTCTGCCGCTAAACCGGCGGTAATTTTTAACGCCATTCTTGATAATATGCCCCCTAGTGAGTAAAACAAACGCATACCTGGCCAGACTGGCCACACTGTTATGGCTGGGGCAGGTCGCAGCCCTGAAAAGGACAGCTTTGCCGAGAGTATTGTATATATTCTTGACCCTTCTTCGTTGGCCTCTGCCGGGAGTGCCCCAAGAACTGAAGCAAGCTTTCCACTCTTTTGCATGGGGAAACTAAAGGCCCCGAATGCGAAGGGAGATCAGTGTTAGCGATCCCTGAGAGGGAGGCCTGGGAATCCCATCCATAGTCACCCACTTCCAGGCAGCCCAGCTTAGATAGTAGGCCTAGTAGTCCCGGCTGTAATCAGAGAAAACGTGGCTGTTTATGGATAGTTAAAAGTGGCCAGGTCCCTGAAGGGCGACCTGGGCTCAAACGTGCACAGCCAGGAGGTTATAAATACAAAATAGGTTTGCGTTTTTTACCTTAAGTTTTCACAATCAATCAGATGTTGCAAAAAAAAGAAAAATCCAAAGAAAATGAGGCCCAATGCATTGCGGGACGCCTTGTCTCTTCGTCAGGGGCGAATTTAGAGTCAAAGCTGTGATCCACAGCCCAGTATGAGGGTGGATGATTCCTTGTTGCAAAATTGAAATGAATATTTAATTATGATCATCTGAAGTTTGATCAGTTGAGTTGTTGGAATGTACGATTTATTTAAAGATTACTCAATGAGCATTAAATGGAATGTATAAGTAGTTAAAACATCTAATTGATTGTGAAAACTTGAGTTAAAAAAAGCAAATCTACTTTGGATTTATCCCCTCCTGGCTGTGCACGTTTGAGCCCGGTCGCCCTTGGGCCCTAGCCACTTTTACCTATATCATATATTGAAGGAAGATATTGGTCACAGGTAGCACGCAATACAGTTTGAAACATTCTGTCGGTTAGTGTACATATTCAAATTAAAAAACAGGAGTGTATAAACCATACTCTTACTTTTCCTGTTTATAGATAGAGCATTAGGGGACTCCTCGATATGGAAGATCCCCTTCTTATACAAGACTAGCCGTGCCCCCAGCCTCTATCTCTCAGCTATCACTGCCCCTACTCTCAACGTTTGGGACTCAGTAGGGACGATAAAGGGCCATACATCGTATCTGTCTCCTCTGACCCCCGCTGGATTTAAGCACAGGGAATTTGAGGCCGGGCAGAAACCTGAGTGCAGATCAATAGGCCATCTATTTGATATGGATGGTTCCATTCAGTTCCCTGAGAGCAGACAGCAGACTCCCAGAGGAAGAAAGATTTCACTACACACAAATTAAACATTGGGGTATGAATCAAGGAATTAGAGAAGCAGCACAAAGACATCTAACCATGTTTGAGAAATGGCTTTTTAGTAGAACCTCAGATAAGCGATTAGTCGCGGATTTTTACAAAATTTTAATGGGCCCAGAGGTGGAGACAAAATCCGAAGCTGAACAATGCTGGGAGGGGGAGCTGGGTTGAGAATCGACCCAGAAGGAGTGGAGAGAAATTAATTACAGAGCTCGACGATCAGCCCTCAAGACTTCAAGCACCAAAACAGCAGGAAAATATTTTCTTATTTGTATCTAACCTCAACTCATTTTCATAAGATAGATCCCGCACAGGATAGCAAGTGATGTCTCACAGAGGGCACACATACATTGGGACTGTCCAAAATTGGACCACTTCTGGGAAGGAATTCTAACAGAAATAGACACACACTTCTCTACCCAACTTCTGAGATTTCCTTATATTATCCTAGGCCTTCCCAATCCACTCACCTACCCACTCAAGTCAGGAAGAGGCAGGACTTTTCATGCTTGTAATGACTATTTTTATGAAGTTTTTACTTTAATGTTTACTTCTACCACCTGCTTATTGTAATTCTTCTCTTTCCTTCCCCTTCCCTTCCTTTTCCCTTTATTTCTCAATAAATCAAACTTTAAAAAACTGACGAGGCCGAATGTTGACACCGAGTTGTTGTTGTTGAACCTAAAAAACTGTTGCACAAGAGCTGCACAACTGTAAATGTACTAAATATTCTGCAAAAACCCCAATAAAAATGTGTTTAAAGAAAAAAAATGGTCTGGTTTATGACTATAGTTCCAAGCTATTTCACTCTTAAGGGCCCTTGTTCTCTCCCTCTCTTGTTCCCTCCTTTCCGAGCTCTTGTAATAGTCAGTCCTTTGAGAAGATATTAGATCAGCATGTTACACACAACACCCGGAATAACGTAGCATAATATATGTCTTGTGGTATGTGTGCATGGGTGAGTGCATGGCAGGTAGTTTGCATGGGCTCTTGCAGGTCTGTGTAGAGGGTTTGTCTATGCCACTGCTGGTCTGTGTGTACATGAATAAAAGTAGGTGTGTAGGTCACTTATTCTCATGTGTCATCTACGTCAATCTGAACATGTTGTGTGGCCGTATAAATGTGCGCATGTGCTGCACAAAAGTCAAACCAGTGGCTTTGTCAATGCATGTTACTATACGCTTCTCACTATACCATTGTGAGAGCACCAAAGAGATATGAGTTGTCATGGAAAGATACTATTTATTCACTATGATTACTGATTTCAAATCAGATCAACACCAATAATACATTATTTTGGTAAAAGGTAGAGTATGTCATAATAATAAGTTAAGTAGGGCACCATGAACTCTTCATAGTATTTTACAGTCTACTAAATTGTGGAATATAACTACTTAAACCGAAACAAATTCGGGTCTAACTCTAAGTTAGGCGACCCGGGCTCTGGAAGTAGTTCCTCACAGATAATCCTGCCAAAGAACATTCCCAGTTTAATCCTTTGCAGCACCAGGAGCGCTCCCTACATGTCTTTAATAATCCATATGTTTTTTACAGGTGGCCAGTGAAGGGAACACAGTGAACTTCATCCCTTGACGATGATTCCTCTGAAAGTGTGCGGGTTACTCCTCAGCCTCTTCAGCACCATTGTTCTCATCGTCTCCATAGCGACGAATCAATGGACCGTCACTCCAGATGTTTATTTTGGTCTTTGGGTCGTTTGTAGTGGTTCATTTTGTACATCCATTCCTAGTGTTTCAGGTGAGTCACAACTTGTACCGAGTATAATCAGAGATCTCAACCCTGTCTCAAGGGTGGGCAGAGATACTGAGGGATTATTCACCAGAAGAGATTAGAATTGAAATCTAACCAAATCATTACTTTTTCAGAGCAAGTGTGTTCTTGTAATTATATTCACATCAAATATTAGGCTTAATCAGTTTTCCAGTTTGTATGCAATGTTTTTATTTCAAGAATTTTTCATTGAGAATTACTTTTAGACAGCAGTGTGAAAACATAGGGCCCGATTCACAGAACTAACTTAAGACAAAATCTTAAACTTACTATCATTTTGGTATTCACAAAAGGCACTTACTCATTTTGGTATTCACAGAAGACACTTACTCATTTCGGTATTCACAGAAGTTAGGAGTCCTAACTTTAGGACTCCTAAATGCCTTCTATGAATACCAAAAGTCTTAAAATTAGGATTTTTCTCAATTTAGTAGTAGTAAAGTTAGGACTCCTAACTTTAGGACTCCTAAATGCATTCTGTGAATACCGAAAGTCATAAAATTAGGATTTTTCTCAACTGCACAGGGCCACGAAACCTCAGGGGCCCCCACGCCAATATATATCCTTAATATAATAATCCTCTGAGGATGGATACATATTTGCATGGCGATCCCTTGCAGGGATTTGGCAGGCTCCGGCTCTGTTTATTTAATTTCTTTTATAGCGCCAGAATCGACCCCGGTCAGGGTATCTCCGCGCTTTGACCGCAAAAGGTGGTGAAAAACAGGATCATTGCAGATGAACTGAGATTACAGAAGAGGGACAGCAGTTAGTTATACCTCCATGAACAGATTAGGTTTTAGCATTTTTCTAAATGATAAGTGATTGGAGATCTGTCTGAGGCTAAGGGGCACATTGTTCCACAAAGTCGGCCCCACTGAAGAGAGGGCTCGGCCACCTTGTCTGGTCTTTTTAATAAAAGGTGGTTTAAGCAGGAATTGGTTGCTTGACCGCAGATCTCGGTCCGGTTTGTAAGGCTGTAGTTTTTGGGTTAAGTAGTTGGGGCCGTTTCCGAACAGGCATTTGTGGACAGTACAGCAGATCTTAAATTTAACACGTTGGCGTATTGGGAGCCAGTGTAGTTCTCTCAACAGGGTCTAGAAGATGTTCTTGAGGGAGCATTCAGAATCAGTCTGGCCGCCGTATTCTGAACCACCTGTAGTCAATTGATGGCGTCCTCATTAGCTTGTATCAGAAGCCCATTGCAATAGTCTAATCGACTTATTACAAGGGCCTGTA
This sequence comes from Lissotriton vulgaris, assembly GCF_964263255.1. Lineage (NCBI taxonomy): Eukaryota > Metazoa > Chordata > Amphibia > Caudata > Salamandridae > Lissotriton > Lissotriton vulgaris. The sequence continues at coordinate 194,636,419 of NC_141695.1, forward strand.
CAAGGGTCTTTCTGTAGGTGTCCGGTAAAAGAGGGAAAACTCGCCTGAGTAGGCCAATGGTGTGAAAACAGGCTCCTGCAATCACATTTGCGTGTTCTTTTAGGGTTAAGTTTTGGTCCAGTTTCACACCCAGATTTTTGACGGTTGGTTTTGGGGAGGGTACAGGTCCCAAGTCCTGGGGCCACCAGTCGGGAGACCAGACTATGCTAGCTTTCCCAAAGAGCATCACTTCTGTCTTCCCGACATTACACTGGAGGTAATTGGAGGCCATCCAGTTTGAGACAGCCCTCATACCTTCCGCAAAATTTTCCCTAACATTAGAGTTGAGGGCATGGAAAGGGTAGAGGAGTTGAGTGTCGTCGGCGTAAGACACTGGTGTGAATCCGTACTTCCTCACAATCTCAGCAAGGGGGGCCACATACACATTAAATAATGTGAGGCTTAGGCATGAGCCCTGTGGCACCCCCTTTGTGAGCGCCCTAGAGATGGAATGGTAGGGGCCCAGGCTGACAGATTGTGAGCGGCCAGAGAGGAAGCTTTCCAACCATGCAAGCTCCTGACCTCTAATGCCCACTCCTTGCAGTCGGCTCAGCAGGATTTTATGCGACACAGTATCAAAAGCGGCTGACAGGTCTAACAGCACCAGAATCATCGAGCCTCCTCTATCCTGTGACATCTTGATGTTATCGGTCACGGAGAGGAGTGCTGATTCGGTGCTGTAGTTGGGCCTGAACCCGGATTGAGATTGGTCCAGGCCCCCTGTCGCTTCTATGAAACTGGAAATCTGGGTGTTAACAAATTTCTCAGCCAACTTGCTCAGGAGGGGCAAAAGAGAGATTGGGCGGAGGTTGGAGAGTTCCGTCCAGGGAGAGGTGGTATTTTTACGTATCGGATTCACAACTGCCTCTTTCCACTGTTGCGGGAGTTTACCTTCTTTAAAGGAGAGATTGAGGATTTTTGTGATGATTGGGCATAATGATCTGCTCAGGTTGTTAGTTAGTCTAGCAGGGAGAAGATCATGAGGGGAGCCAGATTTCATGTTGCTCAATAATGATAGAATATCACTCTCTGCGACTTCTGGAATGACTTTGAAGATCTCTGTGGGAATTTCTTTACATAAGGTACTAAGGTCTTCCGAGTTATTGGGGTGTTTGGCCAGGATTTTATTGTAGATTGTGTCGATTTTATCCTCAAAAAATTGAGAGATATTATTACACAACTCTTGAGAGAAAGTGTCAGGACTTTCGCAAGCCAAAGGGTTGGTAAAAGTCTTGAGGATTTTATATAATTCTCTAGTAGAGTTGCAGGCTTCATCAAGCTGAGACAGCAAGCAGGTTTTTCTTGCCTTTTTAATGTTTTTGTAGTAGGTAGATATTGCCTGCTGATAAAGTTCCTTGCTGGCGAGAGAATGAATCTTTCTCCATTGTTTTTCCAGCTTTCTGCATTTTTGTTTCCCTATTTTTAGTGATTCGGAGTACCATGTTTCTTTTTTGGTGGTCGAGGGTTTTTTGACAATCTTTTGTGGAGCTAAAGAGTTTATGGTATCCAGAAGGGTGTTGTTTAGTTTGGATAGAGCCGATTCAGTGTTATCAGAGTCAGAAATAATTGGCTCTCTCCAGACTTGCTCAAAAGAGTCCGGGGTGATTTTATGCCATGATCTCCTTTTAATGCTCAAAGTAGTAGGGGGATCAGAAGGTTTAGCAAGTTGTAAAAAGGAAAATTCCAGCATGCTATGATCGGACCAGTTGATAGATTTGGGGGGGTGGCAGTGTATTGAGGGATGGTTGGTAAATATTAAATCCAGAGTATGGCCTTTTCTATGAGTGGGGCCACAGTTTCTTAAATGAAGACCTAAAAGAGCAAGGTCGGCTAGGAGGAGTTTGGTGTCAGGGTCTTCAGCTACGTCCGCATGAAAATTAAAATCTCCGAGTATGATAAAGTTTTCTTTTGCTCTCAAGTGTGGGGATAGTATTTCGGTTAAGGCTAGTGAAAAGCCAGCATTGGGGCCCGGAGGTCGGTATACTAGGGCACCTCTCCAGTGGTCCTTAGTTCTGGTATTTAATTTTGAAAATCATTATTTCCATAGTAGGCAAAATGGTTTGTTCCAGCACTGTAATATGGAGTTTTTCTTTGTAAATAATGGCGGTTCCTCCGCCAGTTTTTACTGGGCGGTCCTGTCTTAAAATTTTATATCCTTGAGGGATACCCAGAGTTATGGATGGGACAGTATGGGGCTTCAACCAAGTTTCCGTAAGGAAACATACTTCTGGTTTGAGACTCTGGATAGTATCCCAGATCTCGACATGGTGTCGGGGAAGTGATCGAACATTTAAAAGAAAGCTTTTCCAGCCTTTCGTTTTAGTGCTAGTATCAGTGGCCCTTGTGAAACCAGTAATAATGGAGTCAGAAGTAGCTTGGAATCTGCATTGAGGACAAGAAAACGGGCCTTCGGGAAATGGGCAGTTATTGCAAGCACACCTCGGTTGTCCCTGAGGTCGGAGAGCTAGTAGGGATTGTGGGGTGTACTTGAGGCGTGTGTCCTTTGTAGAGGCCATAGTTGGTAATGGAAAATAGGGTAGAGTGAATAGCCCCTGGCCCCGTCCTGTCGCGGACGGGCTTCTCTCTGGCGCGTCTCAGGCGATTCGCTGCGCGCGACCGCTGCGCGTTCACTGTGACGAGGGGGCTAAATACCACTCAGCATGCAGCAACTAGAGCGCTAACCGCTCGCTGTAGGCGGAAGTGACCTGGCTCTGCCTGACCCGCCCTCCGCTCAACGGCACTGGTTGCCGAGTCGGACCGGGGCGGGCAGGACGATTGATCGAGCACAGGCTGGCTTAGATGGTAAGTTTAGTTATTTTGGCCTGCAAATGTTGCCCTGGGGCGTGTAGCGCTATTATAATACAAAATAGACTACAAGGGCTCCAACTAAATCGGCGCTATTAAATCAGCAATTCACTTTTAAAATCAGTTTAAAATCGTTCCTTTGCAAGCACAGTCAGTTGTTCATCACCTGAGGCGTCAGCGGGTCGGGGAGACACTGCCACCGTCCTCCCTACCGAGATACGCCGCCTGCTCCTCGTTGCCTAAATACCCCTCAGCATGCAGCAACTAGAGCGCTAACCGCTCGCTGTAGCCGGAAGTGACCTGGCTCTGCCTGACCCGCCCTCCGCTCAACGGCACTGGTTGCCGAGTCGGACCGGGGCGGGCAGGACGATTGATCGAGCACAGGCTGGCTTAGATGGTAAGTTTAGTTATTTTGGCCTGCAAATGTTGCCCTGGGGCGTGTAGCGCTAATATAATACAAAATAGACTACAAGGGCCCCAACTAAATCGGCGCTATTAAATCAGCAATTCACTTTTAAAATCAGTTTAAAATCGTTCCTTTGCAAGCACAGTCAGTTGTTCATCGCCTGAGGCGTCAGCGGGTCGGGGAGACACTGCCACCGTCCTCCCTACCAAACTTCCAAACACCCTAACCCCCCCCCCCACTTCACTGGCCTCTGCGCTCTGCCCCGCCTGGACCACCTCTTCCGGGGCCTCCTACCTATGTTCCCTGCCCCGGGCCGCCATGAGCCTAGAGACGCCCCTGCTATTATATTCTGTAAAAAAAAAGACCAAACCGAAAAAAATCCAATAATTAAAAGTCAAGATATGAATTTTAAAAGAATAAGTGAACAATAGCACTTAGAAGCAAATAGCGTTTTTGGGGTTACTTGAGGTCGTGCTGGACTGGAGCAAAGTCAAAACCCGGGCGACTGCAATGGTGCAGCAGCTGACTACAGGACCCACTGAAGCCCCATTGAACAAGGTACCTTTCCTGGTTGCAACATTGCATCAGCCAGGGGACTTGTGAGATTCATCAGTTTCAACCCCATAGGTCGAAGATGTATTGATTCTTCTCTACACAGTGATGGCAATGCATCAATCCTGCTGGCGAGATACCAGGCTGAGATGTGTCGTTTCCGTAGAGTGATGCCCTGGGTTTCTTCACACAGTTGAGGGATGCCGCAATCTCTCTGAGCTGCTGCAGTGGTGATGCATCGTTCAGATGCACTGGCTTCTCAAGGCACTGCGTTGGTTGCAAAAGCAAAGCATCAATTTTACTCCTGCAATCGGGGTGATGCGCCGGTTCTGCTACACACAGACAGGAGATGTGTCAATGTCCGTTTCAAGTATCTCCCAGTGAACCAGGCACATGAGCAGGGATAGAGACTTTGATATCACTGAATCTCTAGAAACAGGAGGCAAGCCAACAAGCACTTGGAGCACACTTGCAGAAAAAGGCATAGTCCAGCTCTCCTTCAGCAGAATCAGAGAGGAGCAGAGCAACACAGGTCAGCTGTCCAGCAATGAGTCCTTCATGCAGCACGGCAGTCCTTCTGACAAAATGCAAAGGTGTCTTATCTTGGTAGGGATAGAGACCCAGTACTTATACCCAAATTCGACTTTGAAGTGGGGGTGACTTTTAAGCTGGTTTTGAAGTGCACAAGTTTCCCTTTCATCCCAGCCGTGGCTCCATACTATCAGTAAGGGGTAATCAGCCCTTTATGTGGGAAACAGGACTGTACATATTCAGGTGTAAGTGTCAGCTCCCCCTCTCTCTTCCTGCCCAGGAAGCGCTATCAGAATGCAGATAAATTCTGTCACACTGACCCTTCCTGTGTATGTGTGTGGCTGTCTAGAGGGAATGCACAAAGGGTACCTGTCACCCTCCCAAGACACGTAGAGACATGCTGCCATGCACACAGAACAGTAACAGCAGAGAAATCCCACTTTCTAAAAGTTCCATGTTTAAAATAGTAATGGTAAAGCCAACATTACCATTAAAGAGGATTTATTATTACAATTCCAAATATATAAAACATAAATCAGCTACTCCTTTATAATCAGGAATTACAGCTTTAAAGTGGTTTAAGGAATTCCCAATGCTAGACATATAGAGTAGTAGGCTTCACAGTAGTGAAAATAAAGTATTGAAAGTAAAGTTACCTGATTGTCACTACTAGGATATGTAAATCCTAAAGTACATGTCCTACCTTTTAGTTACACAGCACCTGCACTTGGGGCTACCTAGGGCTTGCCGTAGTGGTGCTGTAGGTGTAATAAACAGGGAGTTTAAGACGTGGCAAGTGTTCTTAAATGGCAAGTCAAAGTAGCAGTAAACTGCACACACAGGCCCTTCAATGGCAGACCTGAAACAGGTTTGAAAGGCTACTTGTATGGGTGGCACAACCAGTGCTGCAGGCCCACTATTAACATTTAGATAACAGGCCTTGGGTATATTGTATACCACTTTACAAGGGACTGACAAGTAAACTAAATATGTCTATTGAGTATACACCAATATCACCATGGTTAGGAGAAAAGCACATACACTTCAGCACTGGTCAGCCGAGGTGATGGCCCAGAATCCTAAGGCCAACGAAAAGAAGTCCAGAAAAATAGTAGGAAGATTCAGAGAGGGCCATTTTCAACAAGTCCTCTGCTGCACAGACTGTTCTTGGGCATCCTGCTGATTTTGAGAGTTTTTTTTCATTTTGGAACTGTATAGGCATCAGGTGACGATCATCCTTGCCACATCCTTCTGTTGTTTCGTCTCTGAGGCCTGCCATCTATCACTCATACTCTTTGACTGTTCTTCAGAGGGAATGTTTAAAATTGAAACATGTTTCTTTACATATTGAGCTTTTGGGCGGGATCCTGGGTACAGAGATTTGTTTCACTTTTAGTTTTTGTAGGAAAGGTAGCAATATCTTGTACATTTTGAGAGGTTCGAGAAACAAAACACTGGAGTTGCCTGAGTTAAACAAGTCAATTTATTTTAACATAAAACGTGTCACAAATCTTGTACCAGCAGATAGAATGCTGCCTTTGTTCTGATTTGAAAGAAGATTTTGTAATAATGAGACATTTGGAAATTGGGCAATTTTTGGGAGACTTTCCACCTTTTTAATAAGTTTTAAATACAATTTCTCAACTTTCTCATATTATAGACATTTGTCAGAATTGTGGAAAAGTCATAGAGATACACAATAAAATAAGGGCAACTACTGGTTTTAAAACTTTGCCTTCAAACTATTACTGTATAGTGTTCCTTAAAGCCAATGTTTGTAATTTTATTTTTTACTTTCTCCTAATTTACATCTCATGTAATTTCCCAAGAAAAAAGAATTCCTAGTATTTACCCAAAACTATGTAATGCTCACTTTAAAAGACTTGATTGCATATACTTCCACACCCACCTAAATATATAGAGCTGAAATTAGATATTTAATGGCACTTGTAGTTAACAGAGACTGTTAGTTCCTAAATATAGGTGGGTAGTATCACTTACTTTGTCAACAAATAAAGAAGTTTATTGAAATCTGTAATTTTGACTCATTATTTTAAACACTCTTTGGCAAATTAAATTATCCTAGGGAAAAGAAGTGCAAATCATTTGAATTAAAAAGGTGTGTAGGTATATACAGTGGCATAGCACGATCAGGTGGTACCAAGTGCGGAACATTTCTTGTCACCACCCCCGCCCCTGCACATTGAATTTTGCATATTTTAATTTTATTATATAGTGTTGGAGCCCCAAAAATTTATTTTTATTTTAAAAATACATATTTGTGCTATTTTGTCACCCCTCAGTGATGAAACCCAGTGCAGCCCTCACCCACCGCACCCCCCTTCCTATTCCCCTGTGTTTGTGTTAAAGTCACAGCCCCTCAGTTTGGTGAAGGTCATTGTAACAGTTGCCTCAGACTAGTGAGGGACCTCTAGTAATGACTTGTGGAACTGCAGGTTTATGAAACAATTCTAATGCTTTTGCATCTTACTTGAAAGGGACCTCTAGTAATACCTAGAGTGCAGCGTGACTTGACAGATTGCAGAGTTCTCTCTCTCTTTCTTTCTTTATTTTGGATAAAAACAACACATAATTACAGGAATTAAAATTTCATGATAAAAGACGTAGAATATAAAAGAGGGAAGTTATTCTATTATGGTTGGAAATTATGAAATACACTCCATAAATAAATATAACCTTCTACATCTAAATTATGTCCCAGGGGAGGTTCTTTTCCCATCATAATGATAAGATAATTCCATTCTTTTAAGGCCAGTTCTTGGTTACCCCCCCTCTTTTTTATGCTTTGATGTGTAATAATGTAGCTCTTCAATGTCACCATTGTGTTTGTCCAAAAAATGTATTGCTATGGGGTAGGTATAGTCACAATTTTGTATGGCCTGTAAATGTTGTAGGACCCTAAGTTTCACTTTATTATTGGCACTCCCAACATAGTTCATGTGCATTTCAAAATATAAACTACATATTGTTTCACACGTGATGTGTTCCCTTATTTTCTTTTTTTTACCCATCATATGAGTTTAAATGCTTGCATGCCTTGAATTTAGTACATTTTGAGGAGCCATTATACTAGAGCTAAGATATTTTACCGGGCATTCAGCCTGACCACCCACTCGGATGACCCAAAAACAACCATGGAACATTTCCACTTGGTCTAGATCAACCCCAACACCACCCTCCGCGGCACCCTCATCTGCAGACCTCCTGGCCCCAGCCCGCCTTTCACTGACAGCTTCATCGACTTCTTCGCACTCCAGTCTCTTGCATCTACTAATTACATTTTACTCCGCGACACTCAACTTCCACCTGGACAACCCCAATGACCAGAACGCTGCAGCCCTTCTAGAGAACCTCACCAATATCAGACTCAAGCAGCTAGTCACTTCTCTGATCCACACAACAGGATATATGCTTGGCCCCATCTTCCCTGTCAGCGAAAACATCACCTACAGGCTACAGCCATACCTCCGAACTCCTCTGGACTGACCACGACTGCGTTCACTTCTCCTTCACCAAACCTAGTGGACACAACCAACCACACTGCGGACATCCAAAGGCACCAATACATCAGCATACCACCTCCACCAATGGATCCCCAATTGTTCTGATGCCCCTCAAGAAAGTGACTGGCAAGCAACACTCCAAGAAAGCCAGTTGGTTCACTGCCACCCTTACCGCATCCAGACGCAACTGTAGATGGCTCAAGAAGAGTTGGAGGAACAACAAAACCCCAGAAGCCCACGGAGCCTTCAAAACCACCATCACCGCACACCAGATCCTCATCAATACCACAAAGAAAATGACCATGCAAGAAAGAATCAATGCCAATGCACACAACAGCAAAGAACTCTTCGCCATCATAAAGGAGTTCGCCAAACCCAGCTGCGAGACCACAGATGTCACACCCTCCCAAGACCTTGGCAACAAACTCAGCACTATCTTTCATCACAAGATCTAGCAGATCTGCAACAGCTTTGACACCCAAAACCCACCCATCACTCCTGCCAGCACCACGCGTGACGACGATGGCCCCAACAGATCCTGCTCAACTGGCCCCGCTCACCACAGACGACTCCCTCAAAACCATCATGAACATTCACTCTGGAGCACCCTTAGACTCACGCCTGCACTACATCTTCCACAGAGCCACCCTCACCCATGAACTACGCTGCATCATCAACTGCTCCATCGAGACCACCACCTTCCCTGACAATTGGAAACACGGCAATATCAGCCCCATGCTGAGAATCCATCCACTGAACGGACAGACCTTAAGATTGCAAAACTCTCCGAGTTCATAGAAGCCGACCACGTCCTGGACTCCTCTCAATCCAGCTTCCGAAGCAACCACATTGCTGAGATAGCCCTCCTCGCCACCACCGATGACATCTGAGCCCTTCTCGACCAGGGAGAAACAGCAGCCCTCATCCTCCTGGATCTCATGTCGGCCTTTGACACATCTCCTACCACACCGTACGCACGAGACTCCACGATGCCGGCATCCATAACAAAACCCAGGACTGGATCTGTTTCTTCCTCTCTGGTAGAACACAGAGAGTCAGACTACCACCGGAGATCGAATGGTCAGTCCTCCATGGCTCTTCCCTGAGCCACACCCTCATCAACGTCTACATGGCCCCACTCGCTGCCATAGTTAGGCACCATGGACTCAACATTGTCTCCTATGATGACATCACCCAGCTGATCCTCTCCCTCACAAAGGAGCCCACAATGGCTAGAAACCACTTCCACAATGGGATGAAGGTCATCGCCACCTGGATAAGAGACAGCTGCCTCAAGCTGTACTCCGACAAGACCGAAGTCCTTGTCCTCATTGCTTGGTGGCCCACCATGTTAGGAACCCTTCATACATCCACAGACCACAGTACAAACTCTGCATCATACTGGACTCCTCCCTTACTATGAACCCCCAGATCAACGCCATCTCTATGGCAATGCACATTATGCAGGCCTCATCCAGAAACTCCTCAGGAAACTACTGAATGTTCAAAACGCCTCACCAAACTGGTCCTCAACAACCCCTGCCACAGCCACATCGCTGAATACCTACGAGAACTCAACTGGCTCCCAGTCAACCAAGAGTGACCTTCAAGCTCCTCACACACAACTGCAAAGCCCTCCACAATGCCAGACCAGCGTACCTGAACCACCTATTCTCATTCCAAGTTCCTACCAGACACGTCCGTTCTGCCCAACTGGCCCTTGTCACCGTCCCTCGGATCCGTGAGACCAGGACCAGAAGAAGATCCTTTTTCTACATCACCGCCAAAACCTGGAACACCCTGCCTCTCCACCTGAGGCTGTCAAGTCGCTGACCCAATTCAGGAAGGATCTCAAGACCCGGCTATTCGACTGAACGTCAGCATTCAGTGGGACCTGCAGCCCCCACCTCAACCTCCACCCCCTGCCAGCCCCTTCAGACCCTCACAGGTGAATAGTCACAATTAACAAATGCTGATTGATTGATTGATTGATAGATGACTTTTTGTTAAGAGATCTCCAAAGATTCATCTTCCTATGTGGTACACTAGGGTGGTATCTGAGCATATCCCTCAGGGTTTCATCAAGTTGCACAATTTTCCATTTTATGTCTAGTATTTGATTTAATTCTCATTGTTTACAGTTGTAATCCATGATTATGAAGATGTTATTGTCCACCAATGTTTCCTTTCTGCGAGCAATTTGAAGTTCTTCTCTTTTCCGACTATTGCTCTATGTTCTGCATTCATAAGCACTTCAGGTGGGTCTCCTCAAGTCAGAAACATCATTTGCATTTCTTGTATCTGTTCCTCAAAATTACCGTTCTCTCCGAGCAGTCACCTCTGGATCTTAACATTTCTCCAAAAGGGATACTCCATTAAAACATCTTTAGGTGTGCACTGTGAAGGATACTATTGCATTATGTCGCTTTTCGATGGGCTTTGTTTCACGTCTTTGATAAAATATCTCAACATTAAAAAAGGTTACCTGTTGTCAACTGACAGCATGAATGGAGTTCAGATTATAAGCATTCTGATTCAAAGATAAAAATTAATTGCTCCAAATTATTTCTGTGTCCTTCCAAGATTAGGAAGAGGTCCTCTATAAACCTTGTCCATAATCTTACACGATCTAACATGTTCTGATTTTTATCAGTCCATATTGTTCCTGCTTTCCAGTAGCCCAGAAGCAGATTTGGATAAGTATGGGCAAAAGATGTCTCCATAGCTGTTCCTCACTTTCGTAGTTAGTGGGTTCCATCAAAGATAAATCCATTATGGGTTAAGCAGAAACTAAGCATTTCAATCTACATTTTTGAGTGCTCAATATAAGTCATTGTTCACGCTCTGAGAAAATATTGGCATGCTGTTAAACCATCCTCATGTCTGATTGAGGTGTAAAGTGAAAAGACATCTGTCAATGCCATAATATAGATATCTTACTATTTAATATCCCGTATTTTTGCAAGGCAGTGCATAGAATCCCATAGGGCACCCAGAGAATGGGGGGTTGGGGTTCCCTAGGCCAAAACGGCCCCGGAAAGCCACATGGCCCCCTCCTGTATTAATAAACAAAAAAATAAAAGATCAGGTCCTGGGGAATGGGGTTCTGTTGTAAAGATGATGCGGACAGATGACAGGATACTTCTGGTTGGTTACAAATAGATTTAATGCAGGACAGGTTCACAGGGTTGAAATTGGCCCAGGTAGTCCTCTTCCTCCATTTGGTAATGGCCAGGCCCGGGGAATGGATTCCTGAGATGTCGTAGGGGGACTGCACCCTTTTGTTAACCACTCTGCTAAAGGGCCTCCTGCCATACTACTAGTTGGGGGATGAAGTCCCCTTGGCTGCTGAGGGTCAATGGGACCATGAACTCCTAGTGTTGCGATATGTAAGTACTCCACAGCCATATTGCTGAGATTGTTACAGGCCCCTCCCCCTTTCTTAACCTCTCTGCACAGGGGCCTCTTGGTGCACTACTGGTTGAGGGATACATTCTCCTTGTCTGATGAGGGTTTCAGGGGGCCAAGAACCCCTATGTTTGCGACATGTAAGTCTCCTATTGCTGGGCTGCTGAGACGTCGTCGGAGGCCCCTTTCTCAACCATTCTGTACATGGGCCTCCTGACATACTTCTGGTTGGGGGATGAACTCCTCCTGGCTGCTGAGGATCATTGGGAACCTAGAACCCCTTTTGTTAAGACAAGTAAGTACGCCCCCACAGCCGGGTTTCTGAGATGTAGTCAGAGCCCGACCCTTTCTCAACCACTCTGCACAAGGGCCTCCTGGCACACTACAGTTTGGGGGATAAAGTCCTCTTGACTGCTGAGGGTCGTTAGGGGCCAAGAATCCCTATTGTTGGGATATGTAAGTCCCCCACAGCGGGATTGCTGAGACGGCATCAGAGGCATTACCCCCTATCTCAACCACCCTGCTCAGGGTCCTTCTGGTGTCCTACAGGTTGAGGGATGAACTCCCCTTGGCTGCTGAGCAACGTTGGGGGCCATGAACCCCATATTGTTGTGATAAGTAAGTCCCCTACAACCGGATTGCTGAGCCTTCATCAGAGGCCCCACCCCCTTTCTCAATCACTCTGCACCAAAGCCTACTGGCATACTACTGGTTGGGGGAGGAAATATCCTTCGCTGATGAGGGTCATTGGGGGCCAAGAACCCCAATTGTTGATATAAGTAAGTCCTCCACAGCAGGACTGCTGAAACGTCATCGGAGGTCCCACCCCCTTTTTCAACCACTCTACATAGGGTCCTCCTGGTGCATTACGGATTGGGGGATACATTCCCTTTGGCTGCTGAGAGTCATTAGGGGTCAAGAACCCCTATTGTTGTGACAAGTAAGTCCTCCACAACGGGATTGCTGGTAGGTCATTGGAGGTCCCGCCCCCTTTCTCAGCCACTCTGTAAAGGGGCCTGTTGGTGCATTACTGGGATGAACTCTCCGTAGCTGCTGAGGGTTGCTCAGCTGCTTGCAAGCACCCATCAAGTCTCATCGCACTCCCCGTGCACATGAAATGACATGTTCTCCATGAAACGCAGAGTTGGAGAATCCCGCAAACTTCATTAGCGGACCAGAATTTTACACCCAGGTGTTGAAAAAGCCAATGGTTACAGGGACATTTTTGTTAGGCAATTGAATTTAAAAAACCTTAGAAATTCACTAAAAATTCCAAGGGGTATATTTACAACAAAATGGTGCAGCGCTGCAAGCAATGTAGCTGTGTAGCACTGCGTCATTTAAAAAACAAAAGAAAACGGCACACCTCTGTGTTTTTACTTTCATCTGTGCTGAAAAAGTTGCCTAGCGCCAACGCAGACATCCTTGCGCCATGGTGCAAGGGTGCCTGCATTGCAGTATCACCCCCCCATCAGCAGGACCAGCTTCAATCCAGTGGCACAGCAAGCAAGGGGCCCACGTCTGGGCATACCCATGGCTACTTAGGGCAGACATCGTAAACACAACAAGATGGTGGACAGAGTACTGAAACTTTTCAACCACTCACTCCTAATCAAGAGATCTGGGTTTAATCCATCATTCTTTTGCTCACTAGGCTACCCCAGTTTGGAACCGGCCATATGCAAATCAGTCTTGACCCTGTTCCTTATGTGAACAGTCCAGCCCGAACTGCCTGACCTGGCAGTTTGGGTTGAACTATTCCAATGGGGAGCAGGCTCGAGACTGACTTGCATATGGCTGGGTTTAAACTGGAATATCATGGGGAGCAAATAAAATGAGAAAATATGGATTTAGGCCCAGATCTCTGTACTGGGGTGAATGTTTGACATTGTTCAGGATTCTGTCCATCAATTGTTCTTTTTGTATTTGTCACCCTGAGTGGGACGGTTATGCCCAGATGTGGGTCCCATGATCTTCATGCGACTGGAGTCAAGCTAGCCTGTTGAGGAGAAGGTAGATTTCCGTAGATCAAAGCAGCAGGCTGGACTCACATGGCGAGGTCTTGGTAAAGCTGTTGACAATAGCAGGAAAAAGAGCAGAGAAGGAGGAGCCGGATTTCCACGCCAAAATGGTTGTTGTGGTCGATTGGGAACTGGTCGCTGTCAAGCCGGGTGAAGATTTTTACTTTTGGACGTAAACAGGCTTTTGAAAGTTGAAAACCTCTAGTGGGATGAAGCTTCAGGCTGTAGCTGAAGAGGACTCCACGAGGACGGATAGCATTGTTGAGCGATCCCACTGACTGTGATTTCCCACTGAAAAGAAGAATGTAGCAGGAGCTGCTGCAAAGACAGGTTGACTTGTGATGCACCAGGGGCAGATTAGCTGGCATGTAGGCTCCTGGCCTTCCATCGTTTCTCAGGACAGGTTTTGGTGAAAATCTTTCTAAGTTTACATTTTTTAGGGTTTGACAGGAGCAGCACCCTTAACATCACTTCCAAACGTTCAGAAACTGAAGGCACCACTTGGGTGGCTAGGAGTCGCTCCATCAGAGGCCAGGTGCAGGGTTCAACGTCAATGTAGTTAATTTTGTTCCTTTTGCTCACCCAGGAGGGCAGCCAAGTAGCTCTTGGAGTCACTTCTGGTGGTCCTGGGTTCAAGATGATCCAGTTCTCCTTCAAGCAGCAAGGCAGGACTTTAGCAGCAGGGATGTAGTCTGGTAGCAGCACAATCCTCTGGGGGTTCAGGAATTCTTTCAAAGGACCAGTAGTTTACTTTAAAGGTGTCCTGAGGGTCCAGTATTTTTATGATGCCACCCTTTGAAGTGGGCGGAATCCCTATACCACCCCCACATCTGGCTATGTTAAGTTCTCTCCTATCCCTGCCAAGGCTCCAAGATGTTTGGGTTGACAAAAGACTAGTTTCTGGTTCTTTTGTGTGTGCTGGAGGTAAGCCCTTTGGAGGTGTAAGTGGGACAGGGAACAGCTCCACCCCAGCCATCCTGGCAGGATGGTCCCTCCTGCAAACACCTAGTCCCATTTTAGCTCACTGTCTGGGAGTAATATACAGCTCAAGAGCAAATCATAGTCATGTGACCCAGGATACTGGTAGCAGGCACCAAACTGTTGGGACAAGAAAATGTCAACATTCTGAATTGTGGTTTAGAATCTGCCTTTACAATCAACCCGATGGCTGCTGCCGTCGGCCAACGGTTGTCGCGAGCACTACCTAGGTAGTGCTGCTCACGTCCGTTGCCGACGCGGCCCTACCCGTTCTTTGAACGTTCCACACTGGAGCTGAACGTTCGAAGCAGCCAACGTGTTAAAGAGGATTTTAAATTACAATTTGAGTGTAAACATGATATCTCTACCTGCTTGCAATCCAAAGTTATCACTTATTAAATGTAAATGGGATAACCCAGTGTTATCCAATGGAAGAGATAGGTCTTACAATAGTGAGTGCTGTGCATTGTGACCCGTGTGTAGGCACCAGCGGCCATCATGTAATGGGTTCTCTTAAACCAAAAACATCCCAAAATTGCCGGACATGCGTGAGCAAGAGTCATGATGCTTGTATGTGCATGCAAATGACAAAATAAAAATTGTTAGCAAAGCTAATATGTCAACCTTTTTTTTTTAAAAAAAGGGCCTCTTGGCCTTACCAGTGCTTGTTTCCACGTGGGCAAGGCAGTGCAAGGAAATGACATTACCTAATGCGTATTATTCTTTCAAACAAAGCCACATATTAGAAAAGACACTGGCTTAGGTCACTGGTTTTGGATTTATGAGGACTAGATGTTAGTCAACAAGTGACTGTGGCTATGGTAGCCCTGAACATGTATTACTTGCATGAATCATCCAGGGTGGGGTGCCTGGAAAATGACTGCTGGGTTTCAATGTCCTTCTTGGGTTAGATTTAAGATTTAAGAATGGTTCGTATTGGCTTTCCTTGATTGACTAGATTAATTCACATCAAAATGATTAGTCATTATGTATGTATATCTAAAAGATTTATTTGAAGTTACAAGACATTTCCTGAGAAGAGTTAAACAAATGGATTTCCTTGAGTGAATTACCCTCATATCTAAGCCCAGGTGTTTGTCTGCTGCTAAAACATTGCAGTAGCCCTTTGGAGGAGTAGCTGTGTGGTTGGCATGAGAGAAAGACATACCCAAGAGGCAAAATGGGAGCTCTTCCACCTGGCTTCTACCTCAGAAAGGCCGGGAGGACTGGGGTAGAGTCAGTCACATGTTTTACTTAGTCGTGCCACACCAGTCCATCTGATGTACTTACCTTTCGAGAAATCTCAAGATAAGCAACACACCAGCTAATGATACCTTCCCAGTACCACACACACTCTGGGATGGAGCAACGTTAATACGTTTTTTTTCTAACTAGAAGTTATCATGACAAAAATGTTATTTAACATTTGCTGGTACTTTTGGGCCCTTCCTTCTATTTTTTACACATGCTTTCGTTCTGAAAATCTAATGTTATGGGGCGATAGAGCATATTTTATAATTGTATTTTTTTTAATTATTCTGTGCAGTTTATCTGAATGTGACCCGAGCCTTCCTCATCATCTCCATTGTCTTCCTGGTGCTGGCCGTGAGCATGAAGGTCTCTGCAATCAAGGGTCACAACTTACTAGGGAAAATGAACATGCAGAAGCAGGCGGGCTCCTGGTCCCTCATTGCAGGTGGAGTATGAAATATAAACCTTCATCTTTACCCTTCCAGGGCCACATGTTTAATTCTGGACTACTGTTTTTGAGCATATTTGCAGATGCAGCATTGTAGCAGACTACTGACTACTCCACTCAGCTCCTCCTAAACAACAGAGCCTTTTAGTATTTTGTTCCAGGACCTCCTTGTCCAACTCCTGGCCTTTCCTGTGCTGTCAGTCCCCCATACTGTCCTACTAATGTGTTCCTCCCCTAATCTGAGGCTCTGGTATCCGCGCATTACACCACAGTGCTATATTGCTGCCTTCCAGCAAGGCGCTATAATATTGACCTTCTCCATCGCTTTTGATTCAAATGCTGTCACCCAAACCCGGCTCCCCTGCTGCAAATATCCCTGACACGCTGCACCACTGTTGCAGGAATGTGCTTTTGCACACGGCACTCCCACCCACAGGCTGACAAGTGTCACTCCCTTTCAGTAATACAGGAATGAGACACACTTGCGCAGAGCACTTTACAGTGCTTAGAAAGGACTAAAGAAGGCACGCCTCTTTCACACAAACCCTGAAACTTCTATGGTTGAATACTGAACATTTGCATATAATGGACCATGGGGTGGAACAGATGACTGTGAGTTCATTTAAAGTCACCGCGGTGTACTGATACGAGTTTTGGTGCTTTATTTATTTTCAGTGTTATTATGGGGGTGAAGCTGTTGCAGGACCTCAATAAGTGCTGTACAGTGTAACCTGAAAAGAAAAGACAAAATACAAATTAGGGTTCCCTCACCTCTTCTACGTTTATCTAATAGATAGTGTGATTAGACTATAATCCCTGGGACTGAAAAACCAAAGGCTTTCTTTTGGAGAATGAACCCAAATCACATTAACATTTGTGTAATAATAATGCTAACTTCACAGAAGGTGTTGGTCTAGGTGATGTAAGGTTTAAGACAGAGCTAATGGGAACAGGTAAATCAGCTCATGATGCAACTTGAAACCTGGACCCTAATCCCAGAGACCCACCTTTTCTGCATTGTATCTCAATGTTATGCTAGTAACAATAATAGAGTGCACACAAAAAGGAGTCTCCAGGGGGAGTGAATCCAGGGTGATGTGAAGAGTGAAGATAGTTGGCAGATGCTTGTGGGAGAGTGCCCCAGCAGACTGGATCCAGAAGGTTTGTCTGACAATATTTGAAGCAGGGCTGGATAAGAAGGTTCCCACATACATGTCGCAGTGTGTATTTGTGAAACCATTGTCATAGAATCAGAACAAGCATTGCAAAGGCAGTATGTCTTGCTTATAAATGAAAGCTTTTCAGTCATTGGTGGGTTTACTCACGCAGTAAGTTATCAAACACTCATTCTGTTATTCATCCTTACACCTGTGTATCTACTCACCCTCCCACATACTTATTCTCGCTTTCACCCACTTACGCAATCACAGGACAAAACACACAAACTCAACAAGATAAAAAAAAATACTGCTGCCTAAACACTCAGAGACATCATAATACATTGCATGTCCCAAACAGACACAAACACTCTGAGTCACAATAATACACAACACAACTGTTTTGCTGTGAGATGTCCACGACATCTCACAGCAAAAGCAGCAGTGGGCCAACCAAGCCCAGGGTGTGAGCTCTACTTTTGTGTGTTGATTTATGGTGATTGTCAGGTGTGTGTTATTTTCCTCAGATGTAATTGGAAGAGATCTCTGCCCATGTGACTTAGAACTATATTTGGCCAATTTACACCTAGAAATGCCAGTAGTCCTGCTAGCCGTAACTCCACAGACTTATTTATTCTAACCACGTTTTATGGAGAGTCCGGCATGTGGGTCTACTAATATGCATTCACGTTCCCTTCTCTTTGAATTCAGTCTAGGCAGAGGTTTAAGCCAAGGCATGTGCATACATCTACATGTGCAAAAGTCACCTTAGCTAGAGTTACCTGTTTCAGTTGCTTCCACAGACTTCTTCCCGTTAAATAACCTGTGCATGTAGTAACCTGGAAGTGTCCCCAAGAAGCACATCAGTTACAGAGAGAACCCAGAATGTTCTGACCCCTCCGTAGCATGGATGAGGAACATAGCCAAACCATCTCACTGTGAGGAGGAAAACATGGTGGCCATCTTGTGGCTTCTATGCTCATCTCCAAGGCTCTATGTGTAAATCTATGTTTATCTTCAACATATTTAAACCTATTATATTGCTGTAAAAATACATTGCTTTATAGGGCAGTCCAGCACTGGTGGATGTCTCTATTTCTATTGGCTCAAATGGAAACCTCTTTCCCTTGAATGGTTTTTAACCTGGCTGTGTTTTTTAGATGTTTATCTGTGTAGTTGCTGTGAATTCAAGAACCTGTACAGGTTAGCATACTGTTCTTTGGTCTATGAAGTGTGTCCTAGACTAAGGACCGCTGTAAAGTCATTTGCATTCACCAATCGGTCAATCAGTCAGGTTTCCTATATAGCACGACTACTCACCCGTATGGGTCTCAAGGTGCTCTGGATGGGGGGGACAGCTGGTCCGCCAGAGGCGCGGTGGGTCAGTCGAAGAACCAGGAGTATAATGTGCTTGCGGGCTCTTCTGATACCACCCACATGGGCAGAAAAGATTGACTTCTGATCAGATACCTTTTCTCCACCAGGTGTGTTTACTGTGATCGGCATGTCTGTGTTCACCGTGACGTCTGGCATCAATCCTCGAACGGGTTACTACTCATGGTCCTATGCATTGGGCTGGGTCTCAGCAGCCGTAAGCCTCGTGGCAGGTGAGTCTTCAACCTTAATCCTTCTATGCCCAGGGGTGGATATAAAGGGGGCTGATATTCAGTGAAGGCCTTTGCTTAATTCAGACTTTAACAAAAGAGAGAGCCTGAGAAAAACAAATATTGTGTTCTGTGTAAAGCACCCCTATTTGACTACTACCAAGAACCTGTTCTCCCCATCCCTTTTCACTTAGAGTTTTTCACCGCGTTAGGTTATGGTCACTTCACTGGGGCTCACCAAATCACATATGAATTGTTTATATTGTAAATACTTCACACTTTAAGAAATACTGTTTGTGGTGATTACTGGGACTACTAAATTAAACCTTACTCACTTCGGCTGAAGTGAGCACTACTCTGATAGTTTGTCGTGTGGTATTTTTTAAAAATAAAACTTGATAAATATATTTTTTTAAAATGTGGAAAACTGCCTTGACCCCAGTTAAATAAGGTCTCATTTTGACTGCTTATGTCTTTTGATTAATTCAAGCAAGTTATACTTTCTTGCTGAAGTTGTATCTTTTTGATAAATGAGTTGCTTGTGAGCAGTGGTCCTTGCTCCTTTGCTTAATTCAGGGCAGCTCTTCTGATTCCCAGTGGAGCTACAGAATGAGTACTTTTACCTTTATGAGTTGGGATTGTTTGAGAGAATATAACTGACTGTCACTATCTATGTGCAGGTGGGTGAGTGAATACATGCAACTGAATTTGTTGGTGTATTTCAGTGAGTCAGTGTGTGGATTACTTTGCACACTTCATGCCTATGTTGCGTATAAAGTCTAACTAAATACAATGGATAGGTGCTTGGATACATGTACAGTTTAAAAAAAAAGAAATACTCCTGTTATAAACAATATTAGATCTTGTCTCTACAACACAAAATAAATAGATAATAATGTAATTGAATCCAATCCAATCCAAAAATTCTTTATTTCGGCCTTTCAGACCATAAAAGATACAATAAAAACTTTCAGCATTTAAAAGAGATCCACTTACAATTAAAACAGGCCAATGTACATTTCATAAAAATACATTTCCTTGGAGAATCTGGTCATGAGTGGGAGTAAACATTATAGTTCATATCAGTGTTCAGTCTTTTACTAGTTTACTTCTTATTTGTCACATAGCCATTATAAACTTGGCAACGGCAAAGACTATGTGAGGCAGGGTACTTGTTTTCAGTATTCTGTACGAGTGTGAATGGCTCCTTATGCCCAAGTTCCTACACAATGGCGCTAGCCAATATTTCCTTTGTCTAGTGTAAGCTGGGCAGAAAAACAGAACATAAATTTCCTCCTCATCATGTTTACTGCACCCCGGACAGATCTTATCATTCCTCATTGTCCATTTCCAGGTAAAGGTTTTGATCGGCAGGGTGCCTAACCTCCATTGGATTAACAATTTTCTAGCTAAAATGGAGAAAATAATGTCCATAAAACCTTCGAATTGATAAGAATTTTGGGAATCCAAAAATTGATCAGTTAAAATACCATTATTGGGTGCACACATCAGAGAAGCTAGACTTTTCTCCTTGTATACTTCGACCAGTCTTTTGCGAGGGACCCTTTGGCAACCTTGTTCAGGAAGCTCCCATAGCTCAGGGAGTCTCAGGCGGTACAGTTCTCTCTTTATGAAGGCCAACCACGGGATTCTGTCACGCTGGTTCAGATTCATTACATGGATAAGGTCTTGCCTGTAGTGTGCAAGCTCACCGGTGGTCCAGAGCCTGTGCCAAAATCTTAGCGGTTTTAGTTCCAGATCCTCGCCTATCGAGGGGAGGCCCACATCTAGTCTTAAAGGGAGCAAAGGTGTGCCACGGGGAGGGCCAGGAGACGTCTGAGGAAGTTGTTTTCTACTCTGACAAGTTCTGTCCCAGCTCTATACCCCCATAACTCACTACCATAGGATGCGGCCGCTTTGGCTTGGGTTTTATACATCTCTACTGCCGGGCTAATAGGTTTGTAGGTAGAAGTGTTTGCAACCTTCAAAATAGCCCCCGACAATTGGGACAACTTTAGCCGGGATCTGGCTATCTGGGGGTCCCAAGATAAGTTCTCATGTAGGGTAACCCCCAGGTACTGGAACGTTTTTACCCTTTCCAGTCTTGCTGAAACCAGTGTCGGATTTGGTCTGGTTTTATGGGAGGGGTTGAATATCATGAATTTGGTCTTTTCTGTGTTGATCTCTAGACCGTGTTGGCTACAGAAAAGACCAAACCTGTCCAATATCCTTTGGATCCCCATCGGGGATTTGGAAAGCAGGAGGGTATCGTCGGCAAACATAATGGCCGGTACCCTCCTGCCTGCCAACAGCGAAGCGTCATTGTCCCTAACATTGTCGAGATGGGATATGACACTGTTAACTAAAAGGCAAAACAGGGTTGGCACCAATAAGCAACCCTGTCTTACCCCTCCGAGAACTGGGATACTAGATGGCAACGTTCCATCCCTCCCACACCTAACCTGTGCAAAGTTGCTGTCATGGAGCCTAATTATGGCATGTAGTAGATGGGTAGGAACACCCAGCTCCTTTAGGACCTCCCATACTTTCTTGCAGGGACCAAGTTGAAGGCGGACCTCAGGTCCACGAACTCCATGTACAGCCTCCCCACCTCGATCCTCACAGTTTTCCAATAGAGGAGAACGAGGCGGAAAATCTGATCCATGGTGGACGTTTTTTTCCTGAAGCCCGCCTGGAGGGGACTCAGAATTTAATTTTCCTCCATCCAGTCTAGAAGGTGGTCCAGGAGAAGGCGGGAAAATAATTTTTGGGGGACATCTATAAGGCTGATCGGCCTGTAGTTGGCTGGGAGCAGAGGAGAGCCCTTTTTGAAGATAGGTACTATCTCTGCCCCCAGCCAAGTACAGGGGATCTCCATACCTCCCGCGATGGAATTAAAGAGGATGAGGAGGTACGGGCCCCAGATCTCTGGATGGTGTCTAAAAAGATCGCCAGACAATCTGTTCTAGTCCAGGGCTTTCCCCAATGCCAGTCTCTCTATTGCACTGACCACCTCACCCAGGGTAAATTCCAGTCCAACTACAGGATTGGGTAAGAAATCAGAGGCCACATCATTAGCAAATTCAGGGGTATCTTGGCACAATTTGCTAAAATGGGCTTCCCAAACAGATGCTGCTATGTTTGGCTCCACTGCAGTTTTAGGTCCTCCAGAGCCAGTATTTACCAAGGACCAAAATGTTCTGGAATCCCTCGCTTCTAGTGCTAGGGAAAGGTCCTGCCATCTGTTCCAGTCCCATTCAGACTTTGCTTGGGCCATGGCTTCCCTGTATTTCCGCCTAAGCTCTACTACCTTACCCTTATCAGTACCTGCTTTTATTGTGGCTATTAGCTCTGTCTCGATCTTTTTACAGGAAGAATTGTACCAAGTTGAGGTTCGGGTCTTTTTCTTCCTTGGCACTACCACCGGGTAGAAAACCTCGCCTAGGGTTCCCACTAAGTCTACATGAATTTGAGCTAGTTTCTCGTTAAAATCTGGGGGTCTAGGCTGGTTGATTAGTGCATCCATTTCATTTAGCTTGGGGAGTGCTAGTTCATAGATTTTACTTATACTCTCTTTTGAGTTTACCAATTTCCCCCACTTTACCCTGCGTCTGTTGGAACTAAGAACCAGATTCCCTGGGTCTTCACTGGAATCGACGGATAGTGACCCAACAACAGGTGTGGGGTGCACCATGTCCAGTAAAAGTGCGTTGTGATCAATGTCTGTTCTTTCAATTACCCTAAAATCCTGAACCTTGGACCACAGGCCTGTGTCTACAAAAATGTAGTCCAGCCGCGATTCATGGTCCTTCCTATTGAAGGTACATGATGAAGGGGTGTCAGAAGGGGTACGCCCATTGCAAGCCCTCAGCGCAAAGTTTAATGTCAGGGACATAATTTGCACTGCAAGAGGGGACCAAGATTTGGGATGGGGGGATTGGCATGGCGGGACACCCCAGTAATCGTCTTCAGCAGTTAGGGCGCCCTCCTTCAGACCTTCCAAGGGTTCGAAGTGACAGTTAAAATCTCCGCCCAACACTATCTTACAGTCGATGGGGAGTTGACCAAGGAATGACGAAAGATCATCGAGTATAGGTGATTCCATGGATGCACTAACTGGGCGAGAGTACACATTAATGATTGCCAAATTGAAGGCATTGGGTCATTTAAGTATAACGCATTGTATGTCCTGCGAGAAAGTAGATACATTCTCCGCATTACACCCAATATGACTAGCTACTCAGACCGCCAAACCACCTGAGGGCCTCCCTCTACCACTCCACTCCACTTGGCTTTAATTTCGAAGACTGCATATCCTGCTCTACACAGGGGTTCCCTGGCCCAGGTCTCTTGGAAAAGAAAGATGTCACTGCTGTCTACTAAGGAACCCCAGTCATTTGTATCTAATTTATTGGCAATACCCACCACATTCCAGGAGAGAACCTTCAAGGTTCCAGCTGGAAGTTTTGGTCCCAACCCCCCGGTTATCTCGGGTACGGTGTCCAACGGTGCAACATCGGTCCCTTGCAGTGTTGTTTCCAAGGTAGGTGGAACTGCGGGTGTTAAATTGGGGTCAGATGGAACTGCGGGTGTTAAATTAGGACCAGGTGGGCTCGGAAGTAAGTTATTTACCTGACCCCGGGAGCTAGTAGAAATTAAGCTCTCCCGGGGAGATGCGTCAGATTCTCGAGTGATGGTATCAATTGTACCTTTCCCTGCCCCCTGTCCCGCAGTTTCCTCAGAGATACTTTGGAAGTGCCCAGAAGATGCACCCCGCTGGAGTCAGTCAACCTGATCAAGGCAACTGAATCTGTTGAATCTGAACGGGGATGTCATTGCGGGTTGGCCTGTATCTTGACCCATCGACAGCAAAACCCACCCTTGTCCAGCCATCGTCCCTCCTCATAGTCAAGTCACGTACATTAGGATAGAAATACGACAGAGGGACCAATTCTATGGATGTGTTACCTGAGCTCCCAAGCCAATTACAAATGTAGGTAGCAACCTGTGGACTCTTGAAGCTTACAATTATACAATCCCCCGCACTTTTCTTGGCAGTGTACTCCCCCATGGAACCCTTCTAACCATAAGTACTTCTCCTCTTATATTAGGGGGTAAGGGCCTTTGGGCATTTAACCAGCTAATAACTTTATTGTGTAGGGAATCATAGGATTCCACCACGTTGCTGGAAAGCTCTGGTACCCCCATCAGAATCACAGTGTAGGCCACCGCATCAGGGGGCAGGTTAACTGCTTTTCGCCGGTTGAAAGAACTAGCTGACCGGTTTGGGCAGTTAGCTGTTTCATTAGATGGTCTCTCCTGTCCAGATGAACTGGCCAAAGCGGGCGGCTTTGATCTCCTGGCAGTTGGTATCAGAGGCAATAGCCTAGGAAGGGGTACAGGGGCAGGTTGTGGCGTAATTATTTCAGACTGGTAATGGAAAAATATTGCTTTTTCTACCATGTTCCATGCATTTTTGTCATTTTAATAACTGTTGTTTGTCTTAAACAGCCAATAATGCTACTTTGTGAAATAACCTGAGCTCCATCACAGACCCCAAACAGGTAAAGAAATGGGATAACTTTGACACTTTAAGGGAAGCACATAGGTGGCAATCACAGCACAAGGAGATGAGCTGGAAGTCAGTTCAGGCAGGAACAAAAAATAAGGTAGAACAGTAAAACATTTATGACTGCTACCTTCGAGGAGGCACCAACTCTATTTCCTGTGGAGTGGCAGATGGTACCAAGTCTGTGGCGTCTGGCACCTAACAATGGTTGCAAATCATACTATCTGAAAGACATAGTTACAGGTCATTGAGGAGTGATCTTGTATGTAAGTGTCTGGAACAAATACTAATTCCCTCTGCCTTTAGAAAGGAAATAGTGTTTACAATTGATCTATTCGTGATACCTCCCGTACAAGCCTTGAGTTCTTTATTTTGCTTTGCTGGATCAGCATGACTTATGATCACCCAAAAACAACATGCACAGTGCTAGAGGAGACTACACTTCATCTACAGCTCATCTAGAGACTGACAGCCATTGGGTTGGACTTGGTCCGAGAATCTATATAGTTTTTCTCAATAGGTTACACAACTTTGATAACTGTTTGTACAGAAGCACAGCTCCAACATAAAATATTAACTAAGGTTACCTGAGAAGTAGGAAAGGGAAACAAGTGTACCTTTCAGAAGACAAAGTGTAAGCCAGAGGGGATACAAAAACAGAGCTTACCAAGAAAACAGCTAAGCATTTTCTGGCTGCTAACAATAGAATTGATGACCTACAAACCACAGTGACAGACAATGCACATGATAAAGCAAAACTAGGACTTAATGTCCAGACCTTAAATACAGTACAACCTGTACTAACAGCGAAATAGAAACATGATGAAAAGCAATCAATTTAAAGGTGTATTAGATTCAGAGGAATTCCCGAACCAATTTCAAATGAAGTTCTGATTATTCAGATCTAAATCCAATTTTCTAATAATCTTCAAGATCCTGAAAGGCCTGAAATAGAACTAGATTATACTCAATACTCAATTGTTCAACCATGAAAGAAGATCTGCATACTGCCTAAAAATCATCAGAGGGGATACATTGATCAGAAAAGAGACATGCTCTGAATGTCTTTATGAAGTACAAAAAACCGCCACGAATGGCAGAGCACACTGCTCACTGTGCAAATTTAGTCCAGAGGGACTCTCTCTTTAAATCATCAAAATTATTAAAAAACCATTAATTATTCAACACAATTATTCAAACACATTGTAATTCCGCTATTCATGCAAATATTTAATATATGTACTGAGTGTATGTTAAGGTTTCCTTGTTCAAACAATAACAAAACACATATCACTGGTTCATTCAAATCATGAAAACCAATACATTCTGCTAAACATTGCAGTGCAATCGTCCATACAAGTGGTTAATTAAGAAACATTTTGAAACATTTTATGGTGTGCCAAATGCATTTCGGGACTGAGGTGTCCCTTCCTCAGGGGCAATCTGTAAATGCAAAAAACTTTGTTTCAGGATAAACAGAAAAATACTAACACTATACAACAAATTACTAATGCTGTAAGTGATGACCAATCCTATGGCGGGTCATGATCAACTATCATGTCATACATCACCAATTTTAAATGTGCTAGTCCAGCTTGAACTATTTTGCGATGGATATAGTGCGCTTCCAACCCCTCTTACTTACAGTTAGCTGAATGTCTTTATAACAGGTTTAAAGAGCTGTGCACATCTCTGAAGTGGTCAGAGCACTATGGATGTTGTTATTTTTTAGTGAAAAGCTCTCTCTACCTATCGTTTTTTAACATGGTTTTGTGTTAAAACCTATGCGAGGTTGCTTGGGAACACTTATGTGCCACCCATGGAATGCCCCATTGTTTGAAAGCACTACTTTGTATTACTTTGGGGCTGCTTTTCAGTGCAAATAATGTTTAGTGCTGGAACAAATTCCAAATCAACAGTTTGAAGTTGTTTGCGTCCCTTTTGTGATGCAAACCCAGTGCACATTTCTAGTAAATCTGCTCATTGTATTCTACCACCTGTGGCCCTTGTGTTTGCATTGTTTAATATTATGTCTGGTGACAAGTTGTGAATATAAAACAAAATATCCCTGAAACCATAAAACAGACTATTACTTTAGCTTTATGAGTCCTTTTTATTAACTAAGGGCTTTAAACAATTTCTCATATATTTTTTATCTGTTTTGGGGATCCTTAAACCAAATATATTTTGAACATACCCTTAGAATTGTGTTGCAAATGTAGCTATCATTACAATACTTACATAAATACAGTACAAACAGTGCAATAAACAACAACATACAATTTTGTTAGCATTTGAAACATATACATATTTACATATTCTCTTTTTCAGGAACCATTTTTGTCCTACACATTCTTTATCACTGTTGGAACATTTCCTTATTTGGTCCTCAACTAAGACAATTTTATACTCAATTTGAAAGACTCAAAGAATAGAGTTTGAGTTCTCAGAAAAGTTCTCTATGGAGTATGTTTTATGTCCATATGTACTCTGAACCTCTCAATTATAGAATGCCAACGCGTTTCGACCTTTGTTGGGGCAGACCACAACAGATTGCTTATGTGAAGGGCTTCATCAGGGCGAGATTTTCACGTAGGACATTATGCCAGTTCCTTATTCTTTTTGGTGCTGGAAATGTTTGGTGGCAGTGTGTCACAGCCTGTTCTGATTGGGTTCACACTGGTCTTAGTCTCAGTTCTGCTTTTTTGTGTTTCTTTTACTGGTCAAAAACTGTTTTGTGATTCCTTAAGGGTATTACGTTCTCCTTCAAGGGTCCTGAGCGCGAGGGTCCTATCTACTCTTTCCCGCATACCGCAAGATGCTGTTATTCCGTTTGTTTTAGACTCAAGTTGTGGCATTGATGAGCACAGATTTGTTTTGGGCAGATGGTTGAGGAGTTGTGTTAAGAGCTCAGTGTGAAATATGATGCAGTAGACTACATTAGATATCAATTCAGCTCTTGTTTGCTCTACTTATGGGCAATGTCAGTGGGTGAGGGTTCACTGGAGAAAGGCCATTACAAGATTCCCAGGACCGCAATGTTGTTTGGAGAGTTAAGTGGAGCTTAGAGTAGACGATAGCAACAAACATCCTTAGATTAAGCACACTGGATGGTTGTCTTTCAGGATGTGATGTCAATTGAAGTGTAGCAAATTGAAATGTATGCCTTCCAGAAACAGGAACCAGGATATCAGCCTTGCTGCTCCATTCATACAGAGCTGTCTTTCATCCAATGTGTATTCCAGGATGTGGTGGTATTGACTTAGATTTAAATTGGAAGTGGATTTATCAATGTTGGAACATTTCCTTATTGGGTCCTCAACTAAGACAATCTTATACTCAGTTTGAAAGACTCAAAGAATAGAGTTTGAGTTCTCAGAAAAGTTCTCTATGGAGTATGTTTTATGTCCATATTTACTCTGAATCTCTCAATTATAGAATGCCAACGCGTTTCGACCTTTGTTGGGGCAGACCACAACAGATTGCTTATGTGAAGGGCTTCATCAGGGCGAGATTTTCACGTAGGACATTATGCCAGTTCCTTATTCTTTTTGGTGCTGGAAATGTTTGGTGGCAGTGTGTCACAGCCTGTTCTGATTGGGTTCACACTGGTCTTAGACTCAGTCCTGCTTTTATGTGTTTCTTTTACTGGTCAAAAACTGTTTTGTGATTCCTCAAGGGTATTACGTTCTCCTTCGAGGGTCCTCAGGGCTAGGGTCCTATCTACTCTTTCCCGCATACCGCAAGATGCTGTTATTCCGTTTGTTTTAGACTCAAGTTGTGGCATTGATGAGCACAGATTTGTTTTGGGCAGATGGTTGAGGAGTTGTGTAGTTGTGTTAAGAGCTCAGTGTGAAATATGATGCAGTAGACTACATTAGATATCAATTCAGCTCTTTTTTGCTCTACTTATGGGCAATGTCAGTGGGTGAGGGTTCACTGGAGAAAGGCCATTACAAGATTCCCAGGACCGCAATGTTGTTTGGAGAGCTAAGTGGAGCTTAGAGTAGACGATAGCAACAAACATCCTTACATTCAGCACACTGGATGGTTGTCTTTCCGGGTGTGATGTCAATTGAAGTGTAGCAAATTGAAATGTATGCCTTCCAGAAACAGGAACCAGGATATCAGCCTTGCTGCTCCATTCATACAGAGCGGTCTTTCATCCAATGTGTATTCCAGGATGTGGTGGTATTGACTTAGATTTAAATTGGAAGTGGATTTGATTGGAGTGCATACTTTATTATCCACATTATGTTGCTCAAGGAGTTATCCCACTGGGTGCATGTAAATATTAAAAAAGCTGGTCAAATAAGTCCTCATGTGACACTTTATATAACAACTTGTGTGCTAAAAGAAAGAGAAAATAATGTGCATGCATAAATGGGAACAAGTAACCCAAGCTTCAGAACCTGAGACACTGACCGATGAGGGCATGATTGAGAGGCGGAGTCAGGTTAAGCATCATTCATCTACTCAGGAAGTGACACCACTATATTTCCCATCATCCATCTGCACAGGACATGGCATCCCTGGATTCTCAACAAAACATTCTTTAAAAAGCCAATAAAACTAAAATACAACAACCACATAGTGGGTCAAAAACAAATGGTATGGAGTCTAAAGGAAATCAATGGCTGTACTTTGAGCAAGTAAAAATGGGAAGGGGAGGGAAAAAAACGAAGAAGCGCTCGCACTTAAATAGAGAACTTCTTAATTCTTTCGCCCATTGCCCTAACTTGAAAGGAATCTGCACAAAAGATCTCAGACAGGTGGGCTTTCAAACAAACTTTGATGGAAAAGAGCTTACTAAGGTACAAGTTTATTCTGAGCTCGTAAAAATAGCCATTGAACGAGCTGGTATTGAGATATTAAAAGCAGGGATTCGGTTAGTACCTAATGAAGAAGTAGGGGCTGAAGAAAGTGTCCAGCAAGGAAAAGAGTTCTTAAAGTACCATGCAGGACTTGGTAAAAGGCAAGTAAGATTTACAGAAAGAGGCTTAGGGCAAGGCCCTGGAAACTTTAATATTATAATAAATATTTCTGTTTCGGAAGACTTGGAATCTTAATACTAGCCTCCCAGGTCCTTCACTCCGGTACTTAGAGGAATCCAATAGGTTTGGGCCCATTAGTGATGTGGAATAGGTAAAGGGGCAGCCACATGGCTTAAAAATGGTCTCCTGGAATATAAATGGGATAGGAAACCAAATAAAACTTGAACGGCTAAAATATCTAGCAAAAAATAATGCAATCATCTGTATCCAGGAGACCTGGCTATGGGGCGAGCCCCCTGTAGTGGATGGGTTCTGTCAAGCCTATTGACCGGCAAAAGAAATCTAGATCAGGACGCCCAGCAGGGGGTTAATTGACTTTACTATCTACAAATTTGGTGAAAAACTTCTCCCGGCTCACTGTAACATGTAAATGGCAGCTCTGCTGTAGAATAACTTTAATTGCAGTCAGTAATAAGAAAGAAAATGTGCTGATTGTAAATGTATATATGCAATGGGGGGCAAGGAGGAGTATGGAGTTGAAATGGGTCACTTTAAAAATGATTTAGATTTATTGGGTGAAAAGTACGTTTCAGATTTGATTTTGTTGGTAGGAGATTTTAACCATAAACTTAATCCTAAGCGGCACGATCTCATGTATCAGGATTTTTTAGAATCTTATGATATAATTCAAGCAAAGTCTGTGTACAATGAATGATGTTAGCTTGGGGAATTACCTAGCAAATAAATGTCTCTTCTGTTTGAACGGTAGGTTTCTACAAGATCGCCCGGCAAAAAAAACCTTTAAACAAGGTTCACAAAATTGCCCCATAGATTATGTCTTTATCCCAGCATGGAACTTTGATATAATAAAGGGCTTAATGGTTAACCATATAGAAGAAAGTGACCACAATATTCTAGAAATTGGAACTGGCATTTTCCCATCAATTCGTTGCCGAAAAAGTAATTATACTACAGATGGACTGGCGCATCACAACACGGTTAACCGAAGAAAATATAGAGAAATTAACCAGGCTCCAACATAAAATCGTTCTAGGATGCATAGTTGGTCTAGATCTGGCCTGGTACATTGAAAAATTAAACCAAGTGGTACAAAGTATCAAGGTCGAACTTAGAACAGACGTAAAGATTACCAAGAGTACACAAACCACTCAAGTTAGGAAGGGAAACTGGTATAATATAGCCTGTTTAAAGAAGAAAAGAGAACTAAGGCGAGAACAGCGCAGTCTGCGTAATAAATTTGATAAATCTAGAGCTGAACATCTTGTAAAATTAAAGAAAGAGCATACTATGCTTCTTGATAGCACAAGAAGAGCCCATAAGGATAATTGCTGAAGGAAATTGCTGGAGGCAATAGAATCCAAGAATATACGTTTATTCTGGAATCTAGTCCGCTTAGCAACAGAAGCCTCACCTGCGTCAATGATTTGCGTGGTAGAAGAGGGTGCCTTGGAGGATTATTTGAAAGAGCTATACCCGCTGAGGGGTGAATCTGAAGAGGAAGTACAAAGGGACTGGAGAGGCCTGGTAGATGACCTAAAACCAGACTTCTAAGAAAGAAATGTACTTAATACAATCAAAACTTTATATTTAACAAGAGCCTTCGGCCCAGATAACCTGCCTGCCCTGATAATCAGGTCACGGACATCTTGGTGGGCCAAATTCTTCTTCCAAATGTTCTTAGTAATCCTAGAATCAGGGATAGTTCCAAGTAGTGGGAAGGGTGCGATAATTCGACCGATCCATAAAAAAGGGGTCGTCAACGCACTAAGGAACTATAGATTAATCAACCTACTCGATATAGGAGAAAAAATATTTTCTAAAATAATATTAGGTAGGCTAAAGACTTGGGCAGAAGAGAGAGCAATTATTCCAGTGGAACAGGGTGGCTTCAAAGAAGGCCATTCTACAATAGACCACTGCTTTTCCCTATGGGCGTTGGCCCAGAAGTCAATAGAACAAAATGGGAAGTTGCATTGTTGTTTTGTTGACTTTCGGGCCGCGTTTGACTCTGTGGACCGGAACAAACTCTGGGAGGATTTGATAGGATATGGAATTCCGGATGGCTTATTGATGATCTTGAAAGATCTCAATAGAGGTAACTGGGCCCAGGTTATTAGAGATTCGCATGGGTCACTAACCCAGAAGATATTAATAGGGAATGGCCTTAGACAGGGGTGCGTTCTGGCACTCCTGCTATTTTCAATCTTTCTGGCAGATCTCCCTGCGACACTTGAAGTAGAAAGAAGTGCAAGCCCTAGAATGAGCGGGAACAAAGTGCCTTGCCTATTATACGCAGATGACTTAGTGATCCTAGATCAAACAGAAATAGGACTTCAAAGGAAACTAAATGCTTTTAAAGGTTATTGTGATAGGAAAATTGTGACTGTAAATATGGAAAAAACCAAGGTCTTATGTTTTGGAAAGAGCAAGAAGAACTTTAATTGGTTTTTGGGTAATAACAAATTAGAGACAGTTAAGGAATATAGATATCTAGGCCTCTGGTTTGATAGTGCGCTACATTGGCGCACCCATTTGGAGGCGCAAAGAGCCAAAGCTTTTTCATCCACATGTGGGTTGAAAAGGTTTAATAAAGAATATGGCGACATGACTCATAAACCAATGATAAAGGCATTTGGTGCAATGATCCCCTCCCAAGTATTGTATGGCGCAGAGGTGTTATACCTGAGCGGTAAACATGAGTGGGACCAGGAAGAGGGAAAAATCTTTAAAATATTATTGTCCTTACCAAACTGTACTATGGTTCAAGCAATAAGAATGGAGCTTGGGCTAACTTCATGGACCGTACAATCTCAAATGGCCCTGGTAAGATTCTGGAAGCGCCAAGACCCAGGAGTGACACTAAAGGTCTCACAGTGGTGTAGGGATGAGATTCAAATAAGTAACCTTGCCTGGGCAAAGGATGTGAGCAAAACCCTCCAGAAAGTAACTGGACGCCTTAATGTGAAATTCTCCCAGGACGCCTTGATAGCCGAGTTTACTAAGAAAACCCTTAGGGAACAAGGCCAGTCGCTCTCCAGGGCGCAGGACCAAGATTATATGTCAGAGAAAAAATCGGCCCAGTGGTTAAAAAAGTCATGGGTTAATGATGGCTGGTTCCCGTATTTGGACATTCTGCCTAATCGAGTGCTGAGATATGAAATTCTTAGGACTCGGGTTAGGGTTAACCCATGGAAGATAGATGGAAAATTAAAATCTGCACTGATCGGCCCAGAAGGTAATTGTAACTGTGGGCGTGGACTAAGACATGATATGCCACATATTTTACTTGATTGCTTATTTGTACATGATATAAGGAAATGGTTTTTACGTCCGATATTTCTATCACATAAGATAACTTCACATGCCCAGGCGATCTGTTTACTTACTGATATGCCCACGTTAAAAATTGCAATTGGATTGGGTACATTTTTGAAGGGTTTAAAAGAATATGGAAGGGTGATTTCGAAAGAGGGGCACTGATTTTAAGTTGTTTTAAAGTTTTATAAAATGAAAAATGTTCTTCTTATCCTTTTAGTGATTTTGAGATTTCTGTAAAAATAGGGCGTACTGTATATTGTGTTTCTGAGGGCGTCCCCCTTTTTTAATTTTCTTTTAACAAGTACTGAATTTTACCTATTTAAGATGTAGTAGAATTTTGTTTGTCCGTACTTTTTGAGCCTAATCGCCACCCTCACGCGTCCTGTAGCCTTACTTTTAACCGCTGGTGACGGCCCAGTTATTAAAATTTAATTTACCCTCGGGTACTGGGACCACCACCAAGCCGTTTTAAATCACAACTCACCCAACCTCACTGCACTCTCAGCAATACACCAGCTCCGCTGTATTCAGGCGTCGTAGCACACCCGGGACATACTAGGTGTCACTGGGTGGGCCCAATGATGAAGTATGCCACCAACTAGGTTGGTGGGTGAGGGCTTCATGAATACACCAACAAGGTGCCCGTGACAGAACTAATTTGAGTACTGTAACACTTTGGTTAACTTAAGCTAGTCCTCTTTGTTTAATCACATATAAACCCTCGGGACTCGGACTAGCTAACTAGTCCTCTCTGTCCCTCTTGTTACACGCATATCTTTAACCATGAACAGTGCTCCACTGCCTTTTGGCTTTGTTTGTACTATAGAAATAGCATAAACATTCATTCAGTGGTACAATGGTATCCCTCGAAAAAGGAAAGACAAAAATACCATCACTGTAAGAGGATTCAGCAAGGTACATGGAAGGATGACATTCTCAGAACACAAGAAAGGGACAGTAAAGCTTGGTCTCACAGTGTTTTAGTTTCTAAAATGTTTTACTGCATTCATGTCCAGGACAAGTGCTGTTTCTGAATATTTTACATTCTGTGTAAAATTTGCTTGGTTTGCACTCTAGCTAGCATACATGCACCCAAAAGCAGAATGAACAATGATTGTTGCTTGGTTTTCAAATTTCTAATTGTATTTTTCTTTTTCCACATGAAAACCATCAGCCAATGCGTTTCATTCCCTTATTTAAGCGACTTCTTCAGGGCTAACTCACTAAAAGTTAAACATGGTTGGAATAACTGTTTTATTTGCTCTGGTGTCTTTAATAATATGCAAATAGTCATGCCGAATGTTACCAATCCTCTACCGGTATTGACTGCACACTTCTTTCTGTTTTTTGCATTTACTGTCTCCATAGAATCTTTCTAAATTGCAATTTAATACACATTGTGATTGACTACCAGAGGAACATTCCAATCTCACTCAATTTGGTGTTCTCAGGATAACCTTACCTTGGGGTACATTTTATGGGTACCTTCATCGGCAAGCAATGAACAAATAGGACAGATTCAACAAGAATGATTGGATTGATATTGCATGTATCATAGAGAAAAATGTGCCTTGCTTGAAGGGTGTATGTTTGCTGAGTGCTGTATGTAGGATGCTTTGGGTATTGTATTTGGCGGTTTGAGGGGTGTTTCAGTCTTGTCACTGCAACCTTGATCTCTTCATAAGTGTGCTAATATCACTGAGGAGTGTAAGATTGAAGAGTTACAAAATAGCTCAGTCAGCTAAATTCTTTGGGATTACAAATTGTACATATCTTTTAAATCCATTGTGTGTGCCTTCTATGCTGTAATTGGTAGGTATTACCGGGTACAAATAAACTAGATCTAGAATGTGTGTAATGCAAACAAATAACTTTATTCAATTCTCCATTCTAAATTGGCAAGTAAAATTTGATTTGGTTGGGCGCCATTCGTTGATGACAAGCAAGTTTACATCACTACTCCCAAGCTCGAACCCTGGAGTATGGTTTGTTTCTTGGAATTACTCACGGATGGCTGATTCTGAGCTTGAGGGATAGTCTAGTTTGTATTTGCATTGCATGTCATGTACCCCCTTCCTTTGTTTAGCATGTCCACAATATCACAAACCTTTACTGTGAACATCTACTGTTAATGCATTCTTTGTATTATTGTGCAACTCTTATTTATTCCTATTTACCTGTTCATAAGCATACATTAAATGGTTTTAAAAAGTGGCTTTTGGGGGCTGTAAAGATGCAATGATGTTACCAGTCTTGTTTTCTCTTCTATGCTTTTATTTTTATATTTGACGTGTAGCTGTTTATGTCTCTTTCTCAGTTTTTTTTTCTAACTCAATTCTTGTGTCTGCCTACAGGAATAATTGGCTATTACGTTTTTAAGAAGGAAATTCCAGCAACGCTCGCACAGCCAGAGCCAGTCCCTGGCCAAACTACACAGTTCATGGCAAATCCATACACAGTCTAACCAGGAGCCGTCCAGCAATACCCAAATACCCAGTTCAACCAGGAGTGATCCAACTTAGCCCAGTACCACCTGTGCCCAATCAGCCCTATCCAGGATCAACAGAGGGACTTGTGCCATATCACGAACCACCACCTGCCTATGCGCCGCAACCAGACTTGGCCTTACCCTACCCACAATACCCAGTACAGGCAGCCTTTCCACCTCAACCAGAAAAGCGTTTCTAATTATTTATCATAACTTTGTACACGGTACTTTGGATCATTCAACTTGACTTTAAGGAAGGCGGATTTCCATTGGATGCATCAAGCCACAAGCCAGAAAGCATATTCTGAAAAACAGTCCATTATTATGGTGGCACATGTTC
This sequence comes from Lissotriton vulgaris, assembly GCF_964263255.1. Taxonomy (NCBI): domain Eukaryota; kingdom Metazoa; phylum Chordata; class Amphibia; order Caudata; family Salamandridae; genus Lissotriton; species Lissotriton vulgaris. Next base: position 194,671,873 of record NC_141695.1, read on the forward strand.
AATTATATGTTTCATCATCTAGGCTCAAACTACTATAAAGCAACTCAACACATGCCCAAAGAATGTCATGTTTTTTAATAGGATGCCCTTTTTGGGTTGCAACAAGAATCAGTCTTCCCTAAGGCCTTCCACCTCCTCATTGAGTAAGATCTCCAACCAAATAAAAAACATACCAGAGATACTGCAGGTCAGGCACAAGAGATCAGACCCAATGTCAAGCAACACGTTTAGGAAAGGATACTAACACAAAAAAGTAGTTGAATCCAGATGTTTTTGGAGAGGCAGCAGTTTGGGTTTAAAGCGTATGTGTCATATACAGAGAACCGCAATCATGATAGCGAATGATGCCATTTGCGTGCAATGAAGGCGATGAGGTTCCTGCCTACTGATTTATAGTCAGTACAAGAACACACTCTGCAGCTATTGTACATTGTACACAATAGGGCATCCCTTTGCAAGTTGCCCAAAGTGCATGGGAATTTCCATTTGAAGAAGCATCTTCAATGTTGTGACTGGTAGCTCTGGTAGATCACAGATTATTCAGAGAGACCTCTCGCGATCCACTTGCCTCCCTTTACCATGTGTGGTGTCTCACTGCTCCAGTGCTCAGAGAATGGGATGCTTTCATTCTCTCTGCTACTAAATCCATCGAAGACAAAAATATTTGTGTACAGTCTGTTCTCATTTGAATTTACCTATATGATTTAACAATGAAAGAACAGTTCAATGTCTTACTCTGACAATGTCATTGGATGTCTTTGTAGACTCCACCCTCTCACAGAAGGTTTCCCTCAGTAGAAAGGGTAAAAATGGCAAATATCAAATTCATTTGCTGTACAAGACAAAGTATTTTATTATCTCTCAAAAATTAAGAATAATGGCTTCATGTTTCTTTTCAATCACAGCCAGTTGGTGTGTTGTTGGCTGCTTGCTGCTTGACTGTGCCTATTTCTGATGTCTTAACAGTCAAAATAAATGGCTGACCATGTATGCACGCGTGTGGATGCATAGGTGTCCTTTGAAATTTTTGGGAAATAAAATTCTGCAAAAACATTCAAAATGACCTCCCTTGCCTGTGCTTGTATGCACTCACATTGGCCTATGTCTTTCAGTGGTTTTGTAATTAAGTTTTGAAAAACATTTAAAAAATGGCCGCTCATGTGGGCACATGTACATACATGCCCGCTCTTAAGGCAGCCCTTTTAGAATGGGTTGAAAATCCATTCCAAGATAACAACCCATTTGGGCATTTGCATGCATACAAGGGCGGACATTTTGAAATAGGTTACAAGTCGACTTCTAAACAACGCAGCTTAAGACGTGTGTGTGTGGGACATGACATAGTGCGTGCACCAACAAGGGCCGAGTAGGTGTTTTTGGGCAGCATAAAGTCAAACCCAAAATTAAGTAAACAAAATGAAGGCAAAGACGGCTACAGGATCTTAGGCCTGAAAGGTACTACGTTCTCTCTGTTGTACAACCGGGTTGTTGGGCAGAATGCTAACTCTCAAAGAGAAAGGAACAAATGGCCTTAGTGGTTTGACCCATGAACCTTGTCTTATACTGTGGTTGGAGGAAACACTATGTAATGTCAGATGCACAGATCAATGAATAAAGATGACCTGCTGGTAACCCAACGTATTAAGTATTAGCAATTTGAGATGTCATCAGCGTTGTCACCAATGATACAATTTAACATGTCATGAGTGATGTAATATGTGATGTCAAAAACAGTGCACAACTGCATTTTAACTGTGGCTTTTTCTGTCAATTTCAGAGTTTTTTTCCCTAAACATACCTTATTGAGTTTTCAGCAAACCTTACCATAAATATTTGCTTTTTGTTAATGAGTTTATGTAGCTTTTTAATCAAATTCAACCTAAGTTGAAGCCTGACCATTGTTGTGGAGGGGACACATTTTGGCTATATCTAATGGGGAATACCTGACATCAATTTAGAAAACAGTTGTAGACAAATTATCTATTACATGACATGACTTGTAGAGATGTGATTCAAAGCCTCACTGCATATTAAGTTTTTATGGTAGGCCTTGTATCTTGTTTACACCAGGGATAGGGTGTGCAGAAGCTGTTCTCAAACCTATGCCAAAGAGCTTCACTGTGTACTTCGACTGCATGAAGTAGGAGTAGAGAGCAGTGCCTCGCAGGCCACGACTGAGCACCAATGTCATTGAATGACCTCTGACTCTGTGCAGCGAAAGGTGTTGCAAAATGTGTGGCTTCTGGCCAGTCCCATCAACCCATCCTTTGTTTGCATTTAACAATCTCAATGCACAGCCTTTTATTGTCTGCTGTGAGGGTGAGACGGATGGTCTCACAGGTTTATACTGCATATTCGGGCATCAGGGTTCGGAAACTGTCAAGGCCTGTGGCCAGTCCCTGAACCCCACCCTCTTTGGCTATTCAGCTCAAATTACAGGCAGACTTTGGCCATGTATAGCAGGGGGGTTCTGCAGACCTGGCAGTCCCTCTTCTGTCTCTGAGGCTTGCCCCGGTGTAGATATGCTGGGTTGACTAGAGCCTGGTGGTACCGCCTTTGGGTGTGCCAGGCGGCGGGAACTAGCACCACTTCAGCCAACTGGCCCCACTAGACTATGAAGCTTGCACACAGTGATGATGTATAGGTTGGTGGGACTAGTACCTTCGCATCCAGGCCCCATCAGTCTCTGAAACTTGCAACCGGTGGTGATGTACTTGGCAGGGAGTATTAGTACTTCTGCATCTGGGCCCCCTGAGTTCGTCAAGCTTGCATTCAGCGGTGGTATACGGAGTGAGAATACTACCACTCCAGCAGTCAGGCCCCTTGAGCAAGTGATGCTTTAAACCCGTGCTGGTGTACTAGGTGGGCATCTCCTCACCCGGGTCCCTAATGTCCATAAAGCTTGCACCTCATAGTGGTGTACTGGGTGGCCAGTACTGGCCACATTGCAGTTAGCCCACTTATAGCTGTCAACCTTCCACCTGTTGGTGGTATACTTGGCATACGGAACTGGATACTGAGCAGCTGGGCCCCTCTTGCCCATAAAGCTTGGATTATTGCCTTCAGAGCCTGGCACCTTAAGGACACCCAATTGTAGTGCAGAGGGCATGCAGTACCAGTAAAATCGATTACCAATACATAATTTATAATCAATAATCAATAAGAATAACTCAGAGAAATAAGAGGCAAAATCCGGGATATTGAGGTTAACTCAAAAGGGTTTTATTCCTGTAAAAGGAATTGGGTTATTGGCTCGAGCCAAGGTGGCATACCATTCCGTCACCACATAAGTTCGGGAAGGGGCAGACAGACAACATATTGTTTACAGAAGTACATATATATAGTCAATGCATTACAATGTATGAGCATGTTGTAGGCGTAACAGCTGGAAAAGAAGAGATAAAACATGGAAACGTCATGAAAAAGGTGTTACAATGGGCGTGCATGAAGGCGTGTACTAGAAACGTAATTTATCATGAGGTCACAAGTAGGTGGATCCATAAGAGAATCCTGCAATGTCAGCAGAAATATATGGCAGAGATGCGCGCGGGGGGTTCTGCAGACCTGGCAGTCCCTCTTCTGTCTCTGAGGCTTGCCCCGGTGTAGATATGCTGGGTTGACTAGAGCCTGGTGGTACCGCCTTTGGGTGTGCCAGGCGGCGGGAACTAGCACCACTTCAGCCAACTGGCCCCACTAGACTATGAAGCTTGCACACAGTGATGATGTATAGGTTGGTGGGACTAGTACCTTCGCATCCAGGCCCCATCAGTCTCTGAAACTTGCAACCGGTGGTGATGTACTTGGCAGGGAGTATTAGTACTTCTGCATCTGGGCCCCCTGAGTTCGTCAAGCTTGCATTCAGCGGTGGTATACGGAGTGAGAATACTACCACTCCAGCAGTCAGGCCCCTTGAGCAAGTGATGCTTTAAACCCGTGCTGGTGTACTAGGTGGGCATCTCCTCACCCGGGTCCCTAATGTCCATAAAGCTTGCACCTCATAGTGGTGTACTGGGTGGCCAGTACTGGCCACATTGCAGTTAGCCCACTTATAGCTGTCAACCTTCCACCTGTTGGTGGTATACTTGGCATACGGAACTGGATACTGAGCAGCTGGGCCCCTCTTGCCCATAAAGCTTGGATTATTGCCTTCAGAGCCTGGCACCTTAAGGACACCCAATTGTAGTGCAGAGGGCATGCAGTACCAGTAAAATCGATTACCAATACATAATTTATAATCAATAATCAATAAGAATAACTCAGAGAAATAAGAGGCAAAATCCGGGATATTGAGGTTAACTCAAAAGGGTTTTATTCCTGTAAAAGGAATTGGGTTATTGGCTCGAGCCAAGGTGGCATACCATTCCGTCACCACATAAGTTCGGGAAGGGGCAGACAGACAACATATTGTTTACAGAAGTACATATATATAGTCAATGCATTACAATGTATGAGCATGTTGTAGGCGTAACAGCTGGAAAAGAAGAGATAAAACATGGAAACGTCATGAAAAAGGTGTTACAATGGGCGTGCATGAAGGCGTGTACTAGAAACGTCATTTATCATGAGGTCACAAGTAGGTGGATCCATAAGAGAATCCTGCAATGTCAGCAGAAATATATGGCAGAGATGCGCGCGCAGCAGCTTGACGTGAGTCTGACGTATAACTGGAGGGCGAAGGGGACTTGACATTTAGCACTACAGGGGTAGACATAAGTCGTGTAAGTGTAGACATAAGTCTAGGATGTCAGATCAACCTAATCCCAAATCATATCTGATATCATATGTTTAAGGAACTGTAATATCTGGAAGGGAAAAGGTCTCTCGGGCGAAGACTACACTATACTGGTTGTGAGTGCGTATACATGTGTTTACGTGTCGGCCTGCTAGGTGAGGGGGCATGGGCCTACCATGGCAACGGAGTCTATGAATTACTTGCACGGAGACAGAAGGACCGGGCCCTCTGCTCCTGCAGCTGGGAGGATGTTTACTTGAGCTGCGAGACAGGAATGTATTTTCGAGGAGTGCAGCAGATAATTCGAAGGTTGAATGCAGTCTTGGCAGGCAGAGGCTAGGCTATGCGCCGGAGCCGCGCAAGGAATAAGGTGGGGGTCACTGGTACAGAGGTAGCCTGGGCTGAGGCCCTCGGAGTCAGGAAGCAGGAGAGAACTCGGAAAAGGCTCAATGGCATAATCTGGGCCTACTTCGCCAGAGCTGAAAAACGTGCAAAGTGCACCACAAAAAGACGGTGGCACGGCATATATAGGAACTGAATATTCAATCCGTTCATGGCGGATCTGAAAGAGGACATGTTAAAGATGGAGGCAAATGTATTTGCGTCTTCGTAACTGGCACAGGAGGGAAATTACATGCACTGTAAGCTAGTACATGGAGACGGTGGGGTACTCGCTGGGGAACACTACTCGATCAAAAATTATATTTCCTCATTCCCTCCTTGTTCCCCACGGACCCTTCATGATATATCGATTCTCATTAATTGATCAACTTGTTCACTTAACATCATTTGCTCTTCTTTTACGCGCTTTGAATGGGAACTTGGATACGGGACACATGAAGTGGCACACAGGCCGCAAATCGCCGGACCACATTGGAGACACAGGCAACAACTAAATACTACGAGAAAGCCAATACCTAGGAGGGATAGGATCTTCCACCCCCAGGCTGACAACGTTGTCCAGAACCAACCGGACCAAGTCCAGGTGCCTGGAGTCTGATGAATTAAACTTGCAATTTTATGTAGACGTGTAATAGCTTTATACACGGTTGGCGCGTTATTAGGAATGAAAATACAGCAGCTTGACCCGATGACCTTACAAGCTCCGCCCCTATCTGCCAAGATGACGTCAATAACAAGACGGTTTTGAAGAACAACAACCCGCATAGCGGACTGTTCCTCCGTTAAGTTACCTAGAGCTGAAGTGGTCTCAAGTACCACTGCTTCGAGGGTTCTGGTTAATCTACGAATTAGTTTACTATTTGAAACAGTACCTAGGTAGGGGAAGAAACCTTGTAGATTTTCCCTTCGTCATCCATCCCTGATCTGTTTGGACCCCTCCTAGTTTAGTCCATTCCTTAATTTCATCTGATGTTGCATGTGACTGTATGTCGATCACATCATGTGCGGGATCCCTAACTGTCATACAATGCGATGGTACCACTATTTGTGTCTGGTCAGTTACATGAGTTCGGTTCTGAGCAGTTTGCTTTGCTGTTCGATCTGCCAGGTCGTTACCCTGGGAAATGGTGTCAGTAACCTTGGTATGTGCCTTACATTTCATGATAGAGATTGCAGTGGGTAGATGTATCGCGTCTAATAAAGCTTGAATGAGGGGACCGTGTTGGATGTTGGCACCGTGAGAAGTTAAGTAACCTCTCTCTCGCCAAAGGACTCCAAAGTCGTGTACGACTCCGAATGCATAACGTGAATCAGTATATATGTTGACTCTCTTATTTTTGGCTTGAATACATGCTTGTGTCAGAGCAATGAGCTCTGCTGCTTGAGCTGACAAAGTGTCAATACAACTGGTTTCAATGACTTCCGTGTCTGTCGTGACAGCGTAAGCTGCCACTAATTCACCTGTCCTTGTTCTCATACATGAACCATCCACATACAGTGTCAGGTCTGGATCCGGTAACGGAACATCTGTCAAGTCTTGTCTAGGCTTTGTTGTGATAGTGATAACTTCAATGCAATCATGTGCCAATGGATCTACTCCATTTACTGGTAATAATGTGGCAGGATTCAATGTGCTGCAGCGTCTGATTTCAATATGAGGTTGAAACAATGTCAGTTCGTAACCTGTCAATCTTGCTATAGTCAGATGTTGGGTCTGAGTGCGATTTAAAAGAACCTCTACAGAATGTGGAACCTGTACTGTCAATGGGTGTCCTAACACAATAGAATCACTCTGTCTGATTGCTAAAGCTGTTGCTGCAACTGATTTCAAACATGCTGGAAGGGCCTGGGCTACTGGGTCTAATGTGCTAGAAAAATAAGCACAAGGCTTGTGTGAACCTGCTTGTTCCTGAGTGAGGACTGACAAGGCAGTGCCTTCACGTTCTGTGACAAAAAGTGTAAAAGGCTTACTGTAACATGGTGTTGCTAAAACAGGTGCTTGACATAAGGCTTTCTTCAAGTCTTCAAAAGTTTGTGTATGTTCCTGAGTCCAAGGGAGGACGGACGAAGTCGCTGCCTCCTGTGTCGTTAACTGAATGAGTGGCTTTGCTAGAAATGCATATTGGGGAATCCATTGTCTACAGTATGAAGTGAGGCCTATGAAAGCCCGCACTTCCTTTTGTGTTCTGGGTGGTGACATGTTTACGATTAACTGAATGCGATCGGGTGTGAGCTGTCTCCCCACTTTGGACAGCAAGTGACCCAGGTACACAACTTGCTGAACACAGAATTGTAGCTTCGAAGGAGACACCTTGTGTCCTTTGTCGGCCAGGAAGTTCAGAACAGTCAGAGAAGCAGTTTCACATTCGGGTTCGCTTCGAGCGGTGATCAGCAGATCATCGACATACTGAAGCAGAGCAGTGTGTACCGGCATGTGGATGCTATCGAGTTGTTTTTTCAGTGCTTGACTATAGATGCTGGGGCTTTCTGTGAACCCTTGAGGTGCACGGGCAATTTTGAAAGATCGTCCATTTAAACTGAATCCGAACAAATATTGGCTTTCCGGATCAATAGGAACACTGAAGAAGGCGTTCTTGAGGTCAATTACAGTGAAGAACGTCGCTTCTGAGTCAATAGCAGTTAGTAATGAAGAGATATCTGGGACCACAGGGTATTGTGGTACAATGCATTTATTCAATTCGCGTAGATCAATAACTAATCGATAAACAGGTGGAGCATTTGGGTCAGTACGTTTAAGAACAGGAATGATAGGAGAATTACACACGTTGGAGTCAGTTTCCACAACCACTCCTTGTGCAATCAGCTCGTCAATGATTCTCAGTAAAGCCACTACAGCATCTGGGGGTAACTTGTATTGTCGAATTCGTGGTAATACCACTCCTGCTTTGAGTGTGACTCGATACGGGGTAATGTGCATACAACCTACATCAGTGGGGCCCTGCGCCCACAAGTGCGCAGGGACGTTCTGTAACCGGGGATCCATATCTCTCGATACATAATGGCCTTTGAAATCTCGCAAGAATAATCGTACTCCTTCAGGAGAACAACAAATAATAGCTCCTAGAGCTTTCAGTGTTTTTATGCCTAACAGGTTTTCTGGACATGATTTCGTGAGTAATAGATCTGTAGTCCGTGTCAGGGGACCTACTGCAAGAGGGAGGGGTTGTGATACTTCGTTAATAATGGGTTTTCCTGAAAATCCAAGGGACACGTTCTGGGAGCCTGAGAGGGGTGCCCCTGGTACTTCGTTATGGCTTATCGTGGTTCTGCTTGCCCCTGTATCAATGAGGAACTTTCTGTCTTTCCCTAATACCTGACTATGTACGTAGGGACCATTCTGATCTACAGGAACTTCAATAAGAGGCAAGCGGAATTCCCTCTCTAGGCTGTTTCATGTGTATCGCTGGTAATCAGGGTAATCGTTCTGTGCATACTGATACATTTGCTGTGTTGTGTTTTGTGTTGCGGTAATGGGCTGTTGCTGGGGTATCGCTACGGTCTGTGTGGAGGCAGGCATGGGTGCAATATGTTGTATATTCTGCGGTACCTGTTGTGAAGTCTGGTCTTGTCTAGGAGGACGCGGTCTCTCTTTAGTCTTACCCGTGGCGATATTATGTTTCAAAACTGCACAATCGTTTATATAATGACCTGGCTGTTTGCAATAATTACATACACCCTTTACAGGAACTGTTGGATTCCCGGGATGGGTCGCACCCTTTTTCTGACCGTCGGCAGGAACCGACTGAGCAACTAACATTTTCATTTTTGTGTCTTTCATACGTCTTTGTTCATGTTCTTGTTCTTCTCTAAGTCTATTCTGGTGGTACTGTAACATTTGTAACATTTGTGCAGGGGTGTTAGCTTGCCAAGTGCTTTCTACTTTCAATACTCTATTCTTAACTTGGGGTAAGGAATTCTCGACTAGTTTTGTTACAAAAAGATGTGGATATGACTCGCTACTTGCTTTCAAACCGCTATTAATACCAAAACATTTCTCAAATCGTGTATAAAAATCACTAGTATCTTCATCGGGTTTCTGTTTACATGCTGAAATTGCACCCCAATCCTCCTTTTTCGTACTCAATAAGCGTGGCAACACTTGTACTAATAAACCTGGCAACGCTTTAACTTTATCTCCAAGCCCTAGGCCTGGAACTCGAGTATCCTCTTCATTTTGTAATCCAGCCCAATCAATCTTTGCATTTCCCACCTCCCACTCTTTTTCCTTAAGTTTCTCGTATATGCCTGGAGGTAGTAGTACTTTCAGTATTTTCATAAGATCAGGATAAGTGTAATCGCCCATTAATAACATGTCTTTTATTTCACGGTGAAAACCTGCAGGGTCTTTATCATGACTAGGTACTAGTTTCTTCATCTCTAACAATTCAATTTTAGTTATAGGTGTATACACAAACACGCGTCTAAGCGTGTTGTCTGCGTTCTGTACGGGGTGCACTTCTCGCAACGGATTCTGTCTATCCATGTAATACATGGTCCTTCGTTCCATAACGGGTGCTGAGTTGATCTGTGGACATAAGAACGCACTATACTTGTGACGGTGTTCTAGAATTACTTTAATCAGGTCAGTACTTAGACCTTTCCATCTGTTCGTGACCAGTTCAATTAGTATATCAGGCAGAGGGCCTGGATCAGAATGCTGGCTTTTATATAATAAGAGCAGATGTTGTATCATGTACATACCAGCTAAACGCTGTTCACTCGGTGTCAAGTTCAAGAACGTATGTGCTAGCGCATCATCACCATATTTCTCAGAGCTGTCAGCCCATTGCACGGCTGACCTGGCTAATTCTTGTTCATCCATGGAATCGAGTACATGGTACCCCATGCGCTCTTGAAGTACTCTGTCAGTAGCTTGGAATAAGTGTTCGGGTGTTCTAGGATTACACATGGCTTCCTGATATATCCTTTTACTTTCCGGGCGCACTGGGCGCATTGAATTATTAAATGGTCTTCCTTTACCTACGTAAGCCACCATTTCTCTAGCTGGCATCTGGGTTTGTTCTGATGTCTCGGCTTCCTCCTCCGCCTCCTCCTCTGAGGATTCCTGTTTGTCTGAATCTATTTCCGGTACAGGCTGCCTTTTCTCATGCATCTTAATTATTGACTTTCTGATTCTTCGGTACATATTATCTATACAGGCATCTTTGTCATGCTGTCCATCCGCTATATGCTGACCCCATTTATGGAGTGCTTTTACATCCTCCGGGTTCATACCCGGCCTATCCACTTCTCTAATAAAGCAGTTTATAAGAAACCGCAATAACTTGCCTTTAGTATCCACTTTCTGATAGGCCATGGCCTCTTTAATACTTTCAGGCCCTACTCCTGTCTGAACAAACGTATATATTCGATCTAAGTGATCTGTCATTCCAGGTAACGTCATCAGGAAGTTCGTGACTCGCCGTAAACGTACTGATGCGAGTAACATTCTCTCGTCACTCTTTTTACCAGGTACTGGATCATATCTACAGTCTGCAAGGCGATCTCCATAAATTGTAATGTCTGTTCTAGGTGTACGCTGTTGCGCTATTTCTCTAAAGCTCAGACGTTGGGCTTGTGGCGGAGTCTGGAAACCTGTCCCTCCGGACGCGCCTCCTGAGGCACCGGCTCCGAAAGGGTTAGTCGGGTTCGTATCAAGGGAAGTAGGAGGAGGTGGAAGAGGAGGAGGAGGGATCCGGGGAGGAGTAGCCTGTCGGGGAGGAAGAGCATAATTGTCCTGACCGTCCTGACCGTCAGGTGCAGGCACTGGTGGCAATGCGGTATTAACATATGTGGGAGCCACATCGTCTAAATAGGAAGAAAGGAAAATGTCCTTTGCTGTCCTCTGGTGTGTTTTAGTCGGGAGCAATGGGGGTGGTAGGTCCTTCGGTACTTCTGGAGAGGCCTTAGGCAGGCCTTTTGACAAGATAGGGTACATGCCATTCATAAGTGTATTTCGCTGTCTGTCTACTTGTTCTAATTTTACTCTGATACCTTCCTCAACTAATGCGTTTTCTTGGGCCTTGTCAGGCTCCTCCTTATTCTTTTCTTCTAGTCTGTGAGCTTTTTCTGTGCGCCTATGCGACTCTTTACGCCATAACTCGATGGCGTCTTTCTGTGACTGTCTGGCTTTCTTTTTCCATAATGCTTCTTCTACTCTCATGATGCAATCTGCATCCCATGTCCCTGCAGCGGGCCATCTCTGATTCTCTGACAAATCTTTAGTGTAGTCTACCCATAAGTCGAGAAATAAAACAGCATCTAGGCCGTGTTTATGGTACATAAAGTACCCTGGAGTGTCCCTAGGTGGAATGGGAACAGCTTCTTCTAGAACCCCTTTACGGGTTTTTATTTGTCTTAGTTTGGAAAACAACGGCATTCTGAAATCTGGCTACTTGGTTCTTACTTCAGATATGAACATGAACACATAAGACACGTTTAAGCACAATAATGAAGATCGAACATTCACTCATACCACGACATTTGAATGACACATCAAAACATTTCAAAAACAAACCACATTAATTACAATGACAAACCTACCAACCTAGTGCAACTGGATGTACCGCTAAACGGCACAGATACACCTTTTACAGGTGCAAACTAGATATACTGCTATACAGTACAGATACACTGCTGAACAGTGCAGAACAGGCTCGTGTACCCGAACCCGTCTTGACCGGCACAAACTAATGCGCACGTCAGGATGCGTCCCTAGCAACGGTACTCACCAGGAAGCACGGAAACAGAAGGCCTCGGAAACCCTGGACTGGACTGGGCTCGGACTGGATTCGGACTCGACGCAGATACTTCGGAATCTGGTGGGCCTCGGTATACCACGGATCTTGCTCTCTCAGCTAGGCTCAGGTCGGGATCCTCCGCACTCCTCACCGCCTCGTCTGGGTGTCGATCGCAGCCTCAGTCACCTCCGTTGGCCTGAGGGAGATACAGGAAATCCTGCGGGTACGCGTAATTGTCCGTCCGGCTGTGGCAGGGGGCTAGGCCTGCAACGCACCTCCGGCGCGTGGGGTGGGGGAGGGGTCCCTGTTCGGGCGCCAAAACTGTGGTAAAATCGATTACCAATACATAATTTATAATCAATAATCAATAAGAATAACTCAGAGAAATAAGAGGCAAAATCCGGGATATTGAGGTTAACTCAAAAGGGTTTTATTCCTGTAAAAGGAATTGGGTTATTGGCTCGAGCCAAGGTGGCATACCATTCCGTCACCACATAAGTTCGGGAAGGGGCAGACAGACAACATATTGTTTACAGAAGTACATATATATAGTCAATGCATTACAATGTATGAGCATGTTGTAGGCGTAACAGCTGGAAAAGAAGAGATAAAACATGGAAACGTCATGAAAAAGGTGTTACAATGGGCGTGCATGAAGGCGTGTACTAGAAACGTCATTTATCATGAGGTCACAAGTAGGTGGATCCATAAGAGAATCCTGCAATGTCAGCAGAAATATATGGCAGAGATGCGCGCGCAGCAGCTTGACGTGAGTCTGACGTATAACTGGAGGGCGAAGGGGACTTGACATTTAGCACTACAGGGGTAGACATAAGTCGTGTAAGTGTAGACATAAGTAGAGGATGTCAGATCAACCTAATCCCAAATCATATCTGATATCATATGTTTAAGGAACTGTAATATCTGGAAGGGAAAAGGTCTCTCGGGCGAAGACTACACTATACTGGTTGTGAGTGCGTATACATGTGTTTACGTGTCGGCCTGCTAGGTGAGGGGGCATGGGCCTACCATGGCAACGGAGTCTATGAATTACTTGCACGGAGACAGAAGGACCGGGCCCTCTGCTCCTGCAGCTGGGAGGATGTTTACTTGAGCTGCGAGACAGGAATGTATTTTCGAGGAGTGCAGCAGATAATTCGAAGGTTGAATGCAGTCTTGGCAGGCAGAGGCTAGGCTATGCGCCGGAGCCGCGCAAGGAATAAGGTGGGGGTCACTGGTACAGAGGTAGCCTGGGCTGAGGCCCTCGGAGTCAGGAAGCAGGAGAGAACTCGGAAAAGGCTCAATGGCATAATCTGGGCCTACTTCGCCAGAGCTGAAAAACGTGCAAAGTGCACCACAAAAAGACGGTGGCACGGCATATATAGGAACTGAATATTCAATCCGTTCATGGCGGATCTGAAAGAGGACATGTTAAAGATGGACGCAAATGTATTTGCGTCTTCGTAACTGGCACAGGAGGGAAATTACATGCACTGTAAGCTAGTACATGGAGACGGTGGGGTACTCGCTGGGGAACACTACTCGATCAAAAATTATATTTCCTCACTACAGCTGGTTCCTTTAACCCCTCCCACGCTGGTGACGGAACCGCTCAGTCACGAGCCTCGGGTGGACTGTGCTGGTGACGGAGTGGTTCCGTCACGGCCTGCTCGGAACGCCTGCGCGGTAGCGATTTTGTGCCTGCGCGGCGCGTTCTATTGATATTGAGCGGGCGGGGCCGTGACGGAACTGCTCCGTCACAAGCGAAGCCCACCCGAGGCTCGTGACGGAGCGGTTCTGTCACCAGCGTGGGAGCGCCGCACGGCCCCGCCCCTAGCGCTGCTGCGGAATTGCCGCCGCAGCGAAAGGGTTAAGCCAGTGAAACTAGCATCTGATGATTGTGTACAAGGCAGATGTTACTAGCTCCTTCCTAGTTGGGCCCCTTGAGTCTGTGACATGACACCTAATGGTGGTGTAACAGGTAGGAGTTAATAGCCCATCTGCAGTCAGGCCCTTGAAGTCCATGAAGTATGCAAAAAGTGATTGATAAAATGTTAGAATCAATCTCAGCCATTGGAAATTACTTGGGTTGTACCCCCATCTATCGTTATTTTGCACACCATGCCACATAAATTATAAGAAAATCATTGTTGACTCTGCTACAATCAGAACAGTCAAGCTCAAACTGTCAAGCCAGGTCTTGTCTGAAGCTGTACACCAGCAACCCAGGACCAGTTTTGCCCTTGTTATGTGATCATCAGCTGGGTATAGCTTGGTTCTAGTGACACAGTGTGCACGAGACCTACGTCTGGACATACTGTCCCACTGAGGCCGACATACTAAAGTATACAAAACGTGATGGATGGAATGCTTGAATTAATCCCAGTCACTGGTACTTACTCGGGCCGCATCCGAGGTATTTTGCAATTGATGCCATTTCAGTGAGGATACAGCTTTATACAAATCAGTCTTGACCCCGCTCTACTGGGAACAGTCCAGCCCGAGCTGCCATGCAAGGTCCTCCCTGAATTAGAATACAAGCAACCAAGAACCAATTTTTTTCAGTTTCAAAAACCTTTATTCATTTAAAACAGCAGGTTTCATGTTACCCCAACATTGTTTAAGGTGGCCTGACATTTGACCAGGTGAAAACAGCACACAGTGCCAAGTCCTACATCAGGTTTACATCTAGATGCTATTGTATTCGGAATGTAAAATAAACTTAACATTAACACTCATGGGATAACATTGAATTAGTAAACAAAGAAACAAATAAATAAAATAATGTATGTCTTTCAGAAACTTAAAATCAGGAAACATCTATCACTGTAGTGATACCAACACCATTCTGAATATGTGTTCACCTTGCCCTTATTTAATATGTTTTGCACATATAATCTTGTACCACAGAACATGGTAGTGCATAAATGACTTTGGGGGGAAGAATCAATAAATGTTTGGCTCTGAATATAGCATCTTTCAAGCAATTCACAATAGCCCAAACATTTTAGCATGGAGAGCTGGATTTGATCAGACCAAAAACCACAACCTCCTTGAAAAAGATGACATCTGTATTTAGGGATTATAGCCATACCCCTGCCAAAGCCCATACTTTCTGTGCTGTAGGGCAGTACCAAAGAAGGTGGTCACAAGATTCCTCTGAGAGACATCCCTTCCTGACAAAAAAAGGGGGTCTAGAAATTCTTCTCTGATATAAAAGAGACAGAAAGGCAGGCACCCATGTACCATGGGTACCCATGTACTATGGACAATGCCAGGTCATGATGGATATTTAACAGGTACCGCACATTTCCCCAGAATGCTTTTGAAGTCGGATCTGAAAAGTCACTGTATACGTGTAAGAAATGGTGTTGTTGATTGACTGGGGTGTCAGCACTGGTCAAGCAGCAACCACAATCCTGGTCATGGTAAGGCACAAGAAAACCCCAAATTTACCTGTGCTCAACCCTCTCGCAGCTTGGCACAGAGTCAAGTTTAACTTAGAGGCAAGGTGTAAAGTATTTGTATTACAATTCAACAGTAACACAGTGAAAACACACCATAAAAGAGTGTGCAACCCTAATAAAACAATTAAGTGATTGTTAATAAATATAACAAGACTAAAACGACAAAAATCCAATTAGTAGAACTGGAGATATCAAATTTTACAGTTTTTAGAGAAAGTAGACCCAAAATTCACAAAGTGCCAACTGTGGAAATCTGGTTGCACCAGAACTGGACTATCACAAGTTGAGGCTGACCACGATGGATCGTGTGCCTATCACACAGACCCAGTTATGCCCACTGAACAAAGTACCCTAATTCCTGGTTGCGGAGCGTTGTGATGGTCCATGTCAAGAATGCGGCCCATAGCAGAAACAACGTGTTGGTTCCAAGATGCAATAAGGGTGCTGTGCAAGGTTCTGTTGCATTGTTGTCTTAGTTCCCGTTGACAGGGCTTGTGATACGAAGTCCGGCATTGAGGACGCAGCAGTCGGGCGATGTGTTGGTTCTGAAGAGCTGCAAAGCACAGCAGCCCTTCATCCTGGCTGAGTAACCACAGGTCCACAAGTCTGCTGAAGTAGTGGTGTCTGAGGTCCAGTATTTATACATAGTTGTGGCTTTGAAGTGGGGGAGAAGCTTTTTTTTAATTGGGTTTTATTAAACATATGCAGTGTAATGTAATGTAAATGCAGACTTGTATAGCACAGCTATCACTCTGAGGAGTATCTTGGTGCTAAATAAGGAAACCAGAAGAGGTGGAAAAAGCCGGTATGCTGCTCATGGCGCATGGAACTGGGGAATTCAAATCAGAGTTTTGCACAGTATGTCTGGAGCAGTATAAATCCAGGTTTTGAGGGCCTTCCTGAATACCGACTCAGAAGCAATATGGCGGAGCTGAGGAGGCAATTGATTCCAGGCCTTTGACCCCAAAACTGCCAGTGATTTTCCACCCCTAGACACCAATCTAAGGTTGGAATAGTCAGCAGGTTTGCATTGGAAGATCTAAGGCTACGAGAGGGAGCATAGCGCTTAAAACCAGTTTGAAGGTATTGTGGTCCATGTCCATGAAAGGCCCTAAAAGTAATAATAAGGACCTTGAACAATACATGTTTGTGAACTGGCAGCCAATGCAAGGTGTCTAGTGCAGCAGAGGCGGAAGATTTCCTAGGCCATTTTAGTACCAGCCTGGCAGCTGCATGCTGGACCATCTGAAGCCTATGCATGACTGATTTGTTGACTCCTGCATACAGGCTATTGCAGTAGTCCAATCTGAATGTAATGAGTACAACAACAACAGTGTGCCTAGCTGAAAAGGGGAGTAGGTCAAAGAATTTCTTCAGATTTTTATAATATGAAAACATGTGCCTGGAACTGCCAAGGATTGTTGCTTAAAAACTTTATTCCGAAGTTTCTAGCTGCGTTTATTGTATTAGGAGGAGGGGTGGCATTTTCTGGCCACCAAGATTTAGGCACGAAAAGGTTTTGTTTGCCAAATGGCAGAATCTCTGTTTTTTCCGAGTTACACCTCAGATGGTTGTCATTCATCCATGTGAAGGTAGCTGAGAGGCACTTTCTGAGGTTTTCTTCCATCTCAGTAGTGTTATTGTCAAGAACCAGAATAAGCTGAGTATCTTCCACATATGAACTGGTATTGATCTTATAGGACAATATTAGCTTAATCGAGGGGACATATAAACATTGAAGAGGGTTGGGCTCAGGCTCGATCTCTGAGGGACCCCTGATTTCAGTGCTTTTTCTTCTGAATTATATTGTCCCAGAGTGATCACTTGGCGTCGATCTTGTAGAAAGTTCTTGATCCATTCTAGAACATTACCCGATATGCCAAATGATGCAAGACGGTCTAAAAGAATGATATGTGAGACCGTGTCGAAAGCCGCTGACAAGTCGAATAGGACCAAGACGGCATTCTTACCCTGATCCAGGGCTGCTCGCAGTGTATCATCAGTATACAAAAGGGCGGAGTCTTTTGAGAGTTGAGCTCTGAAGCCTGACTGATTCGGGTGCCACACATTTGTTTCCTCTAGGAATGTGGTCAGTTGTTTATTGACAAACTTTTCAGTTAGATTACACACGGTAGGAAGAAGCCAAATGAGTCGCAGGTTAGAGAGAGTCGTAGGATCAGCCAGTTGCTTTTTCTGAAGGGGTTTTACCGCCACAAGTTTTCATTCGGATGGAACTTTGGCTGTGAGAAGCGAGGAATTTATAATATTGTTGATGGTAGGGTTTACAACATGAATAAGAACGTGTAGTAGATTGAGGGGACAAGGATCGAACGGGGAACCAGATTTGATGGATAAAATAGCCCCACGAGATTCCTCTGGCTGGAAGGTTTTCATACAGGTAGTGTCTGTGTCAGGAATATGTTTTTTATATATAATAGGAGTAGGAAAGTCCTTTATACGTGTCAGGACTTTTCAGTGTACAATCCTTTAGCAATAAACATGAAAAAATTGCATATTGTGCAAACCAAAAGGTGGCTAAATCAGCAGTGTCAATCGGATACAGTATATCAGTGCTTCACATAAATAAATGAGATATCAGTTGAAATAATGCAACAATCACATGCTCAATTGTCCGTATTTTGTGGGGGCTCAGCTTGCTCAAGTAGGGGGAGAAGCTTCTAGAGCTTTACCTTTGATGTCCCGTAGCATCCTGCCTTCCCTGCCTTTGCCTAAGACTACCTACAGGTGTCATGCAGCCCTTTCGTTTGAAGACATGACACAGCCTATGAGATGTAAGTGAGGCTGGGCCCAGCTCCTCCCTCCCATCCTGCGAGTGATGATGCATCCAGTCACACCTAAGCTCCCATTGTGTGTGTCTGTCTAGAAGAAATACACAATGCCCCACTGCCAACTACACCCAGTCATGTGACAATAGACCGGCTGTAGGCACCAAATGGATAAGGCAAGAAAATGTCAACATAGTAAAAGTGGCATTTTTGGAATGGCAATGTAAAATCCGACTACACCATAAGTTAGGAATTTACTTTGTGAATTCAGAGACACCAAACTTGAACTGGTTATTTCTTCCCTTTCCGAATTTTTCTTATAAAAGGTAATCCATCAGCTCCAATGTCATTCTATGGGAGAGATAGGCCTTGCAGTAGTGAAAAACGAATTTAAGAGACCATGTTAAAATTAAAAGTACATGTCCTACCTTTTAAATAAATTGTACTCTGCCCTCTGGGCTGCTCAGAGCCTACGCAAGGGGTGACCTACATGTATTAAAAAGGTCTGGCAAAAGGTTTATTTTGCTAGCCCAAAATTGCAGTTAGAACTGCACACACAGGTTCTGCAATGGCAGGCCTGAGACCTGTTTGAAGGTCTACTTAAGTGGGTGGCACAACCAGTGCTGTAGGCCCATTAGGAACATTTTATTCAAAGGCCCTAGGTACATGTAGTACCACTTTAGTAGGGACTTATAAGTAAGTTTAAATATGTCAGTTGGGGATAAGCCTATATTACCATTTTTAGAGGAGAGAGAGCACAAGCACTTTGGCACTGGTTTGCAGTGGTAAGGTGATCAGATTCCTAAGGTCAGCAAAAACAAGGCTAGGAAAAATGGAGGATGAAGTCATAATCAGGGGGAACACCACCCTAAGGCTGACAGGTAGACACACTGACTGGTAGCTGTAGCTGTTCCCCAGTGACTGCTTTTTGAATAAGCTTGGACGAAATAAGGCCCAAAGGAATCCCTTTTAAATGGTGCTTCTTATTGAACTTCCTCGCGTAAAAATAAGCAAAAGGACAGGATTCTGAAAGAACCACCCTGTTAGACATTGCTATGTCCCATGCTCTGCATACCAGAAAATCCAACCAAAAACTGGCAAAAAGGACCAGTTCCTTTCTTCCTTGTCTTTACAAATGCTCCCTTTTATCATGTTGGAAATAAACTTGGATTGTATTCTGAGGCCAATGTTTGGAGCATTCTTGCCACCCAAAACC
The DNA here is from genome assembly GCF_964263255.1 of Lissotriton vulgaris. NCBI lineage: Eukaryota > Metazoa > Chordata > Amphibia > Caudata > Salamandridae > Lissotriton > Lissotriton vulgaris. Next base: position 194,691,237 of record NC_141695.1, read on the forward strand.
ACAGATTTAAACATGGAAACCCTAGCCACTTGCCCTTGCTTCCCTCCTCAAATTAATAAAAAAAAACACCTTTGCATTAGTATCAGGCAGTTTTGGGGGATTGGCAAAAACAAGAGCAACATAAAGAAGGCTTGACAGAAGTTTTGTCTTTGCATCAAGAATTTTACTAGTCATAGTGAGTGACCACAGCACCGAGACTGCTCTCCTCACAGCTACAAACAATATCCTGACCCTCCTTGACTAAGACGAAATTGCTGTCCTCATCCTCCTAGACCTCTCGGCCACATTTGACACAACAACAAAGTCCTAGAATGGATCCACTCCATTCTCAACAGCTGAACACAGAGAGTCAGACTTCCACCATTCTGCTCTGATTCTCTTCCTCAAAGACAAACCCACTGCTGCCAAGAGCAACTTCCACAACGGGATGAAGGCAGTTGCCATCTGTATGAAGGACAGCTGCCTCAAGCTCTACTCAGACAAGACCGAAGTTCTCATCCTGGGCTCCACCCTCCACTTGTAGCGCTCCAAACCATCCCGCACACACACATTCACGGACCACTCACAAAACATTTGCATCATCTTGGACTCCTCGCTCTCAATGATCTGCTAAATCGACGCCATCTCATCCTCCTACTTCCACATTCTCCACCTGCTTCAGAAGATTTTCAAGTGAATCCCCACCAAGTCCAGGAAAACGGTCACCCATGTGCTAGTGATCCAGCGCAGCTCTATAACAACCTTTATCCCTCACTCCACTTAATCCAGATGCAACCGCTATTTACTCAGCGGTGGGGCCCAGAGCACCCCGAGGCACACACGCACATACACATTACATCTGAATCAGTGACAAAGAGGCAGAGCTGCTGGCTAGCTGGGTACCTAGGATTTATACTCTATACATTATATACATTGACTTTATTCTATATATGCTAACATGTTATCTGGAAAACCCTACACCAAGGCACTCCACTATTTGGTCAATAGATCATCTAGTAGAAGTTAGTTGATGGAGATTAAGACCAGCTTAATCATAGTTATCCCTATAACATTATCATTTATTTTGTCATGACATTTAATTAAATAAAACCACAACTCGAGTTTGAAATTTAAATTTAGTTTTATCTGTTCATTTAGGAAACCGAATTTTAGTTTTTTAAGACTAGTAAAAATTTAGCCATTTATTTAGTACATGTTAAAAGAAAATGAAATTTAAAAATCATATTACCTAGCTCTGTTATAAAGAAATAACCGAGTTGCACGAGTCTTAATCTGCCTCTCAATTCTTCTCAACGGCTCAAAACAAAATCTATGCATCGGTCTTCTTCATTGCTTCAAAAGTTAAAGTCCAAAGAATATTTAAAAGTCTCTAGCATCATAAAATAGTTCAAACCGACAGCATGTTGTGGTGCAAAATAAATCCAAGGAGCAAGCTTTTTTACTCTTTCCGAACAAGATCTTTTATACCCATTTTTCACTATCTGACTAAAATTGAAACTTTTAGGGTCCACAGTTCATTCTGATTGGTCTATTAGATGGGTGACTATGATCACCTCATCCCATCTCTGTAAGAACAGTATTTCCAAAATGCATAGTCATTCTCGCCCGTTCCCATGAATGTCATCTCCATTTATACTTTGTCATTCAATCCATTTGAAACATAGCCTTCCGTTCCCATGTTCTCGGATGCAAAACAACTCTTGGCATCCTCTTGCACTCCTAGGTCAAGTTGACCTTGACATCGCTTGCTGGATGTACCAGGCACTTCTGCAGATTTTGCCATTTTCTTCTTGGCACATGCGTCGAGTCTCTCTCTTTCAGGCCAACGCTAACACTACAGTCAGCAGCCATTTACAGCGCCCAGGCCACGTAGACCTCAATGAGAACTAGTGCGAAAACAAAGACAGTAAACATTAGGATTTAGAATTATAGTTTTTCTGTTAACCTCCCACCTTTATAATATTCCCTATTAGTAAGGTATCAAGTGGAAGCATAACACATAGCATTGTTTACATACCAAGTGCATTTATTTTTCTTTTTGCCACAAAAGGACATACACATTTCATAAAAGCAAAACAAACATGCTGTTTCCGTATTATAGCACTATTTTAGTATGACTCCTTCACAATTGTTGATAGATTAGTCTTTGCAAATAGCAGTTAATACCCAGGATAATATTGATATCTAAGTGCAATTTTATTGGTTAATTATTCATGCTTCAAACGGTTACATTGATTATTGTTATGCGAGTGTAACTTCACAGGTGGTACACAAAAATGTTTGTCTCACCCCTGCTCCTTCACTAGTCAGCAGCAGACTAGACTACGGCAACACACTCTCTGCCAGCACCACACAAAAACTACTAAAGAAACTGCAGAACATACAGAACGCCTCCTCCATACATCCTGAACATTACCCGCTACAGCCACATAACCAGTGACCTGAGAGACCTCCACTGCCTCCTGATCAACAAAAGAATTACATTCAAGGTCCTCACACATGGATACAAAGCCTTCCACAACTTTTACCTGCATACCTCAACCTCAACCTTTCTTTCCACATAACCCCCTTCCCACAAGACCGTGATTGGAGAAATATCCATCTCCTACCTCGCATAAAAGATCTTGATCTACCTGCCTCTACATCTTCGGAAATCACCATCTCTGCCTCAGTTCTGGAAGGACCTCACTGAACTGCAGATCCACCCCCAACCCCACTCAGCGCCTTGGGACCCTAACAGGTAAGCAGTCGCGCTTTCCAAGAAACCTGGTTGATTGATTGATTGATTGATTGACCCCAAAGTGTGATATTGTAATTGACCTGGGACATACTTTCAGACCAACTTTGCAGACTACCATCCTCAAACAATACCAGGCCAAGAACTTTGATGTGACCTTGCACCACTTTAAGGCCCCAGTCAATGTTGTCTTCTTTCCAAGTTACATACATAATCTCACTCTTTTCCAGGATCATTTGTGATGAGGATGTAAAATACAATCTACTGCAATACCACAAAACCTGTTGGATTGCAGTGTTGTCTGAACAAAAAACAGATATCGCATACATATAGGCAGATGCAGTGACAGAACAATCCATTCCTCCGGGGACAGGAATCCCTTTAATCAACTTATCAGCCCTCATTGTTGCAATATGGGTTTGATGACCAAAACAAACAACAGGATGGACAAAGGGCATCCCTCCCTTACTCTTAACAGAATGGTGAAATGGTTAGTTAATATGTCATTGAACATGACTTTACTGTGACAATCTGAGTACAATAAACTAATCCATGACTTGAATTTAGGACCAAAATTCATGTGCTGTAAATCCTTAAACATAAAAGGGTGGTTCAGCCTATCAAATGGTCTAAATTGAGTGAACACAGTGATAAAAACAGGAATAAACCACAGCCTTTCACATATGATAGCATAGCTCTAAGTGAACATAGATTGTCAGACATTTTGCACCATAGTAACCAGGTTTGTTCTGATCCAATGACTGTGGAAACAATAGTCCTCAATAGAAGGAACATCATCTTAGAAAAGATTTTAACATCTACATTAAGAAGACCGATTGTACGCTAGTTTTTAACATCAGTTCTGCCACCTTTCTTTTTATAGATAATCTATACACATTCCCTCTTAGGGAATTTGGAAGAAAAAGGTAGCATAGAAATCTACAGGTAAACCATGTACACCAGGGGCTCTCCCCTCTGGAAGGCTTTGTATAGCTACTAGACCCAGCAGTTTCGAGCTGGCTGAGATGCATCACGGTCAGTCAGAACACACCGTTTCAAATAGAATGGGTATGATACACTTGTCCAATTATTTGTGCTTACCCTATGGTAACTTGGCACTGAGCAGCCAAGCTTATCGTTAGGGCTCCAATGTATAGTGTTAGCACAGCACCCCCCTCGCAACACATTGTGTTCACCACAAAAAGACACTGCGCTATATTTGTAAAATACTTGTCTTTATTATGAAATCAGAAAGAGATACACATTGTATATACACTCTACAGATATATGTAATTGTTAAAGCACCTCTGTAAAAATCAAAACGAAACACACGTTGTATATACACTTCACACTTATATGCAACTGTCACACTTTCCCATTACAGATTGTCAAACACTTACAAGTCTCTGACTATGCCTCGTGACCCGGCCCCTCAGTCTTGCAACTCCACCAGCCAAAGATAAATATTGCAACTTCTGGCACCCTGTTGACTGGACAGTCAGAACCACCTAATACGGAAATACACTTTTACATAGTTTCGTCTACTCAGATTTGACCTCTGGAAGTCCGACGGCACCTCCAGGAGGGAGCGATCAATACTCCCCATAGACAAAAGGTTGTGACCCAAGAAGCTAGTGCACTCCGAGTCTGGAGAAATGTTTCCCCCTCAAGTGAAGGTGTGAACTGCCGTAGATCCTCGGCAGAGAGCTGCAGGCACACGAACAGCCTCAGGTCTCGTCTAGATCTTTTCCAAAACAAAGCCCCCTGTGGCATGGGTCCAGGGAGAAGACGCTATTGACCTTGAAAATAGGGCACCATATCAGGTACTGCCTTCCTTCCAAGCGGGAGGCTGAAGACAATCTCAGCTCCGGGCTCAGGTTCCACCGACATACCTCGGACGCCACACGCTCCAGAGCACCTGAAAGCACAGGTCTCCTTGATTGCAAGCACAGGTTCCTTGGACGCAGCAAGCTTCCCCTGCACTCCTCAAATCCCTGCACTTCCAATGGCTGCTGATCTTTGTGCACACGCCTCTCTTGCACAGAGATGATGGTGTATGTCAGGACGGTTGTTCTTGTCCCAACCACGATCACTTCCACCTGTCTCCTGCGCATCCAGTCTGGTTCTGGACACAGTGAGATCCTTTGTGCCTCTGGGATCTTGTGTACAGGTGGCCAGCTTACTGACCCTTAGACGCAGACCATAACAATTGGCACTAGCTCCTGGACAGCAACACCCAGGCAGCACCCAGCACCCAGGCAAATCCACCTTTTTGAAGAATGACAAGCTCCAAGCCACCACAGATTTGCATATAGTCCAGTTGAAGTCACTCCTACCTTAATGATTTCTCTTGTCAATATCCCAGTATCTAACCAGCATAGTATGGTTCTGATTCCAAAAGTGTCTCTACTTTTGGAGACCGAAGCCCCAGTACTTATACCCACCATGGCCTTTGAAGATACAATCAGTTCAAAATGCCACTTTTGAAATGTAAAGGGCCCTCGCTAAATTGTGTCCTGTCTGCCATCCTACCCCTGAAGGTCTGATCACAATCTTTAGTTGGGCCAAGACCCTGCCTCTTGGAATGCAGGTGTCAATTTCATCGCTACGTAACCGTCCCAGAAAGGCCCTTCAGAGCCAGAGGTCGGCATATTCCCACGAACCCCTAGTTTATGGCCCTCTATCAGGAATGCACAGATGTGGCTATCTCCCTAGCACTAACGTCTGAACTAAAGAGACAGGCCACCAGGCACACAGAGCCATGCACATCAAAATTCCCACCACTGTAATGTTGAGCACACGCCCACTACCAGAGAGGATCCACCATTCTGAACTCATTGATACCGAATACTAAAATGTTACTACTCTGGCCATAGGAAATATTGCTAGACAGGGCTTCCCCGCATCCCCGCATATTAATCCAATGCGAGAAACAAGCCCCATCATACTGGACATACCATCCAATGTAATTCACGACTCTCGCAGGTGACACATACACACACCTGCCAAACCTCTTCCCAATACCGTACCCTGTCACTAGGGAGAACTCTGATATAGCAAAAGACATGCAGAACCTTGGGACACAACTTTATAAAAATCAAGTGGAATAACAGTAACAGGTATGCACAGGCCCCACCGGAGCAAACCTGTGACACCATCGATGAGCCACTTCCGTAGATAGCAGAGCCATCAAGGCAGGCCCACGAAGGCACAATCAAGCTACATGCTCCCGGCATGGGTATAACTCTACGACAAGGAACTTACGGCTAACTAAAATTAGTCAATCATATACACACTGCCCTGCAGTATGTACATGATCAGCTCAGGGCTGCGACACTGGATGTCAGTGCCACACATGCTCCATTCCTAAGCCAGCAAAAAATAGCTCTTTCTATGTGTTCAATGACAAAATCCCTTTCTATATCTTCCTTGCCTTCTTCCGCAAAAACAATGTTACATTTTGCACAAAACAAATTCAGTCCATTGTCTGTTTCCTTAGGGCTATAAAGTTTTTTTATAGAAGTTATGCAAACATTCTTCAATTCCTTCAGTTGTTGTACGCTTGTTACCCCGTGAGTTTAACATGGCATCCATGATTCTCTCACCAGCTTTAGCTTTCAAAAAGAAAAATCTGGAGCAGGTCTCGTTTTCTTCAAAGAATTGAGCTCTCCTGAGGATAATAAGACCTTTAGCAAAATCATTGTACAATGAAGATGTTTTCTGCTTGATAATGCTATGTTAAATTGTTTATTTCCGGTTCAGGGAAGACCTGACATGGCAGTTCGGTCTGGACTGTTCCCATGAGGCACAGGGTCAAGTCTGATTTGCAAATAGCTGGGTCTGAACTAAGGTGGCGAAGTGAGCTAAAGAACGCTCCTGGATTGCCAATTCTGGTAATGATACCTAAATTTTTCATAAGTAGACATGTCATGGAGTAAATTAATATTTAGTTTCCACAATCCTTTTCCTCTAAGAGGTTTCGCAGCTATGGACACACCAACTGTAATCATGTTATGGTCTGAGAAGAAAACTGGAATGAGTGTTACTGAAACTATCTTATCAGATGGGTTTGCAAAGATAAGTTCGATTTGGAACTTTATGGAACAATTGGAACTAATCCACGTATATTTTGGACCATTATGGAGTAACACTTTGTAAGCATCCTGAAAATGAAAGTCTGCAACTATATTAATCAGTAATTTGGAGGTACTGTCAAGGTACACTGTAGAACATGATGTTCTATCTTTAAGATTTAGTAAACAGGTAAAATCCCCTCCCTAAACATTCACAATAATGAGGTGGATTTAATGTCCAACCCATATTCAATCTACACATATTATTCTCCCCTTAACCACAAGTGGTACCTTTTGAATAGAAAAGTCTGAATGGAAAAGTAAAATGTCTGTCCTGAATTTCCATCAGTATTGCAGCCTGACCAGATTAAAGGCCCACAGTTCCACATTCTCTGTAATTGTTTATCTTTTAAAAGTTCTAGAATAGAACTTTCCTGCAAAAAAATGGCATCCATCTATATTTGTTGTTTCACAAAATAAGAACCTGCTGATCATTGCCCAAATACCTCACAATAATACTTCCCTAGAGAAGCATCAGAAAACATTCAAATATAATTGACGTTGTCATATTTGATTTATAGTCCTAGTTCCTATTTCTTTTCTTGGTCTTTCTCCTTATCACAGGGGTTATGTTTTGTTATGTTATTAAAATTTGTAGAGCGCACGTATACCCGTAGGTGTCTTGGCGCTATGGACGGGCAAGGAAGTCTGCACTGTCGGCTAGTTTTGGAATAGCCAAGTTTTCAAGCCTTTCCGAAAGCCAATGAGAGAGGAGGAATTTCTGAGTGTAACTTGCGGATTTCAGCAGTGACTGAGTGAGTTCTGGGGATATTGAGAAGCAGTCTGGCGGCCAAATTTTGCACGCTTTGAAGTTTTTTAAGACATCGTTTTTGGGCGTTACCTAGTAATCCGTTGCAATAGTCCAATTTGGACTGGATCAAAGCTGTGACAACGGTAAAAGCATCTTACGCTTTTCCATGCTTAAGTTTACTGCTTTCATCCTGTGCACACAAGTCTCTCAAGTAATTTCCCTCAAGACCAGTCTCTTTAGCATAATCGACATCTTTCTGCTTTCTTAACGAGATTGAAATGTCCATTGCCGTTTAAACCTCATCCTCAGTGATATTTTCATCCTTGACCCATTTAATAACCATGCCAGCAATTCCAGTGTCAAAGAAAGATGACTGATCCAGGACTTTACAAGCATAGTCTCAGCTCACAAGTCTTTTAAGGAAACTGTAGATACTTCTCCCTGGTTAGCAATGGCATTTATACTATCAGATGAAGCTGTTTTTTCGATTTGTTGGCTTAAAGTAGAAAGTATATTTGTAGACGCATACAAACTTCCATCCTCATCAATGTATTTTAGCTGCAATTCATAATGTGCATCAAGTTGCACATTTGATGTTTCATTGGCTGCACCTGTGGTGGAAATTAGGGATGAGCCTTCAGCAGTGATTACTTCATTCCCTACTGCTGGATCTAGTTGTTGCTTTTCAACACTCCCCCTAGAGGCCTTGGAAAGTGTTTGCTGTGATTGGACAGTCAAATCCATACCAGGGGTGGGAGAAATTATTGTTTTATCAAGAGCACCTAGTGATGCTCCCTCATTGGGTTCAATGCTCTTTCCAGCCTCATTAACAACACTTGCTTGCTTCCCCTCCACAAAGGGAGTTTATTTTCATGAGATTTCTTGTTCCAGAGTGATAGCCACCTTTTGATCAGGCACATATAAACCAGTTTGGAATTCAAGGTGCTCCTGCTGCAAACCAAGTAGTAGTAAGCTCTTGGGAGCCAGTATTCCAGGCTATCTGATAGTAGGCCAAGTGTAAATAGATGGCAGAAAAGTACCTGGCTTCCTCTATATTAGCAAACATCTCCTGAATGTGGGGTAAGGGATGACAATCGATAAGTATATTATTATTCAGCAACCTCAAATCTACACGTAGACAGAGATCTCCAGTTTTTTTTCTAGTAAGAACAATAAGTGAGACCCACTCTGAAGAGTCAGTAGGCATAATTATGCCTTCTTTAGTTAGTTTCCTTAAGCGTTTTTTGAGTTCAGCATGCACACTGATAGGAACTGGTCTCACCTTGTGAACAACAGGTACGGCTTATTTTGTGTTTGAATCCTTCCTCAGTTCCTATTTCATCTGAAAACATTGGGAAACTTGGAAATTACACTAGGCAAAATGTCAAAATCAGAATTAATAGAAAGTATGGGCATTTCACCAAGAACAATGGGATTTTTGTGTCCAGATTTCAAATAGATACACAGCTTAGCCAGATCCATCCACCCAACCAAATTGTTACCCTGTACTGCTACATATACCTTTGTGCGAAGACTTCTTGCTAAAATTTACAGTACAGTATGAAAGAAACCTAGTAGATCAATATCTTTGTCACCAAAGGCCTGGTAACAAATATCTGGAGCATCAAGTTTAAACAGCAGGGCATAGGGAAGAGAAGGAGCTATAAGACAAGACAGTGAAGGGGGCACCAGAGTCCACCATAACTTGAAGAGGTTTGCCATCAATCACAGCTTAACATGCGTGAACACAGCAATAATGCTCTCAAAAAGTAACAAAATACTTTTTTTCTCAATTTATCAAAAAATATTCCAGGTTGGTGCGCTGATTCTGAGGTGGATCTACCTAACCACGAATTCTGAAAGAACATAAAGACTAGAACGACTTGCTCTAGACAGAATCTGCACTACCGTTAATCACTCATACCAAGTGAAAAAATGTGTTTGTTTACTTCATGTAGTAAAACATTCAAAATAACATTGTGCAACCAGACCATCAATACAAATATTGTAAAGTAGAAAAGCATTTGAGAGCCAGTGGGTTACGCTTTGCAGCGGTTTTCAGGTACTTCTTTATGGTTCTTAGTTTCTTAGTTGTGGTAGGATTGGCATGACTTGTTTACACTTCTAATAAACATACAGAGGTGGCACCCTTAGAGAGAATCTTGGATCTAGTTTTCTGTCTGCCCACTCTTTTGGAAATGTATTTTCACTCTTCGCACAGCCATGATTTCACAATTTATTTTGATAAACCTGTAAATTTTTCTATTTAACTGCATCTGACATGTATCCTTCATGTTATGATATCCCCCCGGATGATTGTTAGGTCTCCATTTAGGAATGGAATCATTGTATTGATTATGTTATATGTTTTTTTAGATTTCCCCTGAAGCAGGGTGCAAACAGCATCCGAAATGCATTGGGATTTACCATTGACAAGCATGTAATCCACGCTATTCGCATTTCTCAAACTTGAAGCAACAGTGCTTTTGAATAAAAGAAGCATCGGACTACGTTGGATGAATTTTCATTTCTAAAATGCTTTTCTACTTTACAATATTTGTATTGACGGTCTAGTTGCACAACGCTATTTTGAATGTTTTACTACATGAAGTTAACAAGCACATTTTTTCATTCGATATGAGTGATTAACGGTAGTGCAGATTCTGTCTAGAGCAAGTCGTTCTAGTCTTTATGTTCTTTCAGAATTCGTGGTTAGGTAGATCCACCTCAGAATCAGCACACAAACCTGGAATATTTTTGGATAAATTGAGAAATAGAGTATTTTGGTACTTTTTGAGTGCATTATTGCTGTGTTCACGCACATTATACTTACCTTTCTACCACACACAGCACTTATAGCACCACCCCCATAATCATGTCTTTCGAGGAAATACTTCATTTGACAGAGAACAAGGCAGAAACCAAAATGTATAGAGCTTCAGAAGCACAAGAGATTTATGGCCTAATCCGGGAGGTTCGTACATTTGACTTAACACAAGGACCCGTAACTCAACAACTTAGACAGTTAGAATATCTAATGAGGCGTGAAATAAATCAGCGTCTCCATGCCACCACTCTGGTGCAGTACTTTTGCATTTGCCAAGAGTTTTTATGGCCTTGTAAATATGGAGTAATGCATTGCTTCACTCTGCGTGAAAGCGCTGTTCCACGGGGGTTGTAGTGGGTGTTCCCATGCAATTCCCGTGATTTACAACATAGAGTAAATCTGGGACAGTGCAAAAACCAATGCCTTCCTAAAGCAGGATTAATGAGGGGAAAGTTTTACAATTCACCTTGTTGCTTCCTCTTTCCACGTGTGCTGCATTCTGCAGCACACATAGAGTGAGGAAAACACTCCCTTTGATTGGTTTTGTGCTGGAAGGTGTCCCTTCCTGCACAAAAACTATTTGTGTGCTAGCGGTGGAGAAAGGGCAGGAATGCGCTGTATCTTGTAGATATGGGCATTGCTGTCCTTTTCCTTTGACATAGGGAAGAGCAGATAGAAGGCTTGAAGCACTGCCCTTTCGCCGATATATTGTAAATATGTCCCCCAGTTAGAAACCTAATTGGCTGGTTCTGGTGGATGTACATGCAGCTATAATGGCTTGAACTGGCTTGGTTGTGTGAATATTTACAATGTTTGAAAGGAACGGCGCAGGGCTGGCATGCTCACATAGGGAATGGGACTGGACAGGACCAGGCTGGTTCTGTTGGGGTTAGTGGGGCTAGAATGGAATTAGCAGGACCACACTGGTACTGGTGAATGTGTCTAGGATTGCCTTCAACTGGATGTGCTGGCTTTGAAGGATGTAAAGGCTCAGAGTGCATTAAGCAGGGGTGAAACTGCTGGAATTGTGTAGGGTTTGAACACTCTGGGTCGGGCTAACTGTTTCGGATGCTGGAGACCTGACGCTGATGCTGTCAATAGAGTTCGGATGCACCTGGTTGGGTCTGGCTATTTCAGATGGGTGTTAATGATGTTAGAATGGACCATATAGTCAGGGTAGAGCTTCTCATTGCTCGAAAGCTGGTAATTTATGATATTTAGCTTTTTATTGGGACTTCATTGCCTAGTTTTACTGGTGAGAAAGTGTCACTCAGTGTGTCACACATCAGTCAGCTGAATGTCATTCGTAAGTACAGTAAAACCATGCAATTGTCACACATAAGCAATACAAAAACTTGGGCGCTTCCATGTCTGGTGCTTTGTAGCAGTTTTAGGACCTCCGAGATTCTCGTCTCTCAAATCGGTGTAATTTCCGATATTTATTTGTTTCCGTCCTCTTCATTGCTTGATTCTTGCTCAAGAGAAAGTGTCACTCATAGTCATTGAATGTCACTCATAATTACACTGAAATTATGAAAATGACACACATAAGCAATCTGAAACCTTGGCAGCTAAGGGATTGTAATTAAAAGAAAACTGTGCTCTGCACCATGTACAGAAATAGACCGGAGGAGGGGTGCAGAGGCAGTGATTGCTTTGGGATATAGCTTTTTATTTGAGAGGGCTTTTTTAACCTACCACTTTCCTGCACTGCTTTCTCATTAGTTACATAATGCATTTGTGCTGACAGAAGGTCACAGTGGAGACGGGTCACCAACATGAGTGTAATAGAATTTAAGCATGATTGCAGAAGCCCAATGTTACCCAGATTTGTTCCTCCTACTATATGTATATTAAAAAAAACTTTAGAATTAACTTTAAAATGTTTTCTGAAGGCTATTTTTGTATAATTTGAGAGTTTCATTTTTGGACTGGTTTATGGGCTGATACTTGTTGGAAAGTGGTTTATTAGTAGTGGTAAACATTCATCTACCACTGGCAATAAGGCCACTATCACAGTCTGGGGCTCAGAATATGTCTTAGAACATTATTCCCATGCTCAAACCCAAAAGCAATTTAAAAAGTTGGAAATATTTTGATCTTTTAAAAGATACCAAAACGAAAAAAATCCCAAGTATGGAACTGGAGATATGATTTTTTAAAAAGATTTAGCACTATATAGCACATAGAAACCTATAGCACATATAGTCGCGCTAGACTGGAAAAAGTGCCACCGCGATGGGCTTTTCTTTTAGTCCAAACTACGTGTGCCTCCTAATGGGATGGTGGGAACAAGAAGTGGCCTGGGGTAGCAAACATCAGAAATTCATGGAGAAAGTAATAAGTTGGACCAGATTCATTGATGATTTGTTCATCATATGGAATAGGACCAGAGCAGAGTTCCAAGAATACTTCGATATCCTCAATGTGAGTTTTGAAAACTTTAAATTTACATTTGAAATAAGCAATCCAAGGATAACATTCCTGGACACTGAGATTTACATAAGTGGTAACAAGTTACAAACCACTCTCACAGAAAGAGTACAGCAACAAACGCAACATTACAGGCCTCAAGTTTCCACCAAACATCTCTCAAAACCAGCATACCTTACGGAGAGTTCCTCCGGATTCGGAGAATCTGCAGTGAACAAACAGAATGGGAAAAATATAGTAAGGTTGCAAAAAGGAGATTTCAAAACAGAAACTATAACATCAATGTCATCAAGAAAGGTTGAATCAGGGCTAATAAAAGAACATGAGAGAAATGCTTAGATCTGAAGGAAACCTCAAAAACAAATGGAGACCCAAAACCTGAAGGAGAAATCAGACTAATTATGGATTACACGCAAGAGTCAAAAGCTATAAGGTCTAAACTGGAAAATCTTAAAATTGGATAACACACTATCCAAAATTGTGGGAAGCCATCCAACAGCAACCTATCGCAGAGCTCGCAACCTAAAAGACCAACTAATACACAGCCACTTCGGATCGAAAAATCAAAAGGAAAGTTGGTTTCAAAAGAAAGGCTTTGCGAAGTGTTTTAATTGTAAGGTCTGCCAAATAGCTAAACCAACCAAAGAAGTTCAAATGGCGAACAAAAAACCTTGGAAAATCCGATAATTAATCACGTTAAAGCAAATATGTTGCCTACATCATAGAGTGACCATGTGCACTCAGATATGTTGGGAGCACTATATGTGGATTAAAGAAAAGGATCCTTGAACATGTCCGTACGACAAAAAACAAGAATAAAAGCAACGCAATTGCAAAGCACCTGGAGGTGGCACATAAAAGTGACTGGACAAGCCTAAAATTCAATGGAGTAGGATTGGTCCACCAGAATGTGAGAGGGGGAGATAGGGAGAAAATTCTCCGTCAGAAGGAATCGCGACATATTATCAATGCAAGAAGCATGACCCCCTTTGGTCTGAACCAATCTGACGAATTGTATATTCATTCATGAACAATAAAGTTTTTATTGACACAAAAAACGATAATTCATCGCAAACCAATAAGAAATCAACCGTAACATGCTTGTTTCAGCACAGAGGTACTAGGAACTGCAAAGAATGTTGAAAAGAGAAACAGCCACTAAGTTATGCGCATTCAACCCAAATGGGTTTCAAAACCTAGAGCGGTGGATTCAAGGATATGCGCACATAAACACAAGGGGATGCGCATATAACAAAACCGAACTGTGCATACAATAATATTAAAAATCTTGCACGGAAAACTTCCAATGCAGCGCGCGGCCACTTCCGATTAAGCTTAAATCCAGACATGTTTTACCGTGTAAATCTGAGAAATTGGGACACAAATACAATATAATTCAGAATTGTTATCAATGTAAATGTTCCCAAGAATAAGTTTCATGCCATGTTTTCCGTAAAATCTGGCTTGACTAAATTCCGTATTGTTGAGTATCACACTACTACACATCCCAGAAATTCCAGTGGCAGTGGGCGTGTAGTTGAAATGATGTAATTTCACTTGTGTGTTTGTAAATGGTTAAAGGTCAGCAACAATTGCAGCGCCTTACCGTGAACAAGGCATTTGTAATGCCGAAACGCGTAGGAGCTATCCAGCGCCTGTCTTCGCACATGTAAAATGATGCTCATGGAAGAAAAGTAATAAAGAATCGGATTATCACCCTGAATCGAGTGCAGCCCATTTTCCTGGGAGACCGGGGAGTTTTGTAAAATAATTAGCATTTCTGGCTGTTTTTATCATAGATAGATATTATGGCTGAGATACCCGCCACCCCCTCTCGACACAATCCCCAAGGATGGGAAACCGGAAACGGTTCTGAACTTTTGGAAGGCGGGAGGGAGTGACCCTCCCGGCCGTATTTATTAAAATATGAAACAAAAATCAAAACATTAAAATAACAGTTTCATATTATGTACAATTTCATTTCCACATCACGATGTTTGGCTAACCTTAACATATTTCTAATACAAAGGTTCTCCTAGCCGAACTAACATCCTACAAAACATTTAACTTGAAATTGTACATCCTAACTTTTAAGGGCCAACGGCAAGGTCGCAACCGGTGTCAGATCCCTAAACCAGAAATACCTCCCCCACTTGTGAGGGGCGACCGCACAGAGGCGTACCTCAAGTGCACCTACCAATTTCCCTTGACTTGACGGGGGCCCCAATGAACTCGACGCCATTTAAAGGTCGTCCGAGGACTCGTGTGAGGTGTCTAGAAGGTAGCGTAAACCCCCTCCCCACCCCACACAACTTACCACATCTGCCGTCGCAGGTGTCCTGGCCCCGGGAAATTCCCCAGGAGGGGCCCGTAGCCCCTCCTATCCAGGATGGGGCCTTGACCGCCTTTCCTTTCCTTCCGGCGGCCCATCCTTAGAAGGGACCGCCTCCCCGTTGAGGGGCCAATGGCCACCTCCCCCGAGCGCTCCCATCCGTAATGGGTGACGCCCCCCCATAGGGATCTTCCAATTACTGCTCACCGATCATGACCTTACCGCCCGACCAAAATAAATACGACAATTTAACTAAAACTACTAATTACAAAAACAACCATAACTATTTCACGTATGATTACCGATCAACATTAGTGCAAAATCACTTTATTGGAAAAAACATATTGTAAATGACCATTCTTTATTGCATACTCAAAATAACACGACAATCATCACAACCTGTAAGAAATAGAGTTACCACATCAAAACTTTATTTAAAACAACTGGCTGTCCTCAGGGGCCGGTGGGTGGGTCAAAATTGGCTCTTCGTTCCGTCTCGAGCTCACGTGCAGCGGGGAGGTGCAGCTTCAGAGCACAGGAACAAGAGGATGCTTTCTTGGCTTGTTGCTCCTTTTATCCGTCTTCGGGCGGGTGTAAACCCGCCTCCGCCTGCCTCCCTGGGCGTGGCCGGCCGCGTCAGTGTCTAGGACAACCCACTCCATGGCGGGAAAAGGCGCGCCCCGGCTACGCCGCTTCGGGCATACCAGCCGAGACTCGCCTCCCGCCCAAGATGGCCTCCCGGGGGGATCGAGGTACTCCACCATACGTTCGGGGGGACCGAATGGTCGCCCCTTTCCATATGGCTGAGATACCCGCCACCCCCTCTCGACACAATCCCCAAGGATGGGAAACCGGAAACGGTTCTGAACTTTTGGAAGGCGGGAGGGAGTGACCCTCCCGGCCGTATTTATTAAAATATGAAACAAAAATCAAAACATTAAAATAACAGTTTCATATTATGTACAATTTCATTTCCACATCACGATGTTTGGCTAACCTTAACATATTTCTAATACAAAGGTTCTCCTAGCCGAACTAACATCCTACAAAACATTTAACTTGAAATTGTACATCCTAACTTTTAAGGGCCAACGGCAAGGTCGCAACCGGTGTCAGATCCCTAAACCAGAAATACCTCCCCCACTTGTGAGGGGCGACCGCACAGAGGCGTACCTCAAGTGCACCTACCAATTTCCCTTGACTTGACGGGGGCCCCAATGAACTCGACGCCATTTAAAGGTCGTCCGAGGACTCGTGTGAGGTGTCTAGAAGGTAGCGTAAACCCCCTCCCCACCCCACACAACTTACCACATCTGCCGTCGCAGGTGTCCTGGCCCCGGGAAATTCCCCAGGAGGGGCCCGTAGCCCCTCCTATCCAGGAAGGGGCCTTGACCGCCTTTCCTTTCCTTCCGGCGGCCCATCCTTAGAAGGGACTGCCTCCCCGTTGAGGGGCCAATGGCCACCTCCCCCGAGCGCTCCCATCCGTAATGGGTGATGCCCCCCCCATAGGGATCTTCCAATTACTGCTCACCGATCATGACCTTACCGCCACAGGCCGGATAGTTGACCGGCTATCCGGACCCCCCACAACAACTCCTGCCTGAAGGTCATGTTTTAAACTCTTTAGCCAAGCTATGAGGTCTCCTATGAGTAAATCATTCCCCACCCGGGACAAATGGACCCCATCACCCAGGTATATACTGTCCCCCTTAATACAACCATGTGGAATAGAATGCAGTGTACTTGAACGAAACAATCTACCCAACTTATTATTTACTTTCTTCACTGAGTGATTCAGAGCAGAAACCGAATTCGCCCCCCGCCACACTTTCCGTGGAATCATATGGGACCATGCAATTGTGCACCCTGGAACTCTTCTCGCCAACCAACTTACAGTGGAGAGCATTGCCTCGAGAAGAAGTCGTCTACCAGTGGCCACCAAATCGTTGCCCCCAAGATGGACTATGATTATAGACGGCGGTGACCTTGTCCGCCCTAACAAACCCTCGAAAAAGGATTGAAACTGGTCAATACAGAGCCCGCCCCTTCCGTAGAAGGTCACCCTGTACCCGTATTCCCCAGCCATGTGAATCATGTCACCTGCTTCGAATACGTCCGCGGCACGCCTCACGTATGAGTGGCCCACGACCCACACCACTTTTTCCGCAGCCGGTGATGTCTGACCGCTGGTTCCCAGGTGTCGGGTCGACTGCACAGTCCGCCCCGCCTCGTGAGCTTGCGAAACTGTAAACCAAACAAAACAAGAAGCGTGAGTACATCATTACAGCTTCACAACATGTGCAACCGCACATACTTTTTGTAACAATTCGAGGACCAACGCCCCAGACGTTTTACTTTTTCCACACTCAGACCCCTGGCTGTAGCCTCAGTAGCAGCCCCTATCCGAAAGGAATGGGTCCCGAACTCGCCGGGGTTCAAGCCCGCGGTCGAAATTGACATCGCAAGCACCCGCTGGAACTGAAACCTCGTCAGTGGGGTGGCGTCAGCGTGTCTCAACAAGGTTCCCCCCCATGATGCCACCCTCTGCGCCAAATATTCCTCTACGCAAACAACCGGGCACATGGGAGACCCGGGAATCCTATGTATGATTACGCAGTCCCCAATCGCACCCTGATCGGTCTTGGACCTGACAAACGAGACAGTCATCGTCTCCCCCTTAACCTGAATGTGCTCTCGGCACAGTCCCCCCACCGTATCCTGCTTATTCCTCGCCACCAGTTCGCTTACCCGCATAGCCCCATGGAATGCTAGCGCAAAAGCGGCTCGGAATAACACTGTTTCATACCGGGATGAACATGTCGCAGGGAGTACAGAAAACAACAGGGCCAACCTGTCCAGGCCTATCGGGTGTCTCCGATCTACTCTGCGACCCTCCAGACGTTGCCACCCACGTAGCGCTTTCTGCACCACGAAAGACGCTGTCGGGTCCCGGATCCCATGAGCCCTTGCCATAAAGGAAATGGCGGCCCGATGCCTCTGGGCCGTAGCTACTGATTTGCCTGCCTGATGTAGAGACAGCAAAAATTTTACAACAAGCTCTTCCTGGCCCCAAAGCTCCCCCCTAGCAGAACCCAAAAAGGACCAATAGGAACGAAACGCCCCTTCATATGCCTTCCTTGTCCTGGGTGCTAAACTCTCTCCCACGAGGTTTTGTAGTTCGGGGCACCGAGAGACCAGAGAGCTTCGGGAAAGGGTGCCGCCACCCGGTCCGCTGTGGGCAGAAAACCCCAGAAGGCCTGCATACGGAAACGAGAAAGTGCATCAGCCGCTTGATTCAACACCCCCGGGACATGTCGCGCCCTAAAGAGCACATTCAACTGCATACACAATAACACAATTTCCTTGAGCAGTCTCAGAATCCATTTGCAACGTTCTGCCTGACTATTGATACACTCAACCACGGTCATGTTATCAGACCAGAACACCACAGAGTGATCCCGGAACCCCTCAGGCCATGTTTTCAGGGCCACCAAAATGGGGAATAGTTCGAGAAAAGCAATGTTACTCTTCAGCCCGCACTCGTGCCACCATGACGGCCATTTTTGAGCCGACCATTGCGTACCGAATATGGCGCCAAAACCTATACTCCCCGCCGAGTCTGTCCACAGCCCCAGCTCCTCGGAGGACACCGCCGGTTTGTTCCAGACAATTCGACCATTGAAATCCGCCAAGAATGCCAGCCAAATGCGCATGTCCTGGCGAATCTCAGCCGAGAGCCTCGTGCGGTGGTGTCCCTCCTTCAGGCCGACCATGGCTTGTGCAATCGAGCGGGAAAAGGGGCGGGCCATTGGCATTACTCTGAGGGCAAAATTCAACTGGCCCACTGTTTGTTGCAATTGATGCAGGTTTACCTTAGACACTCAAATACATGTTTCAAGGGATGCCCTGAATTTTACCACTTTTTCTTTGGGTAACCGAAAACAACCTTCCTCCGAGTCGAGCTCGATCCCCAGAAACTCGAGTGAAGTCGAGGGGCCAACAGTCTTACCTGGTGCCAATGGCACACCAAAATGCTTCATTAAGGCACAAAATTCGTTCAAAGCCTGTCCACATTCCGGATCCCCGGCTGCCCCCAGGAACAGAAAGTCATCGAGATAATGCATAACATGCTGAAAACCCGTCCTTTTTGTGAACACCCATTGTAGAAAACAACTGAACTTTTCAAAGTAAGCACAAGATATAGCGCATCCCATTGGCATACATTTATCCATATATTGGCGGCCCTGAAACATGAAACCAAGAAGACGCTGATCGTCTGGGTGTACCGGGAGCAACCGGAACGCTGACTCGATGTCTGATTTTGCCATCAGCGCCCCGGGCCCCAGGCGATTCAACATGGCGACGGCCTCATCGAAAGATGCGTACCGCACCGAACACACTCCCGGGTCTATCGCATCATTCACGGAAAGACCTCGTGGGGCTGATAGGTTATGTATTAGCCTAAACTCACCCGGGTCCTTCTTGGGGACCACCCCTAATGGGGAACAAACAAAGTTAGGAACTGGTGGAAAATCGAATGGACCGGCAACCCGCCCTCGAGTCACCTCCTTCCCAATCTTTACCCGTACCACTGCCGTATGCTGCAGGACCGACAGTTGGTTCTTACAACTTGCTTCACCCCGAAAATCCCCCACTGGAATGCGGAAACCATATGAAAAACCGTCTCGCAACACCCCAGCGGAGACATGGTCCGGGTATTCGTTGAGCCAAGGAATCATCACCATGGTATCAATCGGGGTAGGTAAATGCGCCCCTCGGACTATTTCAGACCTGTTTGGCGCTTCCCCTACCACCGTTATCACCCGTTTTGGCTCTGCACATGGTCTCAGGATGGGAGGATTGCCCACACCCCCCACATTCATGTCTAAACTTGCATGACCCTTGGGGCCTTGTACATTTTCCCCTGTTAAAATTCCAACAAATCCCCCTTTTACCTGCGTTGCCACTCGACTTTGAGTGGTGCTCGTTACCTGCACCCATCCGAAAGGGTGTCCCAGAGGATTGGCGGGAAGACTCACCCCCGTTACTCCCCGACAATGGTACTTTTAACATGCCTGAATTCTCCATTTTCTGCCAAGAAATGGAGTCATAACAATCCCATGTTAGAGCTGGGTCGTGCTCCTTAGCCTTCCTAAAAAGATTGTCATAACAAAACCACTGATTGCCCTCATATGCTAGAGAATACTCCATGATACGTGTCTGGTAAATAGGCAACTCCGTCAACAATTCAGGCCTTCGCTCACCCATAATGGAGGTAAAAATGCCAAACGCTCTGCCCCAAGTACCTATGTTTTCATCGACCTTAAAGGCGGCCATTTTTGCGCGCCAAACACTCGGATGCATAAGCTCTTTTTGGCCCTTCACATGCTCCATCTCGTAATGGTCAGTAAGCAAAGAAAACATATTCACATACTTATCGGCCCAAATCTTTTCCTTAATTTCAAGTGGAACATGCTGGGCCACTTTCTCCCTTCGTGAGGGTACAGACCCCTCCCCCGCAATCGGCAGTAGCCGCTTACCTGCACTAGGTGCTGCACTTGCCGCCGAACTCGCGCCTGCTGCAATCTCAGCCACCGGAACCTGTGGGGGAACAGAAGATGGTGCCTTCGCAGCCTCTCTAGATTCCCGCAGTTGTCTCATTACTGCCCTGGCGTCGTCAGCCGTGGTGCCCTCACTATCTTTTCCCAACCACGCTGCCAGTTGTGCTGCCAACTCGGGAGGCATATCCTCTCCGTTCACGGGGGTGACTACCACGGGGATTGGACGCCCCTCCTTCGGAACCGGGGTAGGCTCCTCTATCGGTGTATCGGGAACCGGGGCCTCCCCCCCAGGTGCCCCTCTCCTGGACCTCTTGCCTCTCCCGCTAGGGACTACTCCCGGCAATGCTGGTCCGATGATCCGCTTCGGTCCTCCCTCCCCATTCTTTACCGCCATCTGCTTCTTCAAATCGGCTACTTCCTTTATGAGCATGCGGAGCATCTGATCGGTCCCGAACCGCTTTCCGACCTTCTTGCCCGGCATTCTTGAACGAAGATATCTGTAAAACAAAGACAAAAATTACAACGCTCAAAATTGGCTCTTCGTTCCGTCTCGAGCTCACGTGCAGCGGGGAGGTGCAGCTTCAGAGCACAGGAACAAGAGGATGCTTTCTTGGCTTGTTGCTCCTTTTATCCGTCTTCGGGCGGGCGTAAACCCGCCTCCGCCTGCCTCCCTGGGCGTGGCCGGCCGCGTCAGTGTCTAGGACAACCCACTCCAGGGCGGGAAAAGGTGCGCCCCGGCTAAGCCGCTTCGGGCATACCAGCCGAGACTCGCCTCCCGCCCAACATGGCCTCCCGGGGGGATCGAGGTACTCCACCATACGTTCGGGGGGACCGAATGGTCGCCCCTTTCCAATATATATATATATATATATATATATATATATATATATATATATATATATATATATATATATATATATATATATATATATATATATATATATATATATATATATATATATATTCAGAATAGGATATCCATTTCAAAACACAAGGAAATCATCCGGCACTCGAACAAGGGTATCATTGTTTCAGGCTTCTTTATTTATTTAAGAGTTACATCAACGCGTTTCGGGAGTCAAGCTCCCTTGATCACGAGCTTGATATTTATATTTATTCTGGTGGTCTCAGGGGGTAGTTATAATTTGGACCTTGTTTAAATAGGAAGAGCATTTTTTCATTTGCCAATTTGCTAATAACGTTGCCAATGTTTGAAGAATCCTCGCGAAATATTCTTAACTAGTATGACGCTCACTCCAACTGCAGTCTTGAAAGTTTTGTGGTGATCCATCAAGCAGGGCACGAGAAAAAGGGGGGGATCCCAAAACATGTTTTCCCCATGTTAATCCCACAGGAATTTTAGACATGGCTACAGCCCGAACTGCTGAACGGAATTACACCATATATGGCAGAAAGGTGGACATTGGTCCACGGAAGTGCCTTTTTGTGATATCGTGGCAATCCATTCAGTAGTTTTAGAGATATTAACCAAAATCCAAATTTGTGTATATAAGAACCTGTATGCCCTGACAATCTGACAGACCTCATGCTCAAATGTGATTGGCTGCCATCACTTCAAACTAGGAAGTGTGTTGCCAGTCATCTTGGGACTCGGCTTGAGCCGAGTCCTAGAAAAATTATTAAAGAATAAGAGAAGGGAGCAGGGTATGAATACTCTGACCCCCTTGGTTTCTTGAGGGGGTCTCAGAGGGACCCTGCCAGGTCAAGAAACCTTTATTTAAAAAGAAAATTCCATCTGGAATTGCAATGGAGCCACGGCTCCCAGCAAAAAAAAAATAAAAAGAGAAGCACGGGTTCCCACACTACTTTATTGTTTAGCTCCCTGAAATCGGGGTTTGCATGGACTGCCCCCGGAACCCAGAGGTCCCTAGGGGTATTTATCAAATGAATGTGAGGGGGGCCTGTACGGCTATCCCACAGTCCTGGGGATCACCACCTACCCAGGACTGCTTAAATTTGTAATACAGGCCTCACAGATCCCTCTGAGCCTTGGTGACCACCAACTCCACACAGCCATATTCAATTTCTTAAAATGGGAGGGGGTCCTCCTGGTCTCCCTCCCGGGCCATTCTTGAACCCGGGCCTCCCACATCCCCAGGGTGGCCCTACTCCTGGAGCCATAGATGGCCCTGGGGACCGCTGCCCTCCTGAGCCGGCTCCTACTATGTCCTGGGGTTCCAACCCCAGGACATAGTTGTTTGTTGTGGCTTGGCAGGAGATTTACATCTCCTTCCAAGCCACAGCAAACACTCCGCTTCCAGGAAGCAAGAGCACAAAAATGTTCTTGCTTGCTGGAAGTGGAGCAGAACACAGGGGGTGCATGTTTAGCAGCTCACTGTGTCTGAAAGCTATGTTGGCTCCTGCAGGAGGCTGGGAGCCGGCAGGGATTGCGGGGACCTTCAGTCTCCCCGTGGTGTAAGTTTGAAGCGTGTGCTCTGGAAAAACACCCATAGAAGGTTGGCCAAGCCCTGGGGAATGGGGTCCCTTGGGCCAAATTCCACCCATAGAGGGGTGCTATCCATTCCCCCTCCCCCATTTGTAAATAGCCAGGCCCCAGTGAACGGGGACCCAGGGCAGATATCAGCTCAGGGAAGGGGGCCAATTTCTGCTGATAAAAGGGGCCCTTTTATCGGCCCAGGGAAGTGGGCCGATAAAAGAGAAAACAAAATAAAAAGCCAGGCCCCGGGGAAGTCTTTAGAGGACCGTCCCCTTTCCTAACCACTCTGCAAAGGAGCCTCCTAGCGCACAACATGTTGCAGGATGAAGTATCCTTGAATGGTGTGGGTCTTTGGGGACCAGGAGCCTAACCAGTAAGTCCCACACAGCGGGATTGCTGAGAGGGCATTAGAGTCCAGGCCCTCTTTCTCCACTACTCTGCAAACATGCCTCCTGGTGCACTACTGGTTGGTGGATAAAGTCCCCTTGGCTGATAAGGCTCCTAGGGGGCCAAGAACCCCTCCTACCTCCAGTAAGTCCCACATAGCCAAATTGCTGTGAGGTTGATGGTGGCCCTGCCCCCTTTGTCCAACACTCTGCAAATGTGCTTCCTAGCGCACTACTGGTTGGGGGTGAAGTCCTCTTGGATACTGAGTGTCCTTGGGGGCCAAGAACCCCTACTGTTTCTTCCAGTAAGTCCTACACAGCAGGATAGCTGAGAGCTGGTTGGAGGCCTTGCCCCCTTTCTCCACCACCCTGCAAACACACCAAGAGTACAGGAACGTTAAAGATAGGAAATAGAGTTTAAAAAACCTTTGAAATTCACTTAAAAAACAAAGGTTACAGTGACGTTTCAGCTAGGAAATAGAATTTTAAAAGCCTTTGAAATTTACTGAAGAAAACCAAAGTTGACAGGGACTTTATAGTTAAGCACAGACTTCAATCATACAAACCATAATAATTGGTGGCTAACATCATGGGCAATCATCCCAATGTGACTTTTAGATGAAACAAAAATCGAAGAGACAAATTGATACATAGCCATTTCTCCAAAGAGAAAAAGAGAGTCTTGAATTGGTTGAAACAAATAGGTTTTTTTAAATGTAACAATTGCAAAGTGTGCCAAATTGTAAAACATCAAAAAAGATTGAATTTGTGGACAAACAAGTATGGGATATAAATCAACATGTTACATGTAAAAGTCAATATGTGATATATGTCATTGAATGGCCATGTGGCCTACGGTACCTAGGAAGCACTATAAGTGAACTTAGAAAGTGAATTTTAGAGCATGTGCGAACAACAACCAATAAAGACAGAAGCAACAGTCGCTAAACACATGGAGTCCCATCATGACAGTAAATGGAAGGCATTAAAATTCTACGCAATCGAACAAGTAGAGAGTCACGAAAGGAGGGGATGGCCTAGAACGCAAATTAAGACAATGCGAATCGAGAAACATTCTAAACCTACTTACAATAAGGCTGAGAATGTCAGTCACCGAACGCATCGGCTTGAAACAGAACAAAGAATTGTACATATACTTGAAAACTGTATATACACTTGGAAATGGTAATATGTTTTAAGGGGATCACTGACATAATATAGAATGACAAAATATAGACTTACCAAAATAAGTCACCAAAATATAGAATGCCAAAATATCGAATTCCTATCTACAAACAGGTAAGTACAAAAATATCGAATCCAAAATATAGTCTGTAAAAAATATAGTCAGTCAAAATATCGAATTTTTTTAAATGTCTTAAAAGTAATTTAAAATTAATGAAATAATAAATGTAATTAACTAAAACATACTTAAAAATACTCAAATAACCTTAAAATTAAGATATAATTAATTTAAGTTATTAATACAAAATGTACAATATTTTACCGTAGGATAGCAGGAGGGTAACATTTAATATTACCACTCCAGTGAGTGCAACAGTAGGGAAAGCGTTGGATAGCGTAGGGGTAAAAAATACTATTCCCACTCCAGTGAGTGCAACAGTAGGGAAAGCGTTGGATAGCGTAAGGGTAAAAATTACTATTTCCACTCCAGAGAGTGCAACGGTAGGGAAAGCGTTGGATAGCGGGAGGGTAAAAAATACTATTCCCACTCCAGTGAGTGCAACAGTAGGGAAAGCGTTGGATAGCGTAGGGGTAAAAAATACTATTCCCACTCCAGAGAATGCAACAGTAGGGAAGGCATTGGATAGCATAGGGCTAAAAATTACTATTCCCACTCCAGAGAGTGCAACAGTAGGGAAAGCGTTGGATAGCATAAGGGTAAAAATTACTATTCCCACTCCAGAGAGTGCAACAGTAGGGAAAGCGTTGGATAGCGGGAGGGTAAAAATTACTACTCCAACTCCAGAGCGTGCAACAGTAGGGAAAGCGTTGGATAGCGTAGGGGTAAGAATTACTATTCCCACTCCAGAGAGTGCAACAGTAGGGAAAGCGTTGGATATTGGAAGGGTATAAATTACTATTTCCACTCCAGAGAGTACAACAGTAGGGAAAGCATTGGATAGCGTAGGGGTAAAAATTACTATTCCCACTCCAGAGAGTGCAACAGAAGGGAAAGTGTTGGATAGCGTAGGGGTAAAAAATACTATTCCCACTCCAGAGAGTGCAACACAGTAGGGAAAGCGTTGGATAGCGGGAGTGTGAAAATTACTATTCCCACTCCAGATAGTGCAACAGTAGGGAAAGCTTTGGATAGCGTAGGGGTAAAAATGACTATTCCCACTCCAGAGAGTGCAACAGTAGGGAAAGCGTTGGATAGCGGGAGTGTGAAAATTACTATTCCCACTCCAGATAGTGCAACAGTAGGGAAAGCTTTGGATAGCGTAGGGGTAAAAATGACTATTCCCACTCCAGAGAGTGCAACAGTAGGGAAAGCGTTGGATAGCGTAGGGGTAAAAAATACTATTCCCACTCCAGAGAGTGCAACAGTAGGGAAAGCGTTGGATAGCGGGAGGGTGAAAATTACTATTCCCACTCCAGTGAGTTTAACAGTAGGGAAAGTAATGATTTAATATATTATTAAAAATAAATTAAATATCAATACCAATTAAACATTAATTGAAATTAATAACCAATTTAATATTATGTAATAATTAATTAGAAATACAACTACATATTAGTTATTAAAAATTAATAACCTATTCATAATTATTCAACAACGAATTAATTTTAAATAACAAAAACTAATTAATAATACAAATTAATACCAATTAAAAATTAACATTAAATTAATTATCAATACACAAAAACATTTTTAATATGTAATTAATTGCAATTACATTACTTCCCACCCTATTCCCCTATAAACCCACATCCCACTACAGAAAATACATTAATACAATTATCATAATTATCAAATATTTAATTAATACAAAATAATTACCAATTAATAAAAATTAATTGCCAATTAATAGAAATTAATTACCAATTAAAAAGTAATTAACAATAAATTTAAAATCAATACGAATAAATGAAAAAAAATATTTACTTTATTACAATTAAATTACTTCCCACCCTATTCCCCTATAAACCCACAACCCGCTACAGAAAATACATTTAGAAAATTAACATAATTAACAATTAATCAATTGTTACAAATTAATTGGCATTAATAAAAATTAATTACCAATTACAAAATAATAAATTCAAAATGAATACCAATAAATAAATAAAAATATTAATTTAATTACAATTAAATTACTCCCCACCCTATTCCCCTATAAACCCACAACCCGCTACAGAATTAAATTACGCAAAAATTAAATAACATAAAATTCATTACTTAAAATACATTAAACATACATTACAAAAATTAATATACACTTTTCACACATATACTAACATACAAAACACTTTAAAAAAATTGATAATATTAAAAAATCGATATATTTAATGCCTATATTGTATATTTCGATATTTTGACTTCTATATTTTGAAAATCGATATTACTTACCTTAAATTCGATATTTTTAACCACTATATTGTGTCCATTCGATATTTTGTCCATTCTATATTTTTACTTTGATATTATGTCCATTCTATATTTTGGAATAGATATTATGACTGTTTACCGTTTTGAGGAAAGTTCTTCATTTTTACCCCATCCCCTCTTCGAAAAAGAATAAGAGAGACAATGATTATATTTCAGAGAAATTTACATATAAAAATACAAAAAAATTAATTAGAATGAGCTATATTTAAAGACTCACTGTTGCACATGTCACTTTCACTGGTTTATGCAGGCATTACCTTATTAAGCGCATATATATATTTGTACAGCATTGAACAACAAATATTTGTGATTGCATTTTATGTATCCTTGTGCACGATAGTACAGTGCGATATTCGAGAATCCAATTAATTTTATGATGTAAAAAAAAGTTGGACGAGTAAGTCATGTGGGGGATACGTTATGGGTATTTACCCAAACACTATGTCATTTGACCTCATATGACGGCCTATACAACACAGGATATAAGGGAGAAGTAGATAACAAATTGCTCTTTATATTTATACACAATTTGCTGGATTTGATTATTTAATTAATTCAACAACATGGAGGCTATTGGTTTTGCTCTGTCATGTGAGATGTTATTAGTGACGTCACTGACCATGTCATGAATGATGTAATATGTGACAGCAGTGCATTGCGGGCGCACGAGTTATAGTTAGCAGAACTAACTATAACGGAGGAATTTCTATGGTTTGGTATGACTGAAATGTCCAGCTAACTCTAACACCCCTGAAACCTATGGTTTTTTCAGTGAATTTCCAAGGTTTTTTAAATGCCAATTCCTAACTATAACGTCTCTGAAACCTATGTTTTTTTAATGAATTTCAAAGGTTTTTTAAATGTTAACTTCTAACTATAACGTCTCTGAAACGTATGGTTTTTTAAGTGACTTTCAAAGGTTTTTTAAATGCTAATTTTTAAGTGTAATCAATCAAATCAAAAACCATTTCTAAAGCGCCTGGCTGCACAGAAAACAGTGTGTCCCCGCGCTAAAATACTGCTAATTTGCCAGAAGCGAGAACCAGGGTGATCCATGAAGGTGAAAAGGAAGGAAGTAAGGAGGGTTATGCAGGGGGGAACAGGAACGTTTTGAGTTTTCCCCAGAACCTAAATTCAGAGGGTTCCATACGGAGACCGAGCGGGAGTTCGTTCCAGCATTTGGAAGCCAGGTGTCTAAACGAAGAGCCACCCATCCTAGCTCTAGTGATTTTGGGGAGTTTGAACAGCATCGTAACGGAGGATCTCAGGTTCCTGATGGGACGATGCATAGTGAGAAGATTTTTCAAGTAGTCTGGGCCTTTGCCCTGGGCGATTCGATGCACGAAACACAGGGACTTGAATTTGATTCGCTCCTTAATGGGGAGCCAGTGGAGTTTAGCCAGAGCGGTCTTCCCAGATGCTCTGCGAGGGAGTCTGAGCACAAGGCGAGCAACAGCATTCTGAATGCACTGCAGTTGGTGTAGGCCTTTTTTGCTCAACCCTAGAAGCAGAGCATTACCATAATCAAGATGGGGGGTTACCAAAGCATGGACAATGGTCTTTCTGGCATCGATGGGGAGGAGGTCTAAAACCTTGCGAAGGACCTTCAGTATGCTAAAGCACCTGGCTGTCACTTTACTGACATGAGATTTATAAGAGAGTTCTGAGTCAAGTATTATGCCCAGGTTGCATACCGAATCCGCAGGATGAGGTGGGCTACCTAGTTCCGTGGGCCACCACATGTGTGACCATGCTGAAACTGATTTCCCTACCACCAGCAGTTTGGTTTTTTCGCCATTAAGGCGCAAGCAATTGCTGTTCATCCATGATGCCACTGATGAAGACAGTTGGAAAAATTAGTGGCCTCTTCTCCGTGGTCGGGCGTGAGCTTAAACATCAGTTGGGTGTCATCAGCATAGCTGACAATGCCCACCCCAAATGCTTCTACTATGCGAGCCAGGGGTTCCATGTAGATGTTAAAAAAAGTGGGGCTCAGACTCAAGCGAAGATTTGAAAGGGGGCAGTGCATCTGAAAGCTCCTGTTGGCCAAGAAAGATTTTATCCAGGCCAGGGCCCGTCCCTCCACTCCAATGTCTGACAGCCGAGACAGCAGCGTTGTTTACAGCACGGTGTCAAAAGCTGCACTAAGATCTAATAGAACCAACGCTGCTGTCTCTCCTTCGTCCACTATTTGTCTAAGGCACTCAGTAGAATAGAGTAAGGCTGACTCCGTTGAATAGCCGGCTCTAAATCCCGATTGAGTGGGGTGCAGGAGAGACTGCTCCTCTAAATATCTCATGAGCTGCCTATTTACCACCTTTTCCACAATCTTCGCACAAAAAGGGAGCAGAGAAATAGGGCGACGATTCTGGAATTGAGAAATGTGGATGTTAGGTTTCTTTTTTAGAGGGATGACCTGGGCTGTTTTCCACACGTCTAGTACCCGCCATT
Source organism: Lissotriton vulgaris (assembly GCF_964263255.1). Taxonomy (NCBI): domain Eukaryota; kingdom Metazoa; phylum Chordata; class Amphibia; order Caudata; family Salamandridae; genus Lissotriton; species Lissotriton vulgaris. Next base: position 194,720,940 of record NC_141695.1, read on the forward strand.
CTTGGAAGGAAAGCGACACAATGTGACTAATCTGATCGATGATCGTATTCTCCATGACCCCTTTACAGCGCGCCGGCGGGCAGACGTCACAAGGCGAGCCCCATTGTATGCTGTTGACGATGCTTAATAATTCCTGTTTCTCAGGTGTTGTAAAACATGTGAGACAAGATTTCCCCATGTAGATGTCTTTAACTATTGTGTGCTTACTCGAGAGGTCATCGTCTTCTGTAAAGATAGCATGGATTCTGTCGATCTTACCTACAAAAAAATCAGCTATAGAGTCACATAGCTCCCTAGAGTAGATGTCATGGGCTTCAAGCCTGGACGGGACCGTAAGCTCTCTCTAAAAAGTGAAAAGTTCTCTAGTGGGATTAGCCGCTAGGTCGATTCTGCTCTTGAGATGGATACTTTTTTCTGATCTAACTAATTTCTGGTATTTTTTTAGTTCCATTCTGTAATGTGTTTTATGCTCAGGATTATAGCCTTTCCTCCAGCTACGTTCTAAGTTTTTGCATCTGGCTTTGGCAAGTTTAAGTTTTTCCGAGAACCAGGGGGCAGTTTTAGATTGTCTCGCAAGGGGGCTTAGATGTCCAGGGAGCTATCACGTCCAAGGCATTGGACACCCATTTTTCATAGCTATTCCACGCCTCCTGAAGAGAATTGCTTCGGGGGGTGGATTTTCTAATAGGACACATTCAAATGTCTCTTGATTAAACATTTTCCAATTTCTTCGCTCCAGAACGGGGGGTTTGATAAGTCTATTTTCTAAAGGCATATTTTCTATAAAGAACGGAATAAGAAAGTGATCTGACCAGATCGTTCTGACTGGAGAGGAGACTTTAATGCCCTCCCAGTTAGCAAAGATGGGGTCCAGGAGATGGCCCAATTGGTGTGAGGGAGTAGTGGATTCAAATTAAGCCACAGATATTTCAGTGTGCCATGTATTTCTGCAATCATCCATCCAGCACTATCTACGTATCCTACCACTCCGCCAATATCTAAGCACTTATAAATTCAACATGTACTCTCTTTGCAGCAATGAAATTATTCTAGTTACTAGTCAAGTACCTAAGGAATAGCGTAATCTAAACAGAAGGATTCCAATACTGCATAGGTATTAACTGGATATTTAGAAGAGCATATTAATAGTATGTAGCTTATTAGACGTCTGCATGCATAGTGTACAAAACATTGTACCTTTACTTGGATTAGTGGCTAGGCCATTCCTTAAATATATCACTAATAACTTGAGTAATTCCAGTGCTGTAAAGAGTGCATGCTAAATTTATAAGTGCTTAGTTATTGGCAGAGTGATAGGATAGGATACATACATAGTGCTGGATGGGTGAAAGGACAAGTGCATGGGACAGACAGAAAGTTTCCTAGACTGCATAGGCACTAACTGAATATAGCAATGAAGTGCTAAGGTATGGGTGGAATAATAGGATAAGTAGCTAGTGCTGGATGGGTAATGGGAGAAATGCATGGGACAGACAGGAAGATCCCTACAATGCATAGGTACTAACTGGGTATTTTGAAGCGCATATCAATAGTATGTAGCTGGGTAAAGGTCTGCATGCATAGTGCACAAAATATTGTAGCTGTACTAGTTTTACTGGCTATGCCATTCCTTAGGTACATGACTAGTAACTAGAATAATTTCAGTACTGCACAGAAAGTACATGTTGAATTTATAAGTCATTAGGTATTGCTGAGTGATAGGATACGTGGATAGTGCTGGATGGGTTTACAAAGATGAAAGACCAGTAATGCCTGCTAGCATGATTTCACATATGGCCCGAGTGTACCATGGTCAAGCCCATATTGGTAGGGATGCCATGATCAGGATGTTCAGACAGACATGGTATAATCCTAAATTCAGGATGATGTCTGAGAGCCTTTGTCAGCGATGTCTGGTTTGTCAGCAATTGAATCCAAGGAGAAAAACAGTTGGGAGTTTGGGAACCATAGGACGGGAGGGAGGTCCATTCGCACAAATGCAATTAGATTTTATCGAGTTACCACCCGGTAATCGACTTCGGTATGTACTTGTGATCATTTGTCTATTTTCTCAGTGGGTAAAGGCTTTTCCTACAAGGAAAAATGATGGACCGCAGACCCCAGTGCACCCGCCTGACGTACGACGCCGCCACCCTCTACGCACTCAACGCCGGCCGAATCCCAGGATGCTATCGAGCCACCCCGAGACGCACCCACAGACCCTTCTGCTGCAACTCCTGCAAGTTCACCTGCATCCGGACCTGCACTACTCCAGCACCAACCAAGACCAAGACGAGCAACAGCAGCAGCCACCTGAAATGCATCCTGCTCAACACCCGCTCCGTCCACAGACACGCCATAGAGCTTTGGAACCTGCTCGACACAACTTCACCAGACGTCGCCTTCCTCACGGAAACCTGGATGAACGCCTCTTCAGCGCCCGACATCGCCATCGCCATCCCAGACGGCTACAAGAACATCCGAAGGGACCGCATCGACCAGACCGGAGGAGGCATCGCCATCATCCACAGGAACACCATCCGCATCACGACCAACACCGACGACACCCTCGCACCCGCCGAGCACCTGCACTTCCAGGTCCACATTAACCCCAAGACCACCCTCAGAGGCACCCTCATCTACAGACCCCCGGGACCATGCACACAATTCAGCGAAGACATCGCCGACTTCATCAGCCCGCACGCCCTCCTCTCCGCTGACTACATCTTCCTCTGGGACCTCAACTTCCACCTGGAGAACAACAACGACCGCAACACCACCACCCTGCTGGACAACCTCGCAAACCTGGGACTCAAGCAGCTGGTCACCACCCTCACCCACGCCACCGGACTCCACTGGACGGACCACAGCTGCGTCCACTTCAGCTTCAGAAGGACCACGATCCACCACCACCAGCAACAGGTTGCACGCAGAAGCTGGAACAAGATCACAGCCGACCAGCTCGCGACCTCCCTGAGCATGAACCCTCCCACCAGCGCAACGAACCCAAGCCAGAAGGCCCCCAACCTCGCGAAGTGGATCAGCAACTGCGCAGACGACCTCGCCCCTCTGAAGACCCCGCCTAGCAGACCCGGTAGCAAGAAAACCCCATGGTTTACCGACGAACTCAAGAGCTCCAAGAAGAACTGCCGAGCCCTTGAGAGAACCTGGCGCAGAGACCCAACACCGGACAACATGACTGCCCTCAAGCTCGCCCCCCGAAAACACCACCAACTCATCCACGCAACCAAGAAAACCGCATTCAAGGAACGACTGGACAACAACGCACACAACAGCAAGGAACTCTTCAACATCGTTAAAGAGCTCTCCAACCCCAACGCCGGAAACAACGACATCACCCCTTCGCAAGACCTCTGCAACTCCCTCGCCTCCTACTTCCACAACAAGATCGCGGACATACACAACAGCTTCAGCACTCAACCGACGCACGCCACGACCAAACCACCACCCCCCACCACCACCCACCGCGCCTGGACCCCAATCAGCACCGAAGACACCGTCCGCACGATGAACTCCATCCACTCCGGATCCCCTACCGACCCCTGCCCTCACCACGTCTTCAACAAGGCCGACGCTGTCATCGCACCCCACCTGCGGGACATCATCAACACCTCCTTCGACACCGCTACCTTCCCGGAGAGCTGGAAGCACGCCGATCTCAGCGCTCTACTAAAGAAGCCATCAGCCGACCCCACCGACCTCAAGAACTACCGCCCCATCTCTCTGCTCCCGTTTCCTGCAAAAGTCATCGAGAAGACCGTCAACAAGCAGCTGGCCGCCTTCCTCGAGACGAACGGATCCCTCGATCTCTCGCAGTCTGGCTTCCGGGCCAACCACAGCACCGAGACCGCCCTGATCGCAGCCACCGATGACATCCGAGCACTGCTCGACAACGGAGAAACAGCAGCCCTCATCCTCCTAGACCTCTCCGTGGCCTTTGACACTGTCTGCCACCGTACACTAGTGCAGCGACTCAGCAACGTCGGAATCCAGGAGAAGGCACTGGAGTGGATCATCTCCTTCCTCGCCGGAAGGACACAGAGAGTCCGCCTCCCCCCGTTCAGATCTGAAGCCACCGAAGACATATTCCGCGTCCCTCTATGGCTCTTCGCTCAGTGCAACCCTCTTCAATGTCTACATGAGCCCCTCGCAGACATCGCACGCCAGCACAACCTCAACATCATCTCCAACGCCGACGACACCCAGCTGGTCCTCTCCCTCACCAACGACCCCGCCACCGCCAGAGCCAACCTTCACAAAGGGATGAAAGAGGTAGCGGAATGGATGAAGAACAGCCGCCTGAAACTGAACTCGGACAAGACGGAAGTCCTCATCCTGGGATCCTCACCCTCCGCCTGGGACGACTCCTGGTGGCCCCCCGCCCTAGTCAGCGCACCCAAACCAACAGACCACGCACGCAACCTGGGCTTCATCCTGGACTCCTCCCTCTCCATGACCAGACAAGTCAACGCCGTCTCCTCGTCGTGCTTCAACATCCTGCGCATACTACTTAAGATCTTCCGGTGGATCCCCACCGAGACCAGGAAGACGGTCACCCAGGCCCTTGTCACCAGCCGTCTGGACTACGGCAACTCCCTCTACGCCGGAACCACCGCCAAACTCCAGAAGAGACTCCAGCGGATCCAGAACTTCTCAGCACAACTCATCCTGGACATCCCCCGTGGCAGCCACATCTCTGGACACCTGAGAGACCTGCACTGGCTCCCGGTCAACAAGAGAATCACCTTCCGACTCCTCACCCACGCACACAAAGCCCTACACAACCAAGGCCCAGGATACCTCAACAGCCGCCTCAACTTCTAAGCTGCCAAACGCCAGCTACGATCGACCGGCCATGCCCTCGCCACCGTCCCCCGCATCCGAAGAGCCACCACAGGGGGACGGTCTTCTCCTACCTCGCCGCCAAGACATGGAACTCTCTCCCGACCCACCTCCGCCTGACCCAGGACCACCTCGCCTTCAGGAAGCAACTCAAGACCTGGCTGTTCGAGCAGTAGCGGACCCCCCTCCCCTAGCGCCTTGAGACCCTCTGGGTGAGTAGTGCGCTATATAAATGTTTTGATTGATTGATTGATTGATGGACTGACTGTTGCCAAACTTTTATTGAGAGAAATCATTCCATGGTATGGTTTCCCAGTAACGATCAAGTCAGATCGAGGATCACATTTTCAGAATGAACTTGTTCAGATAATTTGTGAAGCACTGGACATTCGTCAGAAATTGCATTGTGCTTACAGACCAGAGGCTTCTGGGGTAGTTGAGCAAGTAAATGGAACCATAAAGAACAAAATTGCAAAAATGTGTTTGGCCACTGGATTAAAATGGCCTGATGCTTTGCCACTTGTTCTTATGACCCTAAGAAGCATACCTGACAGGACTGAGTCCTCATGAAATTCTGATGGGAAGAGTGATGAGACAAGCATTTGTGCCAGTTGATAAACTATTGACTATTAATGATGATATCATACTGGATTACTGCATAAACCTGTCTGACGTGGTAACTTCTATGTTCCATCAGGTGGGAACTAAGGCAAATTCAAAAGAAAAGCATCCAGCTCATGATATAGTCCCTGGAGATTGGGTTCGGATAATTTTATTTATTTATTTATTTTAACGATTTGTACAGCGCATGGTGACCCGAGGGCATCCCCGCGCTAGAATAAAGGTACACAGGAGAAGAAACTGCTTAGACCCCCGTTGGCAGAAGCCCAGACAAGTTATTCTGGTTAGCACAACTGCAGTTAAATGTGCAGGAGTAAAAAGATGGGTGCACACCAGCCACACCATCTTGTGCCTGAACCTGAAAATCTACAGGACGAACGAGAAAGTACAACTGATTCAGATTCTGAAGGTGAACCAGAGAAAGATCCAGATACTGAAGCTCGACTTGTTGGTCAACATCTGGAAATATCTGATGCAAGCTCTGCGTCTGAAGGAGAAAGTGAAGCTATTGAAGTGCCAAATTCTGAAGATCGACCTGAAAGTTGAGATTTGGTAAAAAGTGATACCAGTAAGGACAATGTGCCAATGAAGATAAAACTGGCAATCAGGAAAATACTGAAGGACAGTCTGAAAGCTCTGAAAGTAGGAACCGGAATCTCAAAACTGGTGAAAAGGAAATAACTCACGATGAGGATGAGCTTCCAAGTACCAGCTATGGAGAAGTTCCTAACAGAGTGAAAGAACTGACCAAAGAGAAAACAAGCTCAGTGAAAAAGACAGAGATTATAAAGTTCACCATAAATGAAACTGTTGAGAGATCTGAAACTGAGTCTGATGACAATGAAGATGAAACTCAATTGAGAAGAAGCTCAAGAAAGAGAGCTTGGAGAGTGGAACGTAACACGGTCGGACCTGAAACCAAGAGAGCTCGTAAAGGAGATAATTGGCCTAAAGAAACTGATGGACTAAAATTTAAACTGGTTAATAATGCAAAAATACAAGAGGATTAAGTAAATGAAATAACCAGTCAATAGGAGTCATTGGTTTAAAAGATAGAAGTTGTGCAAAGGCCAAAAAGACTAAGAAGACCTAATCAGAAATACAAGTCACCTGAATGGACTTATATGATTTTGCCTCCAATAAGTGAAGTGAACAGCAGCCAAGAAAATTTGAGTTCCCAAAACGGAGAAAAAGAAAGTGAGTGAATCGTAACTCAAAAGAAAGGAAAAGAATTGTAAAAAAAAAAAAATTGGGGTGATAAGGACACTTTAAGTGCAAAGAAAAGAGTGGATTAAAAGAGACAATATAAAGGCAGAAAACATTGTGGAAAGCACTGTGTAAATAAAAAGGCTACTAATGATGTAACAAAATCGAATTGTACTATTTTTAGAAAATGGTGTAGAATGTGGTTAATATGTACTGGATTATTAATGTTAGTATGGTTGATTTTAGCTATTATAATTCCTTTCAGGCCTGATTTTGAAAAAGCAAAGGCAAATTTGAGTGTGAAAGAAAAGACCTATGAGACAAAGGGTGAAATGTTACATGTGTATAAACCTGAAGTACATCAAGATAACTCGATTAGCGATTTTTCTCCGTAATACGTTTTCAAAACTATTGTCTGAATATGTGAGAACAATCGATGCAAGTGACTTATGTTTGTGTGAAATTACCAACATCTGTATCAGAAGGTGTGACATACCATCATCTTTGTTAGACGTGGCTGTCTCTAGTTGGCAGAGGTATACACTTCTGACAAATAGGGACTCACCTCCTCTAGTCAGGGCAAGGGGATCACACACTTAGATAACCCCTGCTCACCCCCTTGGTAGCTTGGCAAAGCAGACAGGCTTATATCAGAGGCAGTGCGTTAAGCATTTATGACCACATACAGTAATAGAGTGAATACACTACAAATGGACACGACACAGTAGTATTATAAAAATAAGGATTTTTATATAAGGCTTAGCACAAGACCAAATAACGACAAAAATATACCACAATCTTAATAAATACTCTTTGGAATGAAAAATAATAGTTCAAGTGTAGTTTCTTCTTAGCACAAAGTCTTTAGTATCAAAAGCAACTCTTCTTTGTTAAAACACAGTTCTTGGCAACAATGTCCCCCACACGGGAGTCACACGACGTTGAGGCAAAGTTATTCCAAAGGTTCGGCGTCGACCGCGAGGAGCGCTAAGTCGAGCCCGGAGTCGAACAGAACCCCACAACACAGTACCTTGGAAAAGCGAAGCACACGATGATCAGCGGCGGCGAGATGTCCGGCGTCGCGTCTTCGGCGTCGATCGAGCCTCGGAGTCAGGGCGATCTGCAGCGGCGTCGACAGATGTCAGGCAGGAGCAGCGCTCACGAGGCGAAGCAGGATACGGCGGTGGCGTCGATGTCGATGATGATGTTGCAAGAGTGAGCAGCGCTCACGGCATCGAGAGGGCTCGGAGTCGATGCGATCAGCGGCGATGCAGACACAGGGTCACTTGGAGCCGGAGCCGAACTCACTACTCACTGGCATCGCTACTGGCGTCGATCGGGCCCGGCGGCTGGCGTCGAGGAAGCGGGACACTGGAGCCGTTACTCACGATGTCGAGCTGGATTCAGCGGCATCCATCGGCGTCGAGATTGCTGGATTCTTTCAGAGGTGCTGGATTTTCAGGTTCCAGCAACAAGCACTTTTAGTAAACAAATGAAGTCCTTTAGCCCTGTGACTTCAACAGGAGGCTGGCACTCTTCCAGCCCTTGGAGATTTTCTTTAGCAAAAGTCTGAGAGTACACACACAGTTCCTCTCTACTGGTTCCTTGGCAAAAATAAAGAAGCAACTCAGGATTCCCCCCAGCAAACAGCACTCTGGCAGAAGGGGTAGGCAAGTCCTTGGATCAGCAGGCTTCTTGTCCTTGGTTCAGGGTTCCTTGTCAGAAGTGATCTAAATTCTTGGTTAAGGGGTCCTTCTCTTATACCCCTTTTTGGCTTTGATCCCTTTGTCCATGCAGGGGAATTCCCCTCATCCTGGGTCTGTTGTGGGTGTAGCCAGGCAGAGGCACCTGGCCTATTCACTGTGCAGGGCAGGGTCCTCAGCCGACCAGCAGGAGGCGGAGCCAGAATTGTCTCTGGCAGGAGCAGAGCTATCAGTCGCCCGGCAGGAGGTGGAGCCAGCATTGTAACAGGCAGGGCAGGCTATCACGAGCTACTCTTCCCCTACTCTCAATGCAAATGCACCACTCACCCCACACTGACTCATTCAGAACCCTGGAGCCACCCAGCCCCTGTCACACACACACCAAACCAGCAGAAACCAGTAATAGTTAGACAAGAAAATAGCCACTTTCTAAAAGTGCTATTTTCAAACCCAGAGTCCAAAAACCATCCACACAAACGGATGCGTTATTAAACCCCGAGTTCAGGGATACCAAACTCGACATTGCACCATGCTCCCCGAGCCAGCTAGGATTATATAACATTAATAACCCCGGCAGCCCATTCTAACTAATGGAGAGCAGGTAACCTTACAATAGTGAAAACGAATATGGCGGTAATTCACTATTAGGACATGCCAACTTGGTCAGGCTTTTCCTACCTTATACTTACAATGCACCCTGCCCGTGGGCCTACCATAGGGGTGACTAACATGCAGTTAAGGGCAGGTTTAGGGACTGGCAAGTAGGTGTACTTGCGCAGTCTGCGTGACAGTACCAGACTGCACGTAGGTCTAGCAATGGCAGACCTTGAGACATACTTTTACTAGGCCGCTCTTGTGGGTGGCACAACAGGTGCTGCAAGCCCATGAGCAGCATTTGTATTTACAAGCCCTGGCACTCCTGGTGCACTAGACTAGGGACTGACAGTAAACCAAATAAGCCAAACATGGAATTCAATCAATACAGTAATTTCACATATTCAATTCAATTCAATTCAGTAATTTATATAGCGCGCTACATACCCAGAGGGTCTCAAGGCGCTTGGAGAAGGGTGGGGAATTACTTGTCGAATATCCATGTTTTAAGTTGCTTTCTGAATGATAGGTGGTTCTGAGTGAGGCGAAGGTGAATGGGAAGTGAGTTCCAGGTTTTAGCCGCTAGGTAGGAGAAGGATCTTCCACCCATGGTGGTTTTGTTGATGCGAGGTACAGCAGCAAGGGCTTGGTGGGAGGAGCGTAGCTGGCGGGAGGGGGTGTAGAAGGAAAGTCGTGTGTTGAGGCATTCGGGTCCAAGTTCGTAAAGTGCTTTGTGTGCGTGGGTTAGAAGGCGGAATGTTATCCTCTTATTGATGGGGAGCCAGTGGAGGTTTTTCAGGTGACCAGAAATGTGATCTTTACGCGGAATGTCTAGTATGAGTCTGGCTGATGCGTTCTGGATGCGTTGGAGTTTTTTCTGAAGTTTTGCGGTAGTACCAGCGTATAGGGTGTTTCCGTAGTCCAGGCGGCTTGTAACCAGTGCGTGGGTGACCGTTTTTCTGGTTTCAGTGGGGATCCAGCGAAATGTTTTTTTGAGCATGCGAAGAATGTTGAAGCAAGATGATGAAATGGCGTTGACTTGTCTGGTCATCGAGAGTGAGGAGTCCAGAATGACACCCAGGTTCCGTGCGTGGTCTGTTGGGATGGGTGCTTTTCCGAGGGACTCTGGCCACCACGAGTCGTCCCATGCGGAGGGGGAGGTACCTAAGACAAGGACTTCTGTTTTGTCGGAATTTAGTTTCAGGCGGCTGTGCTTCATCCACTCGGCTACTTCTCTCATTCCTTTATGTAGGTTGGTTTTGGCCGTGTTAGGGTTTTTGGTGAGTGAGAGGATCAGTTGAGTGTCATCGGCGTAGGAAATGATGTTGAGGTTGTGTTGACGTGCGATGGCCGCGAGGGGGCTCATGTATACGTTGAAGAGGGTGGGGCTGAGTGAAGATCCTTGTGGCACACCGCAAATGACTTCAGTGGCCTCTGATTTGAATGGTGGGAGGCGGACTCTCTGAGTTCTTCCGGCAAGAACCGAGGTGATCCACTCCAGTGCTTTTCCTTGAATTCCAATGTTTCTGAGGCGTTGTAATAGGGTGCTATGACAAACTGTGTCGAAGGCTGCGGAGAGGTCAAGGAGGATGAGGGCGACTGTGTCTCCATTGTCCAGTAGAGTTTGAATGTCGTCTGTTGCTGCGATGAGTGCGGTCTCAGTGCTGTTTTTTGCTCGGAAGCCGGACTGTGAGGAGTCAAGGGATTTGTTGGTTTCGAGGAAGGCGGCGAGCTGGTTGTTGACAGCTTTCTCGATGACTTTGGCCGGGGAAGTAAGGAGCGAGATGGGGCGGTAGTTTTTGAGTTCGGCGGGGTCAGCTGTGGGTTTTTTCAGAAGGGCGCTGAGTTCGGCGTGTTTCCAGCTATCTGGGAAGGTGGCGGAGTTGAGGGAGCAGTTGATGACATCTCGGAGGTGGGGTGCGATGATGGAATCTGCTTTGTTGAAGATGTGGTGAGGGCATGGGTCTGTGGGGGATCCTGAGTGGATGGAGTTCATCAGGCGGATGGTATCATCAGTGGAAATTGGGTTCCAGTCATTAAGGATGTTCAAGGGGGGTGAGGGTGTGGCAGAATGTTGGGTGGGATGGTCTCCGGGTTGGTTGTCGAAGCTGTTGTGGATGTCTGCGATTTTGTCGTGGAAGAACGAAGCTAGGGAGTCGCAGAGGGCTTGAGAGGGAGTGATGTCGTTGGAGTTGGCAGTGGGGTTGGTGAACTCTTTGACGATGGTGAATAATTCCTTGCTGTTGTGGGCGTTGTTGTCAAGTCGGTCTTTGAAAGCGGCTTTCTTGGCAGTTCGGATCAGTTGGTGGTGTATGCGGGTGGCGTTTTTGAAGGCGTCTCTGGTGCTGGTGTTTGGGTCTTTTTTCCAGGCCTTCTCAAGAGAGCGACAGAGTTTCTTGGATTTCTTGAGATCATCGTTGAACCAGGGGGCGTTCTTGTTGCCTTGTTTGGTGTGACGTTTTTTCAGGGGTGCTAGGTTGTCGGCGCTGTTGGTTAGCCATCGAGTGAGGTTAGTGGCTGCTTGGTTGGGGTTCGAAAAGTGGGCAGGGGGGTTTTGAAGAAGCGATGAGGAGATCTGGTCGATGGTGATTTTGTTCCAGTTTCTTCGCAGAGTAGGTTGAGGATGGTTGTGGGTTGTGGTCTTATTGTAGATAAAGTGAACGCAGCTGTGGTCCGTCCAATGGAGAGCTGTGGTGTGACTGAAGGAGATATGTTTGCTGGAGGTGAAGATAGGGTCGAGTGTATGACCTGCGTAGTGAGTGGGGGTATTAACAAGTTGTTTGAGTCCGAGGTTGGCGAGATTGTCCAGAAGGGCGGTGGTGTTGTTGTCGTTGTTTTTTTCCAGGTGAAAATTGAGGTCTCCCAATAGAATGTAGTCCTTGGAGGGGAGGGCGTGTGGGGTGATAAAGTCGGTGATGTATTCACTGAATTGTGCTCGGGGTCCTGGTGGCCTGTAGAGGAGGGTGCCTCTGAGTGTGGTCTTGGGGTTGGTGTGGATCTGGAAGTGAAGGTGTTCGGCGCTAGCGAGGTTGGCGTCTGAGCTGGTTGAGATGCGGATGGAATTCTTGTGGACGATAGCGATGCCTCCTCCTGTTTGCTTGATGCAGTCTTTTCGGATGATCTTGTAGCCTTCCGGGATGGCAATGGTGATGTCTGGGGCTGAGGAGGCGTTCATCCATGTTTCAGTTAGGAAGGCGACGTCCGGAGAGATGGAGTCTAGTAGATTCCAGAGGTCGATGGCGTGTCTGTGGGCCGAGCGGGAGTTGAGCAGGATGCATTTTAGGTGGTTGGGGTCAGATCTCTGTTTGGTGTTATTGGATGAGGAGTTGGTCTTGGTGCCGTCAAACTTGCAGGAGTTTCATGTGAAGGGTCCATGGGTGTGTCCAGGGGTGGCTTGGGCGCAGTTGGGGAGTCGGCCGGGGTTTTGGGCTAAGAGGGTGGAGGGGTCCTATGTAATGCGGGTGGGGTGGGTGGTACGGGGGCCAGGGAGTCTGGTGCTGGGCGTGGTCCAGGCGCGGACGGGCGTAGACGGGCTAACCTTTGGCGCACCTTCGGCGCGACCGGTGCGCGTGACCGCTGCGCGTTGGGTCATCAGTCTTAAGTGGAGAGTGGAGGGGGCGGAGCATGGGAGGGGCAGCTGGGAGGCGGTAGCGGGGAGGGTAGGCGGGCCAAGGGAAGCACAATCACAAGATGGTGGTCGGGGATAGAAACCGAAACTGAGGCGAAGTAAACAAACAGCAATGGCGAGTAAACACTTGAAAGCAAGAGCAGGCTGATACAATGTCTCTGGGCAGTCGCGCTTAAGAGCAAATCATAAAAGTGCGGCGCTACGGTGTAATGCGCTTTGACCAGCTGACAATAGAAATATCAAACAAATGCTGCAGGCTACGATACCAGGCGCCGATATCAGGGCAATGCGCTTCCGGTGTTGCAGTGGCGGGGAGCACTTGCACTGTGGGACTGATCAGCAGTGGCACAGCGCCCAAAGCATTACATCAGCAAAACATCGTAAACAGAGGAGGCAAACAGAAAAAAATGGAGGAGAGACTCAAGCCAATGATGTCAGGTCTAACAATCTTCCATGAACATATGGAGTTACATGTAGTGTATTAGCTAGTTTGTTTTACAAAAAAGGTAAATTAGAGTATTATTATTCTAATTCAGATGATGTTTTGGTGAAATTGAAAAGTGTAGCTGAATTGAATCAAATCAATCCTGCAAAACTTTTTGGGGAATATTTTCGGGAAACACAAGAGTTGACCCATGATTATGCGTTTAAACATAATTTGACCTGTAAAATGAGAAATGAAGAAAAAGTCTTTTTGGATATGGTAGAGGAAAGGAGAAATCGGTATAAAAGAAAAGAAAAAGCAAAACAATCTAAATCTACAATGTGGACATTTGAGTATGATAATATAGAAGGACATAATAAGAATGTGGCTATAAATAGAAATATACCATTATTAGGGAAATTAGGTGTTTGAAGAGATAACCCTGTGTATGATAACTGTTTTGTGGGAGCAAGTCAATGTGAAGATACGTACAATATAAAAGGGGGATGGGGATTTAAAGGAGGTAATGAACCTGTTTTCCCTGTGATATATTTTCTATGCGGGACCAAAGTATATTATAGATTGCCTGTTCACTGGTATGTATCCTGTTATGTAGGCCTGGTCTTTCCTAAAATGTTCCATGTAGGTAGAGGAACTAATGGAATTCATGAGATAGGTAAACCTTTAAGTCGTAGAAGAAGAGAAAGTGTGATAGAAATAATTGGTGATGTTTTTGGAGCATTGATACCGGTAGTGGGTTTATCCTTTTAATGCAAACAGAATTCAAAAATTGTCAACAATAGTAGATCGTTTGTCAACTGACACTGCAGGAGAATTTGTAATGGTAAATACCGAAATGGTTGCTATGAGAGCTATGGTGATGCAAAATCGACTTGCTCTTGATATAAATTTGGCAAAGGAAGGAGGAGTCTGTGGAATTTTCAAGGTACAACATTGTTGTACATATATTCCAGATAAGAGTCGAAACATTGAAAGATATATTACAAATCTTACAGAGTTGTATAAGGAGATTGAACCACTGGAGGTTGACAGTATTCTTGAGAAACTTGGTAAAAGTTTTTCAGCAGTTAGATATTGGTTTTATGAAATAGGTAGATCAATAATAGGGAAATTATTAATTCCAGTAACATTAATAATAGCTGTGATTTTGATTGAGTTGTAAACTTAGAAAAAGGAAAAATCTTAAAAAGACTCTAAAGAAAGCATTTGAAGAAAGACAAGAAAGAGAATGTGAAAAGGGTGACATTGAAATGGAAGAGTTCAAAGAGAAGCTTTATCAAGATCGAAAGAAACTTGAAGAAACTAGAGTATAAATCATCCTAATTGAAAGAATTTGAAACATGTTGAGATAAAATTTACAAAATGTTGTCTGTTATTTGGTGATAAATCACCAAAGGGGGGAGTTGATGGAGCGAGGGTGAATACAAAAATGTTTGCATACCCCTCATGAAGTTTCTTCCCCATAACAGTAATATCTATTAATCGTGTGGTTTTGAAATTAACCAACCATGGAATAGAATGCACACATAAACATATGTGGGATACTAATTTGCTTGTGTTGCAAATTATAATATATGAATTAAGTGAATTCATTATACTTACGCAAGACCTAAATGTCAATCTAATGAAAAACCTGTGCATGTAAGCTTTTGTAAGTCTTATGATGGAGAATGGTAAGTAAACCATGCTTTATTGTGGCTAAAATGCTAGGTAATAACTAACAGGGTTACCTTAGAATGGGGGAGGTAAACAGAAGGGCTATACTTCAAAATCTAACGTTTAATTGTGTTTGTTTCTGTAATAGTTCCCATTAAGACCCATGAGGCCTAAATAAAAATGGAAGTTTGCGAGACTCTGAGATTGTTATGATCTACGCATTCACGACTGTGCTCGAGAGAAGTGTAAGAAGCTTGTGCCTGTACAGCGTGGGTCAAGGTCGGCGTGGCCTGAGCTGGAGTAGGATGCCAATATCCTGTATGTCCGCATCTTGAGCATGGGAAACCAATCTGAAATAACAATTTTAAGGACATAAGTGAAAAACTGTTAAAGGACAATTGAGACTTTATTAAAAACGATGACTTGGCGGAACTGGACAATGAGGAGATGAGGTTATGCTCATCCACCCCTTAATTCGACCAATGAGAATAAGCGAGGACCCTAAAAGTTACGAATGTTAGATAGATAAGTTAGGGTGAAAGGGTATAAAAGAGGATGTTTGGAAGTAAGAAAAAAGCTTGCTTTTGATTTTATTTTTGAACCACGACATGCTGTTGGACTGACAAACTTTTCCTATGGTGCAAAGACTTTGACATATTTCTTGACTTTGACTTTTGATGGGTGCGGAGTCCGGATGGGAGGTGAACATCAAGAAAGAATAGAGAGGTGGTTTTGGGAATTATGCTGTCCTTGCTCTGATGTTCATGTCCGGAAATCTTGGTAATATTACTTTGACTTATTTTTCTGAACGGTCTTGCTAATAAATATAAATGTTTGAATTTAATTTCTCTTTGTCTCTAGGTTATTAAATGTTTAAATGATTATTAAAATAGAACGAATAAAGTAAGGTCATGCTAGGAGATGAAAACTCTAAATAAAAATTAAATAAATGGAGAATTAAGCTGGTTTTGTTATCCATTAGTTAACTTTTACTAGCAGATTCATTGACCAAATGGTGGGGTGTTTTATGTTTCTTAAGAATAAAACCATGGTAATTTTGACAAACTGCAGATGTATATAGTGTATAAAATTGTTTAGAATGAAATAAGACACTCCGCTAGAATCCAGCAGCTCTCCTCTAGTCTTCACTAATCCTGCTGAGCAGGGTAAATGTGTGTATAAATGACTTGCAGTGTTATGGGTCCCACTGACGAGTAATGCGTGAATAGCTCCTAGGAAGTGTGGTGATGATTTGCAGGTTTTGTTTAGAGCCGCGCTTGAGCAATCTCATTAAAAAAAGCAGAAAGAGGGTGGCGTGGCCAAGATGGCGGTGGTGTAGGACGTGAATTACTGTCTCTCCGGCGCCGCCTGCCATAAAGCTTTGTATTTCGCCCTACCTGTGCCCTTCCAAGCTACCAATGAGGCACACGGGAGTCCCCTGAACGTCCTGACTCCGGCGGTGCTACTCTCTGGGTGCGGGCTGACAGCGATCCCCCCTCCTGCTGCAACACGGCCTCAGAGTCCCCGGAGCCTGGCCAGCTACGTGGGGAGTGGAGCATAGGTCCCCGGAGGTGGAGTGGCACGTTCCGGGCTGAGAGTGGCTGGATCTGGTGCAGCCGAGCTGAGAGAGACATGGCAGCGGGACCGGAGAAATTCAGGGCACCCACGCCAGGCTGAGCCCGGCTGCCAGAAGGCTTGACGCTGCCAGGGCACTCCCACTGTGACAGTGGTGGTTGAGCAGCCCAGGTGCCATTTGCTGGAGTCAGCAGGGAATAGTGACGGAGCGGCCGCCTACCAGCCTATGCATCGGTCCGCGATTCGGCGGACTTAACGAGGCCTGCA
Organism: Lissotriton vulgaris; assembly: GCF_964263255.1. Taxonomy (NCBI): domain Eukaryota; kingdom Metazoa; phylum Chordata; class Amphibia; order Caudata; family Salamandridae; genus Lissotriton; species Lissotriton vulgaris. Next base: position 194,737,498 of record NC_141695.1, read on the forward strand.
CCTGCCCCTCCAGTGGTGAGCAGTAGGCACGGGACCCCCCCTTTTGTGGTGGCAGACTGCGGAGTGCAGCATCGGCCAGTGGCTCGGTGGGCTCTCTGGGGGGGACTCTGCCCTTCCCCCAACTATAGCGGCTGGGACCTGGACTGGGCCCATGTGCGGGCAGTGGTGTGGGGGCCCCTGCGCTTGATGACCAAGGCGGGCCCCAGCGACGACGACGTGGAGAGAGCCCTCCCCGGGCTTTGGCAGCAGTACGCGATTACCTGAGCCCGGACCCCGGAGGCGCATGATCTCAGCCCGTGGGTCGGCGGGCTTAAAGGGCGCTGGGGCACAGAGGTGCTTGTGAGGCCTGCTCCTCTGCTTCTGCGGCAACTCAGAGGGTCTTTCAGCGGAGACGGCGTGAGGGCTCGGTGTGCCCTGCACCTTGGCGAGCAGCAGGCCAGTCCAGCGTTGAGGTGAGGAGAGCGGGGGCGACCTCAGGAGGGACAAGGCGGCTCGGTCCGTGCTTCGGTGGACAGCACAGGAGTGGCCTAGTGGCGGGAGCGGCGGCCTTCTGGGTATGGAGCTGGGCCTGCGACGTTGAAACTCAGCACCTCAGCCTGGGGGTGGTGAGTCACTGCCTTCCCCCTTCACTTGCCGACCTGCTCCTTTGGGTGGGGACTGAGGCCGGAGGCTGGTGCAGTTCCCTAGCGGCGCTGGTGGGAGGTGGTGCGCCCCCCTTCTGAATGGTGGTCTCCGGCCTCACACAGGTGGAGCACTGCTGTCCTTCAGCCTCTCAACCCTGAAGGGCATTGCTTATTGGGGCCAAACACCGGGTGACGACTGTGAGAAACGGCCCAAGATAGCATAATTTGAGCAAGATTGGAGCCCACATAGGCCTGACCGTAATACCGTTGTCTGCGGCTGGGGCAAGATGGCGACGAGCAGAACCAGGAAGGATAAGCCCTCGATAGATTAGCCTGCATCTCTGTTGGGGCAAGCCGCCCCAAAAACTGCTGAGAAGTCGCCGCGGCCCGAGGACGGCGATGCACCAGCTACCAAGGCCTTCATGATGGAGTTGTTTGCGGCCATTAAGGAGGACATTTCCGAGCTGCGCTCTCGGTTGGCCTCTGACCTGCGGGAGGTACGACGCGATGTGGATGCGATAGGGGAGAGAGTGGCTACGCTGGAGTAGCAGGACTTGGAAACGACGGGTGACATACATCGCCTCCAACATGATGTGATTAGGCTGACTGAGCAGAATCTAGACCTCCTGGCGCAAGCTGAGGATCTACATAACAGATCACGTAGAAATAACATTCAGATTCGGGCGGTGCCTTGGAAAGGTGAGGGGTCCGACCTAAGGGAGTATGTGGGAGCCCTCTTCAAACAAGTGCTGGATGAGGAAGACCTGCCAGACATCCAAATGGACAGAGTTCACCGGGTGGGCCTACCGAGGGGACCTAAGGCCCCCCTCCTGATATCGTGGTGTGCGTCCACGATTTCCAGCTCAAGGAACAGATTCTGCAGAAGGCTCGTGATCTTAACCCCCTCCAATTCCAGGAGCACCGGCCGCTGCTCTTTCAAGATCTGGCGGCATCCACATTGACCAAGCCGGTTACTACTTATCTGAAGGAGCAAGGCATCCCCTACTCGTGGGGACACCCGTTCAGAATCATCTTCAAGCTTAACGGAAAGCTAGTGCAGGTTCGCTCCCTGACGGCGGCCCTCGACCTCCTGGTTCTGGAGCAGTCCACTCCCTCACCAGGCGATGCTGGGTCTCCCGACAGACGACGCAGACGATCGGCGGAATGGCAATGAGTCGGCAAGCCAGCACCTACAGCAAAACCTGACTTGTCCATGAGCCGCCTCGAGAGGGGAGCAGCAGTTGCGTCGGTGGCATCGGTGACAGAGGCGTCTGGGGGCTCCTGAGATGAGAAATCTCTGTCTCGCACTACTGGGGCTAGCTGATGGCGCCGGAGGGAACTGCCCACTGGAATTTACTGTGGCTCTTCTGTCCTCGTCGAGAGTTGAGTCCTGCATCAGGAACTGGATACTTGGATGGTTGGTGCCATGTTCCCCAGCTCTTGGGGCTTGTTTGACGAATTGTCGTTTGCTTCTCTTTCTTTTTCTTATTGCTGAAGTTGGTATGGATGGGGGGTGTGTGAGTGGAAGGGGGGGATGGGGGGCTGGAGCTTGGGGGAGGGGGGTGCTGGGGGTCACCACGTCAGATGGGGGGGTAGAAGGGGAAGGGGTCCGGAGAGGGGGTAGGGCAGGGAGGCCCTTTAGGAGCCACAGCCATGGCAGGTGCACAGCAAGTTTACTCTACCTACCCGCATGCAACATAGGGAACTGAAAATAGGGAGCCTGACTGTCCGTGGCCTCAACAGCCCGATAAAACGGGCCGCTATTTTATCCCTTCTAGAGAGTTCGGAGGGGTCTATTTGTCTGTTGCAGGAGACCCATCTCCTTTCCAAAGATACGCGGCGCATGACAGATAAGCGCTTCCCGCTGCAGCTTTGGTCTTCAGGGCCTACCAAGAAGAATGGGGTGGCGATTCTCTTTAGTGTGCGTGCACGGTGCAAAATTATATCCCAGGTGGTAGATATTAAGGGGAGACTCTTAGCTGTGTGAGTGCAATGGGGAGACAAGCAGTTTACTATACGGTCCATTTATGCGCCAAACGCTGGCCAGGAGCCCTTTTTACAGTCGGCGCTTGTGCAGGTTTTAGCTACTGCTTCCCTCCCAGGGAGGGAAACAGTGGCTGGTAGACGGAGGATTGCATGATGTGTGGCGTGCTCACCATCCCCAGCAGCGCGATTACACCTACTACTCGGCGGCCCACAAGACCTATGCGTGCTTGGACCACTTTTTAGCCTCGACCTCCCTCTTGCCTCACTTGGCAGAGTCAGACATTATGCCGTGTTCCTTGTCGGACCACGCACTTATCTCTGTGACTTTCACTTCTTGTGGAGTCTGGCCACCGTCGGCAGGATGGCGCCTTAGAGACTCTCTGCTTCACTCCGAGTCAGTGATCGCGAAGGTCAGAGAGACGATAGTCCATTATCTGTCCGAGAATGAGGTGGAGGGCACTCCCCTGGTAGCGGTATGGGAGGCCCTAAAGTTAGTGGCCCGAGGCAAATTTATTGCCCTAGCTGCAACATACTCCTGCGTAGGGAAAAAAGGACGGAGTTAGAAAGGGACGTTAGTGGCCTCGAGGCGATCCATAAGTGGACTGGGGCGCCGAGGATTTGGCGGGAGCTGGAGTCAAAGAGGCGCATGTTGAAGCATTTGGACACAGACAGAGCAATGCGTGCCCTCTAGCTCTGTGGAGATAAGGCGGGACAGATGTTGGTCCACAGGCTGCGGGCACGTTCTCACATGCACACTATACAGGCAGTTCAAGACCGGGACACGGCGGAACACACTACAGATTCCGCCATTGTAGATACCTTCCGGCGGTTCTATCAGGACCTATATCGCAAACAGGGCGCTCCTTCCAACGGGATAGCAGAGTATCTGGAGTCCTGCGGCATTACTCTCCTCCTGCAGAGCTCCTCAGAGACTATCGACATGCCTATTCGCTTCGAAGAAGTCATCTCGGCTATTTCACGGCTGAAAGTGGCCAAATCACCTGGTCCGGACGACTTTTCGGCAATTTTTTATAAAACTTTCTGCAGGGAGCTGGCTCCACTCCTGACTCGCCTTTTTAATTACTTTTTGGATACCGGGGTTGTGGCACCATCTATGTCGGAGGCGGCCATCACGGTTATTCTCAAGCCCGGTAAAGAGTCCAAGGATTGCGGATCCTATAGACCGATCTCGCTCCTCAACATCGATTTGACCTGGATGGACTGATCCCGTTTTCCCGGCTGCGAACAGAATTCTTCCAACTGCCGGCGGCTGATGCCTTCTCCTACACACAGGTGGCACACTGGGTTACCCAACCCATTAACGTGGCTGCTATGTCGCGACCGCTGACCAAGTTCGAAAAATGGCTGGTCTGTAAGTGTCAGGAATATCAGGGCGGCTTGCGGTCTAGGGCCCGCCCCACGGCATGAGTTATGCTCGAGGTATTTGTGTGGGAAAGTTCACAGTTTTCCCTCCAGGGGGCGCTGGTGGTTCGCTTGCACAACCTACAGTAACATATGTTGATGCATACAATGATGTGTGATGTAAATGTACTTGGAACATGCTCTTTATACTCCTTAGTTCGCCTAATGCGTGAGATTTGACTGTCTCACGCGAAATGAGTGAGGTTTGGCACCTCACGCGAGATGCGTGAGGTTTGGCAAGCGGTATTGAAAACCTCACGCGAAATGCGTGAGAAACGGCAAGCGGTCGCGTTTAACATCGGGCGTAGCCACGTTAACGTGCGCGACCACGCCCAGACCTCTTTGCTCACTATTCTAGAGATCTTGAGGGTGAAGCAGCGTCTCCCTGTAGCTCTGAGTGGAGTTCAGAGTTTTGGAAGCATTTTCTTGGACTTTGCTTCTGGAAGTGGTTGGCAATCCTTTTGAAGGTCCTTTGGGAAGGCGCAACCTGCTGTGGAGGCATTTGGGAATCCTTTGCAGTACCTGTAAGTTGGATATCTGAGGCTTAGGTTTCTTCGGCCACGCCCTGTGTATCAGTAGAGTAGGTCGTACTCTACAGGTAGGACATTTTAAGCTATTTTCTGCGCCAATATTTAAAGTCCATTATAGTAAACTTATTTAAAAGTGTTTTTGAGTCTTTTATCTGCGCAAATTACACATTCTTTGTTCTCTGTGAAATAATTCTCTGAGAGCTTAGGCTCTAACTTGTTGGGTCTTTTTCTTATGGTTTCTTTGGTCGCAATCCATAACCGTCGCAGTACGAATTGACATTACAAAAGAAAGAATTATATTGTTAAAGAAAGAATTTTCAAGTGAAGGTTTTGAACTTGAGATTATTTATGTAAAGACTGCACTAGAGATTATTCATGTAAAAGTTTATGTTTTACTAGGCGAAGAGACATTTTTGACTGTCATTGTAAAGTGGTTATTTACAAGAAAGGTGTCATTCTGTCAGTGTTGAATCTGAGACCCAAATGTGTTTTCTTTTGATGCTTAATTTAAAGGAATGATTTCATATATGTTAATTTGGAGTTAAACCCAGGTTAAAGACAAAAGGTCTTTTATTGAGGGGTGAAATTTTAGTTCTTTAAGCTGTTGCAGAGTTCTTAGAATATCGGTATAGATTTGCAACACTAACTTTTCCTTTTCAGATCTCCTTCCCTGCTGTTCCCTACCCAACTCCCCTGACTAACTTTTCCTTTTCAGATCTCCTTCCCTGCTGTTCCTTTCCCAACACCCTTTTCCCCTCGCTTGATCACTTCAATATTCTGTGTATTTACTACAATCAGAATTGGAGGTATCGAGAGGTGGGCCCCTATATCAACTCGACAGATCCTGAGGAAGACCTCGTCTGACAGAATAGTGAGCCCACGAATTATTTTCCTCCTGATCTGTCGGAGTTGCTATAATGGCCACCTTAGATGATTTAATGGCGGTAATTGTAAAAATGCAAACTGATCTAAATGAAACCATGAATGCAACTGCGTTATTGGCTGAGAAAGTGGATAACATTCAACTTCAGAATACACCATTGCCTGATGAAGTTCAGGATACAGGTTCAAGAGCTCCCACTAATATCTCTGTTACTGTACCCCCGCAAATTCCTTTAGCATCCCCAGAACGTTTTACTGGAGATCCTTCTAAGGTGCAAACCTTCTTGACACAAATTGAGTTGCACTTTTCTTGCAGGCCTGCAGCCTTTCCCACTCCTCAATCTAGGATTGCGTTCCTTATATCCTACCTGTCTGGAGATGCCGCTACTTGGGCGGTTCCGTTGGTCAGACAGGATAGTGCCTTATTATATAACTGGAGACGTTTTGTAGGGGAATTTGAAAAGGTGTTTGATAGGCGAACTGTAACTTTATCTGCAGACAGGGAATTATTGCAATTAAGACAAGGAAACAGAGACCTTATTTCTTATTTGTCCCATTTTAACAGACTGGTGGCCGAAACCTCTTGGCCAGAAGAAAAGAGAGCTGCTCTTTTTTATCAGGGTTTGCGGGATGAGTTGAAAGATGTTCTTGCACAAATTGATCCACAACCAACTGCATGTTCAGATTTGATTAATCTAACCTTACGACTGGATCATCGGCTCTCTGAAAGAAGGTCTGATAAAAGAAAGAGCGAGAAGCCAAATTGGAAGAATGAACCTAGATCTCGGACTCAACTATCTCACTCCGAATCCAGTTCAGAACCAATGGAGATCGGAGCTCTTAGACAACCATTATCTAAGGAAGAAAAAGAAACCCGACGCAAAAATGGACAATGTCTTTACTGTGGTCGCAAAGGACATTTCGTGAAGGATTGCTTGATGAAGCCAAAAACTAAGTCCTTCAGTGCAAACAAGGCGGCAATCCTAGAAAAAACAGATCAAACGTCGGAAAACTAGTTTGCCCGAGATGTTTAGAAGGGGATCTCTTGGGTACCATCGCTTACCCTTCCATAAACTCTTGTGTGTCCAATTACAAAGCTCATTTCAGGTTAGCAGTACAAATTCAAGTAACTCTTAAGATTTGGCAAATGGAAGTTTTAATTGACTCTGGTGCTACTGGGAACTTTGTTGATCTAGACACTGCACAGAGACTAAGTATCATTTGCGAGAAAAAAGAAACTCCAGAAATTGTCCAAGCAGTCGATGGGAAGGTTTTGTCCGGAGGGCCAGTTACAATGCAAACCTCAAAAGTGGTTATGATCTGTGAGGATTCAAAGAAACAAAGACATTTAGAAGAAGTGCAATTCGATGTGATCCAAGCTCCTCAATATGGGTTTATTTTGGGCATGCCTTGGCTCTGCTTGCATAATCCTCTAATCGATTGGCAAAAAAGAGAACTTGTATTCCTCTCAGAGTTTTGTCAGTCATCTTGTTTAAAAATCTTGGAACCAATTGTAAGTAAAATCGCAACTGCAGAAGAAAAAGAGACAATTTTACCCAAAGCATACAGAGAATTTCAGGAGGTGTTTAGTGAAGAGAAAGCAGCAAAACTTCCACCTCATCGAAGCTATGATTGTCAGATTGATCTTCTGCCAGGATCATGTGTACCCAATTGTAGAATTTACGCATTATCAGAAAAAGAAAACCAACATTTGAGAGACTATCTAGACCAATATCTAGAAAATGGTTTTATCCGTCCTTCTAAGTCTCCAGCTGCCTCCCCTTTGTTTTTTATTCCAAAAGCGAATGGGGAATTAAGAACTTGCATCGACTATAGGGCGCTGAATAAAATAACCATCAAAAATAAATATCCATTGCCGTTAATCCCTGTCCTTTTGGATCAAGTCAAGACAGCAGTGATTTATACCAAACTTGATCTCAGAGGGGCTTATCACTTGGTACGAATCCGACAAGGAGACGAGTGGAAGACTGCATTCAAAACTCGATATGGTCTGTTTGAATACTTGGTAATGCCATTCGGTCTCTGTAACGCCCCAGCAGCATTCCAATTCTTCCTCAATGATGTCTTGCGAGAATTTTTAGATCTATTTGTTATCGTCTATATCGATGATATTTTAATCTACTCAAACTCTGTGGAAGAACATGAAGGCCATGTAAAACAAGTTTTGAAAACCCTACAAAAACATAATTTGTATTGTAAATTAACAAAATGTGACTTTCATGTATTTGAAGTGGAATTTTTAGGTGTCCTACTCACCCCAACAGGAATGAAAATGACTGATCGAAAGATCCAAGCAGTAGCTGAGTGGCCTATTCCAACTTCAGTCCGGGATGTACAATGTTTTTTGGGTTTTGCAAACTTTTACCGTCGATTTATTGATCACTTTTCTGCAGTAGTAGCTCCTATCACAAGATTACTGAGAAAAAAGGTAAAATTTGAATGGCCTTCCGAGGCAAATGATGCATTTCAGAAACTAAAAAAGGCGTTCACAGCAGCTCCAATTTTAATGCACCCGGATGTTAAAGAACCTTTAATAATCGAAGCAGATGCGTCAGATGTGGCAATTGCAGCTATTCTTTCTCAAAGGCATCCTAAAACTGGTCAAATGCATCCGGTGGCATACATGTCACGAAAATTGAACTCAGCCGAACAAAACTATATCATCGCAGAAAAAGAGTTACTTGCTATCCTAGAAGCCTTCAGAGAATGGAGACACTACATCATGGGAGCTAAATTCACGGTAACCGTTTACACGGATCATAGGAATTTGCAATTTATGAGCTCAGCCAGAATGTTGACACCCAGACAGCTAAGATGGATGATGTTTTTTGCAGAATACGATTTTGTAGTAACTTATCGACCTGGTCAAGACAACAAGAAAGCTGATGCTCTTTCTAGGAAAGATTCTTCTTTGCACAGGTTCGAAGGAGATCCACAAGCGATCATAAGCCCAGATAAAGTACTTTGTTTGATATCAGCCGATCAATTTCTAGAGAAAATACACGAAAACTTCTCTCCTAATCAATGGAAAAAATGGGAGAATAAGGAAGAGAATCAAACTATCAAAGAGGGATTACCATTTCATGGAAGGCAAATCTATCTACCAACCAAAGAACTACAAAGAACTGTTTTCAGTTGGTTACATTCTCATCCAATGGCAGGACATCCGGGTCCGAGGAAGACAGTGGAGAAAATACAAAGATTATTTTGGTGGCCAACTCTGCAGAAAGATGTGACTCAAATGGCTCAAAACTGTGAAACTTGTGCAAGATTCAAAACGGATCACAGTAAACCAAAAGGTCTGTTGCAAGTGCTACCCACTCCAACCAGACCTTGGGAACATATTTCCTTGGACTTCATTACAAATCTTCCGCAAAACAGTCAACATTCAGTTATCTTGGTAGTTGTAGACAGTTTAACAAAGTACGCACATTTCATAGCTTGTAAACAATTGCCTACAGCTGGACAGTTAGCGCAAATCTTTCTAAAAAATATCGTGAAACTACATGGACTGCCTTCAGTATTGATATCGGATCGAGGATCTCAGTTTTCATCCAAGTTCTGGCAACAATGGTGTCAATGTCTACAGATCACGTCAAATATGTCAACCAGTCATCATCCTCAAACGGATGGTCAAACCGAACGATTAAATCAAACCCTGAAGCAATATTTGCGATGCTATGTAACAGATTCAAAAGAGTCTTGGTTGGATTTGCTATGGTTTGCTGAGATAGCCTATAACTCATCACCTCATTCTTCTACAGGATCCTCTCCTTTTGAGGCCCTATATGGCTATATACCAAAAACAATTCCTCTAAATCTGCCCAAAGAAGAGACCAATGCACCCGCAGTTCAAGAGACAGTGCAAATTATGCAGAACATTCATCAGAAAATTCACAAAAGGCTATTACAAAGTAAAGAGAAATACAAGCAGCAATATGATAAGCGTCATCGAACAGGACCAATGTATTCTTCTGGAGATAAGGTGTGGTTATCCACTAAGAACTTACAATTTAAACACAAAAACATGTTTCGTCCCAAATTCATTGGTCCATATTCAGTGATCCGTCAAGTTAATCCAGTGACATACAAATTGCAACTTCCCAAGAACTTGCGGATTCATCCTGTATTTCATACGTCATTGTTAAAGCCAGCTAGACAAGGTGTAACCCCCAAACCTGCACCGATCCTGATTCAGGGCAATTGGGAGTATGAGGTGCAGAAGATATTGGATTCTAAACGCAGAGGCACGAAACTATGGTATCTGGTTTCCTGGAAAGGTTACGGTTCTGAGAATGATTCTTGGGAACCAGAAGAACATGTTCATGCCCCTCGGTTGTTACGCAGATTCCACCTCCTTCATCCTTCTAAGCCGGGCCCTAGACCGCTCTTGGGAGGGGGAGGTACTGTCAGGAATATCAGGGCGGCTTGCGGTCTAGGGCCCGCCCCACGGCATGAGTTATGCTCGAGGTATTTGTGTGGGAAAGTTCACAGTTTTCCCTCCAGGGGGCGCTGGTGGTTCGCTTGCACAACCTACAGTAACATATGTTGATGCATACAATGATGTGTGATGTAAATGTACTTGGAACATGCTCTTTATACTCCTTAGTTCGCCTAATGCGTGAGATTTGACTGTCTCACGCGAAATGAGTGAGGTTTGGCACCTCACGCGAGATGCGTGAGGTTTGGCAAGCGGTATTGAAAACCTCACGCGAAATGCGTGAGAAACGGCAAGCGGTCGCGTTTAACATCGGGCGTAGCCACGTTAACGTGCGCGACCACGCCCAGACCTCTTTGCTCACTATTCTAGAGATCTTGAGGGTGAAGCAGCGTCTCCCTGTAGCTCTGAGTGGAGTTCAGAGTTTTGGAAGCATTTTCTTGGACTTTGCTTCTGGAAGTGGTTGGCAATCCTTTTGAAGGTCCTTTGGGAAGGCGCAACCTGCTGTGGAGGCATTTGGGAATCCTTTGCAGTACCTGTAAGTTGGATATCTGAGGCTTAGGTTTCTTCGGCCACGCCCTGTGTATCAGTAGAGTAGGTCGTACTCTACAGGTAGGACATTTTAAGCTATTTTCTGCGCCAATATTTAAAGTCCATTATAGTAAACTTATTTAAAAGTGTTTTTGAGTCTTTTATCTGCGCAAATTACACATTCTTTGTTCTCTGTGAAATAATTCTCTGAGAGCTTAGGCTCTAACTTGTTGGGTCTTTTTCTTATGGTTTCTTTGGTCGCAATCCATAACCGTCGCAGTACGAATTGACATTACAAAAGAAAGAATTATATTGTTAAAGAAAGAATTTTCAAGTGAAGGTTTTGAACTTGAGATTATTTATGTAAAGACTGCACTAGAGATTATTCATGTAAAAGTTTATGTTTTACTAGGCGAAGAGACATTTTTGACTGTCATTGTAAAGTGGTTATTTACAAGAAAGGTGTCATTCTGTCAGTGTTGAATCTGAGACCCAAATGTGTTTTCTTTTGATGCTTAATTTAAAGGAATGATTTCATATATGTTAATTTGGAGTTAAACCCAGGTTAAAGACAAAAGGTCTTTTATTGAGGGGTGAAATTTTAGTTCTTTAAGCTGTTGCAGAGTTCTTAGAATATCGGTATAGATTTGCAACACTAACTTTTCCTTTTCAGATCTCCTTCCCTGCTGTTCCCTACCCAACTCCCCTGACTAACTTTTCCTTTTCAGATCTCCTTCCCTGCTGTTCCTTTCCCAACACCCTTTTCCCCTCGCTTGATCACTTCAATATTCTGTGTATTTACTACAATCAGAATTGGAGGTATCGAGAGGTGGGCCCCTATATCAACTCGACAGATCCTGAGGAAGACCTCGTCTGACAGTAAGAAAGATGACCGGTGGCTCATCTTGCAGTTGTATGCTATGATTCTAAGTCACCCCAAGAAGCAACGCACCCCCACGCGGGTCCGGTGGGAGACGGAGCTGGGACGCCCGCTTTTGCAAACAAGAGTGGGAGCATGTTTTACCATGCGCAGCACACTGCCTCCAATACCGCAGGGGCTGAATCAGCATATAAGGTGGCGGCCTATTGGGACTAAACCCTGGCGCGTGTCAGAGCCTGGGGCATCACTAAATCTGGTCTCTGCTGGAGGGGATGTGGACTTACCTTGGCACACTTGCTATGGCACTGCCCGAAAGTGGGGAGGTACTGGCCCACGATTCTGGACAAGATAGATGAGGCGTTTCAGATTACATTTGCCCGCATGTTGAAGCATTTGGGCACAGACAGAGCAATGCATGCCCTCTAGCTCTGTGGAGATAAGGCGGGACAGATGTTGGTCCACAGGCTGCGGGCACGTTCTCACATGCACACTATACAGGCAGTTCAAGACCAGTACACGGCGGAACACACTACAGATTCCGCCATTGTAGATACCTTCCGGCGGTTCTATCAGGACCTATATCGCAAACAGGGCGCTCCTTCCAACGGGATAGCAGAGTATCTGGAGTCCTGTGGCATTACTCTCCTCCTGCAGAGCTCCTCGGAGACTATCGACATGCCTATTTGCATCGAAGAAGTCATCTCAGCTATTTCACGGCTGAAAGTGGCCAAATCACCGGGTCCGATGGCTTTTCTGCAATTTTTTATAAAACGTTCTGCAGGGAGCTGGTCCACTCCTGACTTGCCTTTTTAATTACTTTTTGGATACCGGGGTTGTAGCACCGTCTATGTCGGAGACGGCCATCACGGTAATTCTCAAGCCCGGTAAAGAGTCCAAGGATTGCGGATCCTATAGACCGATCTCGCTCCTCAACATCGATTTGACCTGGATGGACTGATCCCGTTTTCCCAGCTGCGAACAGAGTTCTTCCAACTGCCGGCGGCTGATGCCGTCTCCTACACACAGGTGGCACACTGGGTTACCCAACCCATTAACGTGGCTGCTATGTCGCGACCGCTGACCAAGTTCGAAAAATGGCTGGTCTGTAAGAAAGACGACCGGTGGCTCATCTCGGAGTTGTATGCTATGATTCTAAGTCACTCCAAGAAGCAACGCACCCCCACGTGGGTCCGGTGGTAGACGGAGCTGGGACGCCCGCTTTCGCAAAAAAGAGTGGGAGCATGTTTTACCACGCGCAGCACACTGCCTCCAACACCGCAGGGGCTGAATCAGCATATAAGGTGGCGGCCTATTGGTACTACACCCTGGCGCGTGTCCGAGCCTGGGGCGTCACTAAATCTGGTCTCTGCTGGAGGGGATGTGGACTTACCTTGCACACTTGCTATGGCACTGCCCGAAAGTGGGGAGGTACTGGCCCACGATTCTGGACGAGATAGATGAGGCGTTTCAGATTACATTTGCCCGTTTGCCGGAGCATACTTTACTATGGCTTCCTCATTCCAAGTGCTTCCCTCTGCGCTCGCTGAAGGGTAAACAGATTGCGCTGGCGCTGTTGGCTGCAAGACAGGTATTACTGGCTAACTGGGGCTCGCAGTCGGTACCTGACCCTCGAGACTGGCTTCAGAGGTTATGGCATATTTTGGCAATGGAGAGGCTCTCGATGGGAATAGATGGAAAAGGCACGGAGTATGCTAAATTGTGGGGCCGGTTTTGCATCTTCTGTCCAAGGACCTACGTGAGGTCACTTGCCCGAAATACCTGCAGATTCTACAACTCATCCCCTTGGAATCAGATGGAGCTGACCCTGCAGTTTGAACCTTCCCTTAGAGCTTCAGTAGTCTCAGTGATAACCCTGCAGTAAGCTGACGCGGAGAGGGGTGGGTTGAGGAGGGGGTTGGGCTTGGGTGTGTGTATGTGCGTGTGTGTGGAGAGGCGGGGAGGGCGGGGGAGGTGGGTGTTTCCTGTTTCTTTTGTTCAGTTCTGGAAAAGGCGGTGGCCACTGCACAGGTGGGGTGATAATTTACGACTTATAACACTTCGCGGGGCCGACCTCCGGGATGTAGGCCCAGACGCTGTGTTGATGCTTCATGTTTACGCCCTGCCGGCAAGTTGATGTAGGCAGCTGGGCTGTGTACAGTATTTCTTCCCACATAATAAACATGATTGATTCTAAAAAAGCAGAAAGGTGGTGATGATGCTAAAGAGACTGGTCTTGAGGGAAATTACTTGAGAGACGTATGTGCACAGGATGAAAGCGGTAAACTTAAGGATGGAAAAGCGTAAGATGCTTTTACCCCTGTGATAGGGAGAAAGACCAAGAAAAGAAAAAGGAACTAGGACTATAAGCCAAATATGACAGCGTCAATTATATTTGAATGTTTTCTGATGCTTCTCTTAGGAAGTATTAATGTGAGGTATTTGGGAAATGATCAGCAGTCTCTTAGTTTGTGAAACAACAAATATAGATGTCATTGTTTTACAGGAATGTGCTATCCTAGAACTTTCAAAGGACAAACAATTACAGAGAATGTGGAACTGTGGGCCTTTAATCTGGTCAGGCTGCAATACTGATGGAAATTCAGGAATAGACATGCAATTTTGCTGGTCAAACTTTTCTATTCAAAAGGTACAATTTGTGGTTAATCGGAGACTACTATGTGTAGATTGAATATGGTTTGGACATTAAATCCACCTCATTAATTTGAATTTTTTGGGAGGGGATTTTACCTGTTTACTGAATGTTAAAGATAGAACATCTTGTTCTACAGTGTACCTTGACAGAACCTCCAAATTACTGAATAATATAATTGCAGACTTTCATTTTCAGGATGCTTACAAAGTGTTACTCCATAATGATCCAAAATATATGTGGATTAGTTCCAATTCTTCCACAAAGTTCCACATTTATCTTATCTTTGCAAGCCCATCTGATAAGATAGTTTCAGTCACACTCATTCCAGTTTTCTTTTCAGACCATAACATGATTACAGTTGGTGTGTCTGTTGAAGTAAATGAAGATATGAATGCAGAGGAGTCCAGGTAGTTTATCCAAGATGTAGGTTTATTAGAAGATCAGTACATGTTCCAGGTAAGTCTTAAGTAGATAATAGATAGTAAGTAGATAGTAAGTTAGTCAGTCCCACCAGGAGCAAGATGTTAGTAGCTCAGCCCACACAGCTCAACTGTCATTCCACAGACACACAGGCACTCTCACATTCTAAACTCACTGACATCACGCACTCCAACATTCCACGCAGACACCACACTCACACTGGCTTGAGCAACTAGAAAGGAGGAGAAACCAGGTACAACATATCCCCTTTTCTTCACAGGAAATAAACAGAATAACCTACAACTAAGCAAAAATATAAAGTGAAAGATAAACTTGCAAAGAAGCAGACAGATCAAAAGGAAAGGGAGGGACAAATAGGTGAAAAGATAAAGGAAGCAAAGAAACAAAGTAAAAGAATAAACCATAGGACGTGTCACATATCCCCTTTTCTTCACAGGAAAAACATATAATAGGAATGCACAACTTAACAAAGTAACCTCAATACTTAAGCTTATCAATAATAACGCTAGGGCGTATTCATACCTGCACTTCCTTAATAATAACGCTAACGCGTTTTGAAACCTGTACTTTAAATCTGTACTTATCAAATTACAGAATAACGCGCTTTAATACCTGTAATGCACCATATACTTACGCCGTATAACACTTAGAGAAATTGAAGCATAACGCGTTTTAACAGCAGTATTGCACCATAAACTTGTGCAGTATAACACTTAGAGAAATTGAAGCATAACGCATTTTAACACCTGTATTGCACCATATACTCGTGCCCTATAACACTTAGAGGTTGAAGCATAACGCGTTTTAACACCTGTATTGCACCATATGCTTGTGCCCTATAACACTTAAAGAGGTTGAAGCATAACACGTTTTAACACCTGTATTGCACCATATGCTTGTGCCGTAAAATAATTAGAGAATAGCAGTGCGCCTTAAAAGTTGCGCTGTAAAGTTAAATAGTACACACCTAAAGTTACACAAACTAGAGTGCACAATTAATAAAATTAATTTTAAAAAAAACATGGCCAAAAGAACAAAACTCACACTGCTGGATGTATAATCAAAGTAAGTCAGGCATCACATAAATATGTAGGTAGGGAACAGTGAATGGGTGTGCGCATCACCCATACTCTGAAGATGAACAAAAGTAAGGAGACCAGCTCCTACACACCACTATCCTAGAAACATGCATTTGCGTTCCAAAACTTAACACAAAACCCCAGACACAGCACCTGACTACTGCATGAACAGATTCAAAGAAGCAGTGAAAATTAAAACATAAAGCAGGAACATAATGTGTGGTATATTACTCAAAACAAGCAAATTGCCAATTAAGAATACTGAGCAATAACACACACATAAACAAAATAATACAGTATAAGAGAATTGCTTAAAATGATAGCTGCGATACCTCTCAGAGGGAAAGGTCTGTGGAAACTAACTATTAATTAATTCCATGACATTGCTACTTATGAAACGTTTAGGTATCATTAACAGAATTGGCAATCCAGCAGCTTTCTTTAGCTCACTTTGCCACCTCAGTTCAGGCCCAGCTATATGCAAATCAATCTTGACCCTGTGCCTCATGTGAACAGTCCAGCCCGAACTGCCAAGCCAGGTCTTACCTGAACCGGAAACAAGCAAGTTAACACATTATCAAGCAGAACACATCTTCATTTTACAATGATTTTACGAAAGGTCAGATTCTCCACAGTAGAGCTCAATTCTTTCAAGAAGAAAACAAGACCTGCTCTAGATTTTTCTTTTTGAAAGCTAAAGCTGGTGAGAGAATCATGGATGCCATGTTAAACTCATAGGGTAACAAGCGTACAACAACTGAAGGAATTGAAGAATGTTTGCATATCTTCTATAAAGAGCTGTATAGCCCTAAGGAAACAGACAATGGACTGAATATTTTTTGTGCAAAAATGTGCAGTTGTTTTTGCCGAAGAAGACAAGGACGATATAGAAAGGGATTTTGTAATTGAACACATAGAAAGAGCGATTGTTATACCTGGCCAGCAAAACAACCTTGTTTTGCTGGCTTAGTAATTGAACGCATGTGGCACTGCCGTCCAGTGTCAAAGCCCTGAGCTGATCATGTACATACTGCAGGGCAATGTATATATGATTGACTAATTTGAGTTAGCCCTTGTCATGCAGTAAGACCTATGCCAGGGGCATGTAACTTGAATGTGCCTTTGTGGGCCTGCCTCGATGGCTCTGCTATCCACGGAAGTGGATCATCGATGGTGCCACAGGTTTGCTCGGGTGGGGCCTGTGCATACAGGTTACCGTTATTCCACTTGATGTTTACAAAGATGTGTGCCAAGGTTCTGCATGTTGTTTGCTATATCAGAGTTCTCCCTAGTGACAGGGTGCGGTATTGGGAAGAGGTTTGGTAGGTGTGTGCATGTGTCACCCTCGAGAGTCGTGAATGACATTGGATGGTATGTTCAGTATGATGGGGACGGTTTCTCGCATTGGATTAATATGTGGGGAAGGGCTGTCTAGCAATAGTTCCTATAAACAGAGTAGTAACATTACAGAATTCGGTATTGATTAGTTCAGAATGGTGGATCCTCTCCGGTAGTGGGAGTGTGCTCAACATTACAGTGGTGGAAATGTCACTTTGTGGAAGTGAGAATTTCGATGTGCAGGGCTCTGTGTTCCTGGCGGGCTCTCTCCTAATTCACACTTTAGTGCTGGGGGGATAGCCACATCTGTGCGTTCCTGATAGAAGGCCATAAACTAGGGGTTCATGGGAAACTGCCGACCTCTGACTCTGAAGGGCCTTTTTTGGACGGTTACGTGGGGATGAAATTGACACCTGCATTCCAAGAGGCAGGGCCTTGAACCAACTAAAGATTGTGATCAAACCTTCAGGGGTAGAATGGCAGGCAAGACACCATTTAGAGAGGGCGCTTTACATTTCAAAGGTGACCTTTTGAACTGATCGTATCTTCAACTGCCAAGATGGGTATAACTACAGAGGCTTCGGTCTCCTAAACTAGAGAAACTTTCGGATTCAGAACCATACTATGCTGGTTGGATACTGAGATATTGACACGAGAAATCATTAAGGCAGGAGAGATGGCAACTGGACTATCTGCAATCTTGTGGTGGCTTGGAGCTTGTCAGGCTTCAAAAAGGGGAGTATCACTTGGTGGATTTGCCTGTGTGTTTTGTTGTCCAGGAGATAGTGCCAGCTGTCATGGTCTGGGTCTGAGGGCCAGTAAGCTGGCCTCCTGTCCACAAGATCCCAGGGGCACAAAGGATCTCAATGTCTGCAGGACCAGATTGGATGCGGGGGAGACAGGTGGAAGTGATTGTGGTTGGGACAAGAACCGTCCTGACATACACCATCATTTCTGTGCAAGGGAGGTGTGTGCACGAAGATCAGCCATTTGAGGTGCGGGGATT
Organism: Lissotriton vulgaris; assembly: GCF_964263255.1. Lineage (NCBI taxonomy): Eukaryota > Metazoa > Chordata > Amphibia > Caudata > Salamandridae > Lissotriton > Lissotriton vulgaris. The sequence continues at coordinate 194,755,328 of NC_141695.1, forward strand.
TGAGGAGTACAGGGGAAGCTTGCTGAGTCCAAGGAACCTATGCTTGCAACCAAGGGGACCTGTGCTTTCTTGTGCTCTGGAGCGCGTGGTGTCTGAGGGGTGTCGGGGGAACCTGAGCACAGAGCTGGGATTATCTTCAGCCTCCAGCTTTGGAGCAATGCAGTACCTGACATGGCACCCTCTCCCCGAGGTCAATGGCTTCTTCTCCCTGGGCCCACGCCACAGGGGGCTTTGTTTTGGAAAACATCTAGACGAGACCCTAGGGTTTTCGCGTGCGTTGTCGGCATCTGAAGCTCTCTGTGTCTACAGCAATTCACACCTTCACTTGAAGGGGAAACATTTCTCCAGATTGGGAGTGCACAAGCTTCCTGAGTCACAACCTTTTGTCTATGGGGAGTATTGATACCGCCCTCATGGAGGTGCCATAGGGCTTCCGGAGGTCAAATTCAAGTAGACAAAACTATGTTTATTTCCGTATTAGGTGGTTCTGACTGTCTAGTCAACCGGGTGCCAGAAGGGGCAATATTTATCTTTGGTTGGTGGAGTTGCAAGAGTGAGGGGCTGGGTCAAGAGGCATAGTCAGAGAGTGTTTGACATTCTGTAATGGGAAATTGTGACAATTGCATATAAGTGTGAAGTGTATATACAACGTGTATTTCATTTTATTTCAACAGATGTGCTTTAACAATTGCGTACATCTGTAGAGTGTGTATACAATGTGTATCTCATTCTGATTTCATAATAAAGACAAGTGTTTTTATAAATATTGTGCAGTGTATTTTTGTGGTGAACACAGTGTGTTGTGAGGGGGGTGCTGTGCTAACACTATACATTGGAGCCCTAAGGATAAGCTTGGCTGCTCAGTGTCAAGTTACCATACAGTGAGCACAGATAATTGGACAAGTGATTCATACCCATTCGATTTGGAACGGTGAGTTCTGACTGACTGTGATGCATCTCAGCCAGCCCGAAACCGCTGGGTTTAACAGCTATGCAAAGCCTTCCAGAGGGAAGAGCCCCTGGTGCACATGGTTTACCTGCAGATTTCTATGCTACCCTTTTCTCCCAAATTCCCTGAGAGGGGATGTACATAGCTTATCTATAAAAAGAAAGGTAGCAGAACTGAAGTTAAAAACTGACGTTCAATCAGTCTTCTTTATGTAGACGTTAAAATCTTGTCTAAAATAATGTTCCTTCTATTGAGGCCTTTTTGTTTCCTCAGTCATTGAATCAGAACAAATGTGGTTACTATGGTGTAAAATGTCTAACAATCTATGTTCAGTTAGAGCTATGCTATCATATGTGAAAGACTGGATTATTACTGTGTTTAATCACTGTGTTTACTCAACTTAGACTAGGAAAAGGTCTTTGATAGGCTGAACCACCCTTTTATGTTTAAGGATTTACAGCACATGAATTGTGGTCCTAAATTCAATTCATGGATTACTTTATTGTACTAAGATTGTTACAGTAAAGTCATGTTCAATGACACATTAACTAACCCTTTCACCATTTTGTTAAGAGTAAGGCAGGGATGCCCCCTGTCCATTTTGTTCATCAAACCCATTAATGCAACATTGAGGGCTGATAAGTTGATTAAAGAGATTCCTGTCCCTGGAGGAATGGATTGTTCTGTCACTGCATCTGCCTATATGGATGCGATAACTGTCTTTTGTTCTGACAATCCAACAGGTTACAATCCAACAGTTTTTGTGGTATTGCAGTATATTTTATTTTGCATCCTCAGCACAAATGATCCTGGAAAAGAGTGAGATTATGTATGTAACTTGGAAAGAAGTCAAGATTGCCTCAGGCCTTAAAGTGGTGCAAGGTCACATCAAAGTTCTTGGCCTGGTGTTGTTTGAGGATGGTAGTCTGCCAAGTTGGTCTGAAAGTATGTCCCAGGTCAAAGAAAATATCACACTTTAGAGTCAATCAATCAGGTTTTTTGTAAAGCGCAACTGCTTACCTGTTATGGTCTCAAGGTGCTTAGTGGGGTTGGGGGTGGATCTGCAGTTCAGTTGAAGAGCCAGGTCGTGAGGTCCTTCCTTAACTGAGGCAGAGATGTTGATTTCCGAAGATGTAGAGGCAGGTAGATCAAGATCTTTTCAATAAAGGTAGGAGATGGAAATTTCTCCAGTCATGGTCTTGTGGACCCGTGGGTTGGTGGGTATGTAGAAGGAGAGGTGGTTGTTGAGGTATGCAGGTCCGGAGTTGTGGAGGGCTTTGAAGGGCATGTGTGAGGAGCTTGAATGTAATTCTTTTGTTGATCAGGAGCCAGTGGAGGTCTCTCAGGTGACTAGTTATGTGGCTGGGGATGTTCAGGATGAGTCTGGAGGAAGTGTTCTGGATGTTCTCCAGTTTCTTTAGTAGTTTTTGGGTGGTGCCGGAAGAGTGTGTGTTGCTGTAGCCTAGTCTGCTGCAGACTAGCATAGGGGTGACCGTTTTCCTGGACTTGGTGGGAATTCACTTGATAATGTTCTGAAGCAGGTGGAGAATGTGGAAGTAGGAGGATGAGATGGTATTGATTTAGCAGTTCATTGAGAGCGAGGAATCCAAGATGATGCAAAGGTTTTTTGAGTTGTCCGTGAATGTGTGTGTGGTGGTGGTTCTGAGCGCTACGGGCCACAAGTGGTCATGTGGGGGGGTGGAGCCCAATTTGAGGACTTTGGTCTTGTCTGAGTAGAGCTGAAATGTGGTGACTGCCTTCATCCCGGTGTGGAAGTTGCTCTTGGCAGCAGTGGGTTTGTCTTTGAGGAAGAGCATCAGAGTAGAATGGTGGAAGTGTGACTCTGTTCAGCTGTTGAGAAAGGAGTGGATCCATTCTAGGACTTTGTTGTGGTGTCAAATGTGGGCGAGAGGTCCAGGAGGATGAGAACTGCGATTTCGTCTCAGTCGGGGAGGGTGAGGATATCGTTTGTAGCAGCGAGGAGAGCAGTTTCGGTGCAGTGGTCACTCACTATTACTAGTAAAATTCTTGATGCAAAGACAGAACTTCTGTCAAGCCTTCTATATGTTTCTCTAGTTTTTGCCAATCCCCCAAAACTGTCTGATACTAATGCAAAGGTGGTTTTTTAAATCATTTGAGGAGGGAAGCAAGGGCAAGTGGCTTGGGTTTCCATGTTTAAAAATCTGGTTTTGGGTGGCAAGAATGCTCCAAACATTGGCCTCAGACTACAATGCAAGTTTATTTCCAACATGATAAAAGTGAGCATTTGTAAAGACAAGGAAGAAAGGAAATGGTCCTTTTTGCAAATTTTTGGTTGGATTTTCCGGTATGCAAAACATGGGACATAGCAATGTCTAACAGGGTGGCTCATTCAGAATCCTGTCCTTTTGCTTACTTTTAAGTATGGAAGTTCAATAAGAAGCACAATTTAAAAGGGATTCCATTGGGGCTGATTTCGTCAAAGCGTATTCACAAAGCAGTCACTGGGGAACAGCTACAGCAACCATGCAGTGTGTTAGACCGTTCAGCCTTAGGGTGGTGTTCCACCTGATTTTGACTTCCTCCTCCATTTTTCCTAGCCTTGCTTTTGCTGACCTTAGGACTCTGATCACCTTACCGCTGCAAACCAGTGTCAAAGTGTTCTTTCTCTAAAAATGGTAATATAGGCTTATCCCCAACTGACATATTTAAATTTACTCACAAGTCCCTACTAAAGTGGTACTACATGTACCTAGGGCCTGTAAATAAAATGCTCCTAGTGGGCCTACAGCACTGGTTGTGCCACCCACTTGAGTAGACCTTCAAACATGTCTCAGGTCCGCCATTGCAGAGTCTGTGTGTGCAGTTTTAACTGCAATTTCGGCCTAGCAAAATAAACCTTTTGCCAGACCTAGTTACCTTTTAATACATATAGGTCACCCCTTGGGTAGGCTCTGAACAGCCAAGAGGGCAGAGTACAATGTATTTAAAAGGTAGAACATTTACTTCTAAGTTTAACATGGCCTCTTAAATTAATTTTTCACTACTGCAAGGCCTATCTCTCCCATAGGATGACATTGGAGCTGATGGATTACGTTCTTTAAGTGTAATTTCCAAAAGGGAAGAAATAACCAGTACAAGTTTGGTGTCTCTGAAATCACAATGTAAATTCTGAATTCATTTTTTTTTTCTTTTTTTTTCCCCTTTTCCCTTGTTCTTGTTACATTGCACATTGACTTACATATCATACTTTTATACATTTTACAAATTACATCCATTATGTATCTCTGGTTTGAGGTTTCCAAAACAATAGAACGAGTATAATTAGTATAATTACATAAATCATAATTCAAATCTTTGCTATTCATTTACATTTACAGTGACTTACAATGACATCCTCTCCTTCCATTTGATTATTGGTTCCCAAATTTTTAGTCCAAGTCTCCTTCCTTTTTTCCCTTTCCGTGCATATATAGCTTTCTCGAGGTTATAACTAGATAATAAATTTGCCAACCAAACTTGCATATCCGGGGGTACCTTGTCCAGCCATACCCTTGCTATTGACAGTCTCAGTACTGCAGTTGCTATAAACATAAATCCTTTCTGGTCCAATCCATCTTGATTATCTATTCCAAGCAATATCATGATAGGTGTTAATTTGATTCTTATATCAAGAGTATTATTAATAAAATCTTCTATGTTTCTAATCAAGGTATATAGCTGAGGACAAGTGGCAAACATATGAATAATATCTGCATCTACTGCATTACAACGAGGACAGGTAGTACCAGTAATCCCTCCCCACTTGGCTATTCTAGCTGGGGTGTAGTATAATGAAAATAACGTCTTATAATGCTGTGATTGCAGGGGTCCAGAGCATAGGATATTACATCCCAACTTCAAAGATTCTTGCAGACTTCTGGGGTCCGCTCCCAATTTTGCAACCCATTTGCTGCTAACTTTCTCCATATCATCCACCTTCCCTTCCATTAAACTTGCATAAAAAGATCTAATTTTGCAGTCCCCTCCTTTTTTTATCTTTTCCATTATTACATTCCTATTAAACCCCTCCCTACCACCTTGCTTGTGCGTTAGGAAGCTCCTTACCTGCAGATATTTGAAGAAGTCCTTCCTCTCAATCCCATATTTTGCGCTGATATCTGAGAACTGGATTACCCCGTCCCCATTCATTACATCCCCAATCTGTTCTATCCCTTTCTGTGTCCAACACAACATCGTTGAGTCTGCAAATATTTCTAACGGGAAAGATTTATTTTTGTATAGCCTGACATATCTATTATATCTCCCCATTCCCATTTTTTTGAGAAATGCGTTCCATATCCTATAAGCTGCCATCAGGGTCTTGAACCTAGTTCTTTTATAATAACCAAACTCTACTCTATTTAAAAAATTATTTTCCGCCTCTGCCCCAAGTATAATAGCATAGATTTCTGTAGACATAGTCGTAACCCCTATATCACTTCCTCCACCCCCGATTAGACCCCGCATATACTGTAGTGCGGCAGCCATCTGATACAGCCTAAAGTCGGGGGCTCCCCAACCCCCTCTCTCTCTTGGTAGAGTCATGCATCTGTAAGCTCTTCGGGTTTTTCCATGTGCCCAGATGAATCTATTGAGCACCCTTTCTAACAGATTAAACCATCTAGCCTCAAAAACTAGAGGAATAGTACGAAAAAAATATAAAAACTTTGGTAGAATTAACATCTTGACAACATTTGTACATCCCATAAGGGAGAGGTGTAGATTGTTCATCCTTTCTAGGTCCTTTTTGACTTTACCGATTAGAAGGTCCAGATTCATCTCTACTATCCTATCTACATTCGCCGTTAATACTACCCCTAAATATATCGCTGAGTTAACCACCCTATCATCCGCACAAACAGTATGTCTATTCTTGATAATCTGCGTCTTTGATCTATTTAAACTATACCCTGATATTTCCCCAAATTTCTGAGCCTCTATCTCCACCTCATTTATAGCTGCAGTGGGATTAGGAGTTAAAATTGCTACATCATCTGCGTAGGCTAGGGACTTCACGGTACATTCGTTTATCCTCATTGGTGGTATTCTTTCGTTCTCTTCAAACCTTCGTAGTAATGGTTCCAAATATAATGCAAACAGCAGCGGAGAGGAGGGACATCCCTGCCTGGTTCCTCTAGCAATTTTTACTTTATCTGAAAGCCCTCCATTCACTCTTATTCTTGCTGCTGGATTCCTGTACAAAACCTGTATAGCTTTTATAAAAGGTTCCCCTAACCCAGCCCACCTCATTACATACCATAGATATTCCCAGGCGACCCTATCAAATGCCTTCTCAGCATCTAGGAGAAGTGTTGCGACAGGGTCGCCTAGTATATCTGCAGAGTCAAACACCGTGATCGCAGTCCTTACATGCTGCGTAGTCCCTTTCCCAGGTATAAAACCATGTTGGATAGGGGTTACTAACTGCTCAATGATTCCGGCCAGCCTTTTCGCTAAAATTTTAGAATATACTTTAATATCCGAATTCATTAATGTAATTGGTCTATACGACCCTGGCAATTCTGGTGGCTTCCCTTTTTTTAGTATAACTATTATGTCAGCCCCCCCCCCATGACTCCGGACTAGGCCCCCCTGCTTGTGCTTGTTGCATAGTAACAAACATATCTGCCAGGAGTACATCTTTAAATATTTGATAAAATTCAAGCGGGATTTGATCTGGCCCTGTCGCTTTACCTGCCGGCAGACTGCCAAGAGCTTCCTCCAATTCTTCTAACAGTATAGGTCTATCTAGTATTTCTTTATCCTCTTCTGATATCGTCGGTGGGGATATAGCGCCCAGGTACTCATCTATCTCTCCTACGTTCGGTAAATCTTCTGGAGTATATAGATCTGCGTAAAATCTCCTAAAGACATCTCTTATTAAACTAGTCTCCATGACCAAATTTCCCTGTTCATCCCGTACTTCTTTTACTCCTGCTTCGGCTGCTCTCTGCCTAGTTCTAATTGCCAGCACCCGTCCCACCTTCTCGCTAAGCTCATATGTTTTTTCCATTTTAGACAAGAATTTATCTGCCGCATGTCTGGCCAAACCTTCCACTGCCTCCGCTTTTAGGGCTATTATTCTAAGCAGACCGTCCTCCAGAGGTAAATTAGCTCTTATTGCCCTGCTTAGATTCTCCTCCTCCCTTAATAGTTTATGTTCTACAATCGCTCTCCTGTCCCTTTCTCTTTTTTGTCTCCCCAGGACGAAGCTAATCGTTTCTCCCCTTATTCCCGCCTTGAATGTATCCCAAACTATTCCTATATCCGCTGTCCCCCTGTTGGTATCCCAGAACCATTTGATCCATTCCGTCATGTGGTCCTTATATGTAGGATCCTTCAAGAGACCTCTCTCAAAAGTCCACTGTGTGGGAGCTCTTGGTATATGGTTATTTTTAATAGTAAGTATTACTGGACTATGGTCTGAAATCACCCTAGGAAGTTTTTCCACCTGTGTCTCAGATAAAATACAACTAGTTATTAGAAAGTAGTCAAGCCTTACCAATACCTTGTGCGGGGCAGAAAAAAAGGTGCTACCATCAAGATAAGGATGTAATTTTACCCATGGGTCAACCAGTGAGTTATGCAGAACCATGTCTGCCAAAGCCCTAAACACTTTTCTTTTCCTCCCTCTATAAACTGCATCAGTTTGTGTAAAAGAGCTCTCTAAATCATGAATATTAAAATCACCACAGCAACTATGGGTTCAGGCCATTGAGCTAGCTCCGCATCAAGAAACTGAAATACCTCTGGGTCATCTTCAGTAGATCCATAGATTGTGGCTAATGTTATTTTCTGTCCCCTGAAACATATTCCTGCTATGGCCCATCTTCCCCATTTATCTTCCTTCTTCTTCTCTACTACCACATCCCTGTGTCTACCCAGAATTGCTACCCCTCTAGTCCTAGTTTCTTGTTTAGAGCTAGCCAATAACGTGTATCCCAGTTGCTCGATAATATTTATATTACTTAACTCTATGTGGGTTTCTTGCAAACATATCAGATCCAGTCGTAAGGTTTTTAAGTATGCAGCCACCCTCATCCTCTTGTTTGGGTCATTTAGACCACACACATTAATTGATGCTATCCTACATGCCATAGTATAATCATATGTAAATTCCAACCACGAAAAGCATAGTCTATTACCAACAAACCAGTCTGTGTACTTTCAATGTAAGTCAAAAACATATCAATGTGCAAAATCATAACCAAACATTTGTCATTCCACCCCCCCACCCTCTCCACCCCTGCGCTACTCTCCCCTCCCGCTCTCCCCCCCCTTACAGGCAAATAGGTCAGCCGACCTATGTGTGCCCGCCTTGTGTTGTGCCAGTCGCTTCCCTCTCCCAATCATATACTTTGCCGTGTCCCCCATGAGCCCACTATACCCTATCTGGCTTCTCAGCCTCTATTCTGTTTCTTCATCTCTTCTAAAAAGAGCTCAGCTTTAATTTCAGAGTTAAACATCCAGGTTCTCCCTTTAACAATTACCTTCAGTCTGGCAGGGTAAAGTAAATATGCCTCCATCCCAAGAGCCTGAAATGGGGCAATCAATTGCCTCAGATTCCACCTCCTCTCTACAGTAAAATGGCAGAAGTCAGGCCTGGCGAAAAAAGTATTATCCTCAAAGGACCTCCTACTCTCTGGCCTTGCCTTACCCAAAATCTCCTCCCTGAGCAAAAAGTTTCCAATATATACTAGTATTGCCCTTGGATGGTTTTCCTGCCCATTTTTCCCTGCTCCTCCTGCATCGCCCCTCTTCCTTACATTAAATGGGAACCTATGGGCCCTCTGTATTTCTGTTTCCCACTGCCACTGGGATTCTGGAAATGCACCCCTCAAGAGTTTTATCACGAATTGCCTGACATCTTGCCCTTCTGCCCCTTCCGCCACACCCAGGAGGCGGACATTATTCCTCCTCTGCCTATTTTCAAAGTCCTCCATCTTCCAGCGCATGTCCTCTGCCATTTTCTCGTGTTCTGTCTTAAATGACTGCCATCTCCCCACGTCGTCTTCGAGCTTGCCAGTCCGTTCCTCAACCTCTGTAACTCTGTCCACCAGCTCGTCATATAGTTTATTAACCTTCCTTAGGCTGTTCTGTATTTTCTTTGATGCCTGCCTTGCCCTACGGCTCTCTGCTCTTGCTTCATTCTGCATCTGTTTCAGGGTCGAGAAAAAAAAAAAAGTAAATTCTGAATTCATTGTGTAGTCGGATTTTAAATTGCCATTCCAAAAATGCCACTTTTACAAGGTTGACATTTTCTTGCCTTATCCATTGGGTGCCGGCAATCGGTCACTTGTCACATGACTGGGTGTAGTTGGCAGTGGGGCATTGTGTATTTCTTCTAGACAGACACACAATGGGAGCTTAGGTGTGACTGGATGCACCATCACTGGCAGGATGGGAGTGAGGAGCTGGGCCCAGCCTCACTTACACCTCATAGGCTGTGTCATCATGTCTCCACACAAACGGGCTGCATGACCCCTGTAGGTAGTCTTAGGCAAAGGCAGGGAAGGCAGGTTGCTGAGGGACTTTAAAGGTAAAGCTCTAGAAGATTCTACCCCGCTTCAAAGGCACAACTTTGTATAAATTATGGACCTCAGACACCACTACTTCAGCAGACTTGTGGTTACTCAGCCAGGATGAAGGGCTGCTGTACTTCGCAGCTCTTCAGAGCCAACACATCACCTGACTGCTGCATCCTCAATGCCGGACTTCGTATCGCAAGCCCAGTCAACAGGAACTAAGACAACAATGCAACAGAACCTGGCACCGCAGCCTCATTGCATCTTGGAACCAACATGTTGCTTCGGCTACAGGCCCTATTCTTGACATGGACCATCACAACACTCCGCAACCAGGATTTAAGGTACTTTGTCCAGTGGGCTTAACAGGGTACCTGTGATAGGCACACAATCCATCGAGGTCAGCCTGAACTTGTGATATTCCTGGTCTTGTGCAATCAGATTTCCACAGTTGGCACTTTGTATTTTGATGTTGCTTTCTCTAAAAACTTTAAAATTCGATATCTTCAGTTCTACTAATTGGATCACCTTATTTTTGTTATTAGGGTTGCTCACTCTTTTATGGTGTGTTTTCACTGTGTTACTGGTTGAAGTGTAATACAAATACTTTACACCTTGCCTCCAAGTTAAACTTGACTTCTCTGTGCCAAGCTGCCAGCGGGTTGAGCACAGGTTAATTTTTTTTTTTGTGCCTTACCATGACAAGGATTGTGGTTGCTACTTGACCAGAGTTGACACCCCAGTCAATCAACAACACCCTTTCTTACATGTATACTGTGACTTTTCAGATCAGACTTTAAAAGCATTTTGGGGAAATGTACTGTACCTGTTAAATATCCATCATGACCTGGCATTGTCCATAGTACATGGGTACCCATGGTACATGGGTGCCTGTCTTTCCTTCTCCTTTATATCTGAGAAGAGTTTCTAGACCCCCTTTTTGTGTCAGGAAGGGATATGTCTCAGAGGAATCTTGTGGCCACCTTTTTTGGTATTGCCCTACAGCACAGAATGTATGGGCTTTGGCAGGGGTATGGCTATGATCCCAAATTGCAGATGTCATCTTTTCCAAGGAGGTTGGGGTTTTTGGTCTGATCAAATCCAGCTCTCCATGCTAAAAAGTTTGGGCCATTGTGAATTGCTTCAAAGATGCTCTGTGGAGAGCCAGAAATGTATTGATTTATCCCCAAGTTATTTATGCACTAGCATGTTCTTTGGTACAAGATTATATGTGCAAAACATATTAAATAAGGGCAAGGTGAACACATATTCAGAATGGTGTTGGGATCACTACAGAGATCGGTGTTTCCAGATTTTAAGTTTTTGAAAGACATACAATATTTGATTTGTTTCTTTTTTTTTTAATAATTACATTTTATCTCATGTGTTTTAATGTTCTAGTTTAAGTTTCTTTTACATTCAGAATACAATAGCATCTAGATGTAAACCGGATGTAGGACTTAGCACTGTGTGCGGTTTTCACCTGGTCAAATGCCAGGCCACCTTAAACAATGTTGGGGTAACATGAAATTATTATTAAGTGAATAAAGGTTTTTTAAACTTTAAAAAAGTTCTGGGTTGCTTGTATTCTAGTTCAGGGAGGACCTTGCATGGCAGTTTGGGCTGTACTGTTCCCAGTAGAGCAGGGTCAAGACTGATTTGTATGAAGCTGGATGGTAACTGAAGTGTCATGGATTGCAAAATAACAATGGACTGGGATGCGGTCAGGGTAAGTACCAGTGACTGGGCTTAATACAAGCATTCCATTCATCACGTTTTGTATACTTTAGTATGTCAACCTGAGTGGGACAGTATGCCCAGACGTAGGTCTCGTGCACACTGTCGCTAGAACCAAGTTTTACCGAGCTGATGAGTACATAACCAGGGCAAAACCGGTCCTGGGTTGCTTGTGTTCCGCTTCCAAGAAGACCTGGCTTGGCAGTTTGGGCTTCACTGTTCTGATTGTAGCAGGATCAACACTGATTTTTTATAATTGATGTGGCATGGTGTCCAAAATAACGATAGATGGGGGTACAACTCCAATGGCTGAGATTGATTCTAACATTTTATCAATCCCTTTTTGTATACTTCATGGACTCAAAGGGCCTGGCTGCAGATGGGCTATTAACCCCCACCCGGTACACCACCATTAGGCGTCATGTCACAGACTCAAGGGGCCCAACTGAGGAGGGGCTAGTAACGTCTGCGTTGTACACAATCATCAGATGCAAGTTTCACTGGCTCAAAGGACCTGGCTGTAGAGGTGCTAGTACTGCATGCCTCTACACTACAACTGAGTGTCCTCAAGGTGCCAGGCTCTACAGGCAATAGTACACAGTACACCAACAAGAGTTGCAAGCTTTATGGGCAAGAGGGGAACAGCTGCTGAGTATGCAGTTCCAGACACCAAGTATATCATTAACATGTGGAAGGTTGACAGATATAAGGGACCTAGCTGCAGTGGGGCCAGTACTGACCAAAACAGAGAACCACATAAGTGTGCCCAATCACAGGGATGCGCCTACACCCCAGTAGCGCACTCAACCAATTAACTTTAGGACGCACCTGAACAGTTACTTCACCTGTAGGAGCACCTTAAACTTTACTACACCCATCTCAACTTTGCCATTACGAATTTTTCAACCAACATTGCTGTGCGCCATACCTACATCACTTTGTTTGCATTACCTTCACTGTTCTCCAGGTAGGCAGCACGCCGTTACCCTTCAATCTAAAATGGAATACGAAGAAATTTCAAAGTCGACAGAAGCCCGAGCGGAAACTCTAGCATTTGACACAGAAGCAACAGAGAGAATTTATGGACTCATTCATGAGGATTTGACCCAAACTACAACCAACAGAACCAAAGAACAATGTATCAAAAAACTCTTATATTTATCAAAACGGCGCATCAACCAAAAACTCCACGCCAACACACTAATCAAGTACCACAAGGTACTCCGCATTCCCCGAGGCCTACGGATTGCCCTGAAACTGTCGTTATGCAAAAATTCCAAAGCATTCGTAGAAAGATGGAACGTGATTCTAAACAAGTGCAGTCTGGACCTAATACTACTAATCATTGAGGAATTGTCCGGTATTCTAACTGAACTAACACATGAGATAAACACCATCGAAACTGAACTAAAAGAATCAATCACCCCGGAAGAACTCATTGAAACCCTTAATGACATCAACAAACAACTAGACAGACATACGAAAGAAATTAATGAGCGGAAAATACGCAAATTTCGCCGGGACACCCTGGACTATAAATTAGGGGAAGTTTACACTTGGGCGGACGTGTACGCCCAACGTCGAAGGAACAAACCGTTTAATCCTAACACCGACACATCATCCTCCGGAAGCGACACCTCTAATCGCCCACCAAGAAGACCCCAAACAAGAGTACCTACCCCCACCACCTCGTCCAGTGGAACACCTCCAACACATAGTACAGATCCAACTACCAGTGAGCCTTTTTTAGAGGTAGGCCCAGACAGAATCGACGACCCAGACGGGGCAAAAGGGCAGGAAAAAGCAAACGAAGAAATTCAACAACCACTGAAGAACAAACAAAAGACCAGGAAACATCACTAGTAATCAACATTTCGGATACCAACCTCACAAACCATGAAACCAAGATTCTACAAAAGGGCATGTCATTCGTCCCCACTAGCAACACCAACCTCCTCGAGCTTGAAGTCAGCACCTTTAAACTCACAAGGAAACTATGTTTAAAACATTTCTTTGAGAAAGTTTTAGAAACCCCCAAGGACACCAAACCGGATTTACTCATGGGTTTACGACCTCCCAGTACCTTCATGCCACCTAGCACACACAAAAGCATTGACACCTTCAAGACCCTGGTCAGACAGGAGATCTCTAAAATCAATTGCAGAAAAAAGGTTCGAAAAAATTTAACCAACAAAGACCTAGATATGTTGAAGAACATTGCCAACAACAATTCAATCAAATGTGTGAAAGCCGACAAGGGGGGAGCCCTAGTCATTCTCAATACAGAACTATACAATCGACGGATTACGGAACACGTCATGGATTCGAACATTTACCTGCCACTAGATGGGAATCCCACCAGTGAATACAAAACAGAATTATCTCTAATTGTTGAGAAAGCAACAGTGGATGGCACCATTGACGAAAGAACCAAAAAATATTTGTTAGCCGAACATCCCAGGAGTCCTTCCATCACCATGCTGCCGAAAATCCACAAGAACCTCAAGAACCCTCCTTTCCGCCCGATCGTCTCCACTAGAGGCTCTATACATGAAAGAACTGGCAAACTCATTGACCGATATTTACAACTCATGGTTTCTAAACTGGATAGCTATATCAAAGATACTACAGAGTTTTTGAACAAACTTGCATGTTTACAAATCAATGAAAATGAGAAATTGATTTTATGCACAGCTGACGTAAAAAGCTTGTACACCTCCATCCCCCACGAAGGAGGGATTTATGCTGTAGAACAAGCTCTACTCCAATCCGACATCAGCGACCACTTAAAATCGTTCATCCTGGAACTCATGATATTTACCTTGTATCATAGTTATTTCACATTCGACCAGAAGTGGTACTTACAAATGTCCGGAATGGCTATGGGCAATTGTGCAACTCCCACCTACGCTAACCTGTACATGGGCAACTTCGAATACAATCACATTTATTCCAACAAGAACTGGACGGAGAACATAAAACTCTATGTACGGTACATTGACGACTTGTTCTTCATTCGGAAGGACTCTCAAGAGAACCTTGAACTTGCACTAACAGATCTGAACACTAAAGACGACCGAATCAAATTTACGTGGAACATCAACCACCAGGAGACAGCTTTCCTAGACGTCCTAATCAAAATCACCTCTCAGGGCATTCAGACAGACCTCTTCCGTAAACCTACGGACCGTACTAATGCCTTACTATTCAGTAGTTTTCACCAAAACTCCCTGAAAAGACACCTACCATACAGCCAGATGTTAAGAGTAACCCGCATTGTCTCAGATCCGACCAACAGAAATGCACAAATCAAAGCTATGGCTAGACGATTTCAAAACAGAGGATACCCTGACGAAATACTGAATGAGGCCATCAACAGAACTTCTGCAATCTCCCGTTCTGAAGCTCTCCAGAGCAGCATTAAACCAGACAACCAAAGGATGGTTCTGGTCTCAAGATATTCCACTGTCAGCAAATCCTACAAGAACATTATTCTGAAACATTGGCGCATTCTCTCATCTGAACCAGACTTTGGGGACCTATTTAAGGATTCTCCAATCTTTGCATACACCCGTTCCTTGAACATTAAAGAAATTCTCACAAAACCCAGCATCACCCAAATGGAACACACTGGCACACGTCCATGTCATCATTGCAACAATTGCAATAACATCATAAAAGGCAATCACATCAGTCACCCGATGAGAGGCTTTAACATCAAACTAAGTGTCGATGCAACATGCGACTCTTCCAACCTGATTTATCTCCTCAAATGCCCCTGCGGGAAAATTTACGTGGGGAAAACCAGCAGGAAAATTAAGGTTCGCGTCAACGAACATAAGTCAAACATACGGACAAAAAACACCAAATCCAACGTGGCCATTCACTTCAATGAATCTAACCACAACGTGGCCCAATTGAAATACATGGTCCTTGAAGTCGTCCCAAAGATCGAAGGGAGAGACAATAACAAAACTCTCTTACAAAGAGAGACAGCTTGGATATACAGGCTCCAATCTCAGAAGCCTTTTGGTCTTAATGACTGGACTGAACTAAGTTGCTACCTGTAAAGCCCATTGGCATTTTTTGATACATTGTATCCGCATTCTGTTGATTGTTCTTTTACAATGTTACTTGCATCCACAATCCTTTCCCATGTTATTTTTCCCCACTCCAACATGTCTTCCCCTTTAATCCTGTCACTCGAGTAGTCCCTTACCCATTTCTACCACTCTGCCTATTTTTCCCGGAACTCCGCGTCCACTACGCGAAGTTACCGCACTTTGAACCCGATCATCCCAGACACGTCTCCGACGCTACTCCAGTAAGTCCAAGCGCGACCTCCTCTCGCGTGTTACCCGCTTTCCCCCTGACATTTGTTCAACCTTGAAGATGATTACTTAAGACTCAACAACTTCGAGAAGTTTGTTTCCTTTTTCTTCACTTTGTTCATAGCCCCCACACTCCTCAACCTCACCCCCCTCCTTTTAAAAGCTCGCTACCCTCTGCCTTCCTTGCATGATCCGTTCCACCTCACCTCCCAGCACGTCCACCATCAGTCTTGACACCGTCCAGTTTCACTAAGTCAGGTGTTTTAGTTTGTTTTGGATGCATGTGGTTGATCCACCCACATAAGTTATGTAACATTGCTTAGTTTATACATTTCATAGTACTAAAAACTGATTTGGGTTATTTTTTGTTCTTTGTTGCAGCGCTCCTTGAGAAAGGACTTCTTAGTCCGAAATGCATTGGAGTATTAATCTAATGTCGTTTGATGATGTTTATCAAGAACTTTGATGATTTGTAAAAAAAAGTGACAACTACAACTTTCAATAAATTCTACAACTACACTCATTTGGAACTTTATTTGAACTTTAAGGAATCTATCGTGTTGTTCAACACAGAGAACCACATAAGTGTGCCCAATCACAGGGATGCGCCTACACCCCAGTAGCGCACTCAACCAATTAACTTTAGGACGCACCTGAACAGTTACGTCACCTGTAGGAGCACCTTAAACTTTACTACACCCATCTCAACTTTGCCATTACGAATTTTTCAACCAACATTGCTGTGCGCCATACCTACATCACCTTGTTTGCCAGTTCTGACCACCCTGTACACCACCATCAGGTGCAAGCTTTATGGACATTAGGGGCCTGGATGAGGAGGTGCCCACCTGGTACACCAGCACGAGTTTCAAGCATTGCTTACTCCAGGGGCCAGGCTGCTGGAATGGTAGGATTCTCACTCCGTATGCCACCACTGGATGCAAGCTTGACGAACTCAGGGGGCCCAGATGCAGAAGTACTAATACCCCCTGCCAAGTACATCACCACCGGTTGCAAGTTTCAGAGACTGATGGGACCTGGTTGGGAAGGTACTAGTCCCACCAACCTGTACATCATCACTGGGCACAAGCTTCATAGTCTAGTGCGGCCCAGTTGGCTGAAGTGGTGCTAGTTCCCGTCGCCTGGCACACCCAAAGGCGGTACCACCAGGCTCTAGTCTACCCGGCATATCTTCACCGGGGCCCTTCAGAGACAGAAGAGGGACTGCCAGGTCTGCAGACCACCCCCTGCTAAACATGGACGAAGTCTGTCTGCAATTTGAGCTGAATAGCGTAAGAGGGTGGGGTTCAGGGACTGGCCACAGGACCTGGACAGTTTCCAAGCCCTGATGCCCGAATATGCAGTATAAACCTGTGAGACCATCCGTCTCACCCTCACAGCAGACAATAAAAGGCTGTGCATTGTGATTGTTAAATGCAAACAAAGGATGGGTTGAAGGGACTAGTCAGAGGCCACACATTTTACATCACCTTTCGCTGCACAGAGGCAAAGGCCATTCATTGACATTGGTGCTCAGTCCTGGCCTGCGAGGAACTGCTCTCTACTCCTACTTCATGCAGTCGAAGTACACAGTGAAGCTGTTGGCATAGGTTTGAGACCAGCATCTGTACACACTATCCCTGGTGTAATCAAGATTCAAGGCCTTCCATAAAAACCTAATATGCAGTGAACCTTTGAATCACGTCTACAAGTCATGTCCTTTGATCGATAATGTGTAAAAATATTTTCTAAATTGCTGGCAGGTATTCCCTATTAGTTATAGGCAAAAATAGGTCCACTCCACAACAAAAGTCAGACTTTGCTTAAAAAGCAAGCAACATAAACCCAGTAACAAAAAGCAAAAGTTTAAAGTGAAGTTAATGTAAGGTTTGCTGAAAACTCAATAAGGTGAGTTTAAGGAGAAGAAACTCTGAAATTCACTGAAAAAGCTACAGTTAAAATTTGGTTATGCACTGTTTTTGACATCACATATTACATCACTCATGACATGTTAAATTACATCATTGGTGAAAACGCTGATGACATCTCAAATGACTACATACATATACTTAGTAAGAAGGGTTTCCAGCAGGTCATCTTCATTCATTGATCTGTTCATCTGTCATTCACATAGTGTTTCTTCCCACCACAGCATAAGACAAGGTTCATGGGTCAGCCCACTAAGGCCATTTGATCCTTTCTCTGTGAGAGTTAGAATTCTGCCCAACCACCCTGTTGTAGATTAGAGAGAAGGATGTTCCTTTCTGGTCCAACATCCTGTGGCCTTCTTTGCATTCATTTTGTTTACTTATTTTTGGGTTTGACTACATAGCCCAGACACACCTACTGGGCCCTCGCTGGCGCATGCGCTGTGTCATTTCCCACAAACGCTTCTTGAGCTGTGTTTAGAAATCAACTTTTAACCTATTCCAAAATGTCTGCCCTTGTGTGCATGCAAATGCACAAAGGGATTGTTATCTTGGAATGGATTTTTAACCCAGTCTAAAAAGGCTGTGCCTGAGTGCACATGTGTGTACGTGTGCCCACATGAGCGGATATTTTTTTTGTTTTTCAAAACTTAATTACAAAACCACTGAAAGACATTGGCCAATGTGAGGGCATACATCCACGCGCAAGGGAGGCCATCTTAAATGTTTTTGCAGAATCTTATTTCACAAAAAATTCAAAGGACACCTATGCATCCACATGTGTGCATACATGTACAGCCATTTATTTTGACTGTTTTTGTAATAAAACCTTGTAAAAACATCAAAAATAAGCACAGTCAAGCAGCAAGCAGCCTACAACACACTAACTTGCTGTGCTGGTGCCCTTTTTAAATATAAATCTGTGCAGTGATGAAAATACAAAATGACTGTCTTGCTCCCCAGTATATTTTTGGGAGACTTGGTCTACAAGTTAAACTGACATTTTTGGGCAGATTTTAGAATAACGGTGGTTGTAGAGAGGACACAGGACTGTGCAAAGATGTAGAATGCCACTTAGATGAATCATGTTTTTCAAAACTCAGACTATGTTTTTGTCATGGAAAAACCCAAAAAAATCTCCTACTGAATGAAGAATGTTTAAAAAAAAATATATGTTTAGTCAGTCAGTCAAAACACTTTATTTTGGCTGTATAGCCATAAAAGCACAGATAAATATGACATTTCATAAATACAATTAATTATTACAAACGACTGAAAGGGGCAAGGGGTAATTATTCAGAGTATCACTAAGTATTTGTATAGTAGGTAATCACCCCACTGCCCGACGCCCTAAAATTGTCGACCACATGTATCAAGTATACCCAGGATTTCCTACAATATACAATTAAAACATTTAAACAGTGCAAATTCAGGTTTTTAAAAATAAGAAAATAGAGATAAAATATTAAAATTAATCGCCCATAAAAGATAAAGGCATCTCTAGGTGACAAGTATGTGCAAATATGGCACAGTAACATTTCTAGTGGGAAGACACAGTCAAGTTATTGCCCATCTCTTTCTCCTTTATAATGCCTCTACGAATACACCACATCGAAATTTTTATTTGCGATGTAGCGACTACAAATAGTGGATGTGTCTCATATTTTAGTAGCCTGAAAACCTCGCTATAGTTCCTAGGGCCCAGATTTCTACAAATTTGTACGACCCACTTACATCCGGACCTTTTATAGGCAGGACAGAAAAACATAACATGTTTAGGCGAATCTCTCCCCCAAAAATTTTTACAGGCACATTTTCCCATAATTTTGCACACCCCTAATAGAAAAAAATTACAACAATTGAATTCATTTTTATATTGTCTGAACTGGAGTGCCACAGATCATATAGCCGAGATACCCGCCACCCCCTCTCAACACAATCCCCAAAAGGAGTGAAACCGGAAACAGTTCTTGAAGTTTTTGGAAGTGGGATGGAGTGACCATCCCGGCCGTATTTATTAAAACAAAATTAAAACATTAAACGTTTCATGTTATGTACAATTTCATTACCATATTGCGATGTTTGGCTAACCTTAACAGATTCTCTAATACAGAGGTTCTCCTAGCCGAACTAGCAACCTACAAAACATTTCTTGACATATTGAAATTGTACAACCTAACGTTTAAGGGCCAACGGCAAGGTCATAACCGGTGTCAAGATCCCTAACCGGACTTACCCCTCCCACTTGGGATGGGCGACAGCACGGAGGCGTACCTCAAGTGCAACTACTACCAATTTCCCTTGACTTGACGGGGGCACCTAAAACTCGACGCCAGTTAAAGGTCGTTCGAATACTCGTGTGAGGTATCTATAAGGTATCGTGGCCCTTATCCCAACCCCACACAACTTACCGCATCTGCCGTCGCAGATGTCACTGGCCCCGGGAAATTCCCCAGGAGGGGGCTGTAACCCCTCCTACAAAGGAAGGGGCCTTGACCGCCTTTCCTTTACTTCCGGCGACCCATCCTTAGAAGGGACCGCCTCCCCATTGAGGGGCCAATGGCCACCTCTCCCGAGCGCTCCCATCCGTGTTGGGTGACGCCCACTCATAGGGATCTACTAATTAGTGCTCACCGATCATGACCTTACCGCCTACCAAAATAAATACGACAGTGCAAATTAACCTAAAAATACATTGGCCACTATGACCGCAAGAGCATATATCTAAATTCGACACTAACTGAATATCTTTAATGGCAAACATACTCAAAACGAACATTCTTTATTAACTCAAAATCAACATGGCACTACAACCTGAAAATGAAAACGAAACAAAATTAATCAACTTTATTACACACAACTGGCTGTCATCAGGGGCTGGTGGGTGGGTCAAAATTGGCCCTTCGTTCTGTCCCGAGCTCACGTGCAGCGAGGAGGTGCAGCTTCAGAGCACAAGAACAAGAGGATGTCTTCTGGTCTTGCGTCCCTTTTTATCCGTCTTCAGGGCGGGCGTATACCCGCCCCTGCCTGCCCCTGAGGGCGTGGCTGGCTGCGTCGGTGTCTAGGCCAGCCCATTCTAGGGCGGGAACGAGCGCGCCCCAGCTACGCCGCTTCGGGCATACCAGCTGAGACGCGCCTCCCGCCAAAAACGGCTTCCCGGGGGGATCGAGGCACTCGGCCATAAGTTCGGGGGGACCGATTCGGTCGCCCCTTTCCATATAGCCGAGATACCCGCCACCCCCTCTCAACACAATCCCCAAAAGGAGTGAAACCGGAAACAGTTCTTGAAGTTTTTGGAAGTGGGATGGAGTGACCATCCCGGCCGTATTTATTAAAACAAAATTAAAACATTAAACGTTTCATGTTATGTACAATTTCATTACCATATTGCGATGTTTGGCTAACCTTAACAGATTCTCTAATACAGAGGTTCTCCTAGCCGAACTAGCAACCTACAAAACATTTCTTGACATATTGAAATTGTACAACCTAACGTTTAAGGGCCAACGGCAAGGTCATAACCGGTGTCAAGATCCCTAACCGGACTTACCCCTCCCACTTGGGATGGGCGACAGCACGGAGGCGTACCTCAAGTGCAACTACTACCAATTTCCCTTGACTTGACGGGGGCACCTAAAACTCGACGCCAGTTAAAGGTCGTTCGAATACTCGTGTGAGGTATCTATAAGGTATCGTGGCCCTTATCCCAACCCCACACAACTTACCGCATCTGCCGTCGCAGATGTCACTGGCCCCGGGAAATTCCCCAGGAGGGGGCTGTAACCCCTCCTACAAAGGAAGGGGCCTTGACCGCCTTTCCTTTACTTCCGGCGACCCATCCTTAGAAGGGACCGCCTCCCCATTGAGGGGCCAATGGCCACCTCTCCCGAGCGCTCCCATCCGTGTTGGGTGACGCCCACTCATAGGGATCTACTAATTAGTGCTCACCGATCATGACCTTACCGCCACAGGCCCGGATAGTTGACCGGCTATCCGGGCCCCCCACCAAAACTCCTAGCTAAAGGTCATGCTCCAACGTTTTTAACCATGCTAAGAAGTCTCCTATGAGTAACTCATTTCCCACCCGAGACAAATGCACACCATCCCCCATATACATACTGTCATCATTAATACAACCGTGCGAGATAGAATGCAATGTCCTGGAACGGAACAACCTACTCATTTTGTTATTAAGTTTCCTAACAGAATGGTTCAAAGCAGGGATCGAAATAGCCCCCCGCCACACTTTTCGTGGGATCATATGAGACCACGCAATTATGCACCCCGGAACTTTCCTCGCCAACCAACTTACGGTGGAAAGCATTGCCTCCAGGAGAAGTCGTCTACCGGTGGTGACCAAATCATTGCCCCCTAAATGTACTATGACTATAGACGGCGGTGACCTCATCCGCCCTAACAAACCCTCAAAGTAAGCTTGAAACTGGTCAATACAGAGACCGCCCCTTCCGTAGAAGGACATCCTGTACCCGTATTCCCCAGCTACGTGAATCATGTCACCTGCTTTGAATACGTCTGCGGCACGCCTCACGTATGAGTGGCCCACGACCCACACCTCCTTTCTCACAGCCGGTGATGTCTGACCGCTGGCCCGGTGTTGGGTCGACTGCATAGTCCGCCCCGCCTCGAAGGCTTGCGTAACTGAAAACCAAACAAAAGACAAGAAGCGTGAGTACATTATTACAGCTTCACAACATGTGCAACCGCACATACCTCTTATAACAACTGGAGGACCAACGGCCCACTCGTTTTACTTGTTCCACATTAAGACCCCTGGCTGCAGCTTCAGTGGCAGCCCCTATCCGAAAGGAGTGGGTCCCAAACTCACCCGGGTCCAAGCCTGCTGCGGTAATTGACATCGCGAGCACCCGCTGAAACTGAAACTTTGTCAGTGGGGTGGCGTCCGCGTGTCTCAACATTGTGCCCCCCCATGATGCCACCCTTTGTGCTAGGTAATCCTCTAAACACCTCACCGGACACATGGAGGACCCTGGAATCCTGCGAATGACTATGCAGTCTCCCAACCCACTTTGATCGGTTTTTGACTTGACAAAGGATACCGTCATAGTCTCACCCCTGATCTGAACGTGTTGCCGGCACAAACCCCCCGCCACATCCCGCTTGCTCCTTGCCACCAGCTCACTTATCCTCATAGCCCCGTGAAATGCAAGCGTAAAAGCGGCTCGGAACAAACAAGCCTCGAACTGAGACGAGCATATGTCGGGGAGTGTGGCCAGCAACTGGGACAACCTATCCAGACCTATCGGGCGCCTCTCATCTACTCTGCGACCCTCAAGGCGTTGCCACCCACGCAGCGCTTTCTGTACAGCAAAAGACGCTGTCGGGTCCTGGATATTATGAGCCCTGGCAACAAAGGAGATGGCAGCACGATGCCTCTGGGCTGTAGCCACCGACTTCCCAGCCTTACGCAAGGACATCAGAAAATGTACTACCCAATCCTCATGCCCCCAAAGTCCCCCTCTCTCAGTCCCCAAAAAGGCCAAATAAGCCCGAAACGCCCCTTCGTATGCCTTCCTCGTCCTTGGTGCTAGACTCTCTCCCACGAGGTAACGAAGTTCGGGGCACCGAGAGACCAGAGAGCTTCGGGAAAGGGTGCTGGCTCGGGGTCCGCTGAGGGAAGGAAACCCGAGAAAGCCTGCATTTGAAAACGAGACAGTGCATCAGCAGCCTGATTCATCACCCCCGGGACATGTTTAGCTCTGAATACCACGTTCAGTTGCATACACAGTAAGACAATTTCTTTAAGCAGCCTCAAAATCATTTTACAACGTGCTGCCTGACTATTAATGCATTCTACAACGGTCATATTGTCAGACCAAAATATGACAGAATGATTTCTGAATCCATCGGGCCAGGATCTGAGGGCCACCAAAATAGGAAACAGCTCAAGGAAAGCAATATTACTCGTCAGCCCCTCATCGTGCCACCATGTTGGCCACTTTTGTGCCGACCATTTTGTGCCGAAGATGGCGCCGAAACCCATGCTTCCCGCTGAATCCGTCCATAGACCAAGCTCTTCAGAGGACAAGGCCGGTTTGTTCCAGACGACTCGACCATTGAAATCCGCCAAAAATGCTAACCAAATACGCATGTCTTGGCGGACCTCGGCCGATAACCTCGTGCGATGGTGACCCTCCTTCAGGCCGACCATCGCCTGTGCAATCGAACAGGAGAAGGGGCGGGCCATTGGGATCACCCTTAAGGCAAAATTCAACTTCCCCACCAATTGCTGCAGTTGATGCAGCGTAACTTTAGATGCAGTGATACACATTTGTAGGGCTATCTTGAATTTCGATACTTTGGAAGCTGGTAAACGAAAACAACCCTCACTAGAGTCCAACTCGATCCCGAGGAACTCGAGGCAAGTCGTGGGACCCACAGTTTTACCTGGTGCCAACGGCACGCCAAATTGATTCATTAAAACACAAAATTCAGTCAAGGCCTGGGCACATTCATCATCCCCAGCGGCCCCAAGGAACAGAAAGTCATCGAGGTAATGCATCACATTCCGAAAACCTGTTTTCTTCGTGTAAACCCATTGCAGAAAACTACTGAATTTCTCGAAATAAGCACAAGATATCGAGCACCCCATTGGCATACACCTGTCCATGTAATACAAACCTTGAAACATGAATCCCAACAAACGTTGGTCATCCGGGTATACCGGGAGCAAACGGAACGCTGACTCGATATCTGATTTCGCCATCAGCGTCCCGGGCCCCAGGCGATTCAAAATGGCTACGGCCTCATCGAATGATGCGTACCGCACCGAACACATTTCTGGATTAATTGCATCGTTTACAGAAAGGCCATGAGGGGCTGATAAATTGTGAATCAATCGAAACTCACCCGGGTCCTTCTTGGGGACCACCCCTAAAGGAGAACAAACAAAGTTCGGTACCGGGGGGACGGGAAACGGGCCAGCAACCCGACCTCGGGTAACCTCTTTCCGGATCTTATCCTGTACTACAGTAGTATGCTGCAAGACGGAAAGTTGATTTTTGCACGTCCCGACACCCTGAAAGTTACCCACCGGGATGCGGAAACCATATGAAAAACCGTTTCGTAGCACCCCAGCAGAAGTACGATCTGGGTATTCGCTGAGCCAGGGAATCATCGCCAGGGTATCAATAGGGGTTGGTAAAGGCGCCCCTCGGACCATATTAGACCTGTTTAGCGCCTCCTCTACCCCCATTCTCACCCGATTTGGCTCTGCACGAGGACTCAGGATGGGGTGCCCCACAACCACTACATTCGTGTTTGAACTTACAAGATCCCGGGGGCCTAGTACATTTGCTTCTGTTGAAATTGTAACAGAACCCCCTCTTCCCTGTATTGCCGGCGGGTCTCGGGTAATCGTCTGTACCCGTACCCGCCCGAAAGGGTGTCCCCCCATTTTGGCGGGAGGACTCACTAACAGCACTCCCCACCAATGGCACTTTCAACATTCCCGACTCTTTCATCTTATTCCATGTTAAAGAATCGTAACAGTCCCAGGTTAAACTTTTGTTATGCTCCATCGCTTTCCTGAAAAGGTTGTCGTAACAGAACCATTGGTTACCTTGGTGTGATGTCGAGTACCCCATAATTCGTGACTGATATACTGGAAATTCAGGGAGCAAATCAGGCCTACGTTCCCCCAAAATTGCAGTGAAAATTCCCCAAGCATTACCCCAGTTACCAATATTTTCATTCACTTTAAAGGCGGCCATTTTTGCGCGCCAAACACTCGGATGCATCAGATCCTTTTGACCCTTAACAGTTTCGACCTCATAGTGATCAACGAGCAGGGAGAAAATGTTAACGTATTCCCCCGCCCAAATCTTTTCCTTTATTTGCAAAGGAACATGTTGCCCCAATCTTTCTCTACGAGAGGGTGTTGACTCATCCCTCGCAATCGGCAATGGCCGCTTACCTGCACCGGACGCTGCTTCCGTCCCTCGTGGCTTGTCTATCGCCGCATCCGGCGCGGGCACCTTGGCTGTATCACGTTTCTCGCGCAACTGCTTTATGAGTGCTTGCGCTTCGGTAGCCATGGCGCCCCCATTACTGTCCCCCAACCATGCTGCTAACTGCGCCGCCAACTCGGGAGGCATATCTCCGGCAGACGTCGGGGTGACTATCACGGGAATCGGATTCCCCTCATCCGGTACCGGGGCCGGTACCGGGGCTGGCGCCTCGAGCGGAGAACAGGGAACCGGGACGTCTCCCCCGACCGGCCCCCTTCTTGGCCTCTTTGGCTTCCCTCCGGCCGGTGGACGCCCCGATCCCTCCTCGCCGTCCCGCTCCGCCAACCGCTTCTTAATTTCGGACATGTCCTTCATGAGTGCCCGAACCAACTGGTCAGTCGACATTCTCTTTGCTCCTTTCTTGGGCATCCTTTCGACGAAGTATCTAAAAGACAAAGAGAGAGATTAAAACGCTCAAAATTGGCCCTTCGTTCTGTCCCGAGCTCACGTGCAGCGAGGAGGTGCAGCTTCAGAGCACAAGAACAAGAGGATGTCTTCTGGTCTTGCGTCCCTTTTTATCCGTCTTCAGGGCGGGCGTATACCCGCCCCTGCCTGCCCCTGAGGGCGTGGCTAGCTGCGTCGGTGTCTAGGCCAGCCCATTCTAGGGCGGGAACGAGCGCGCCCCAGCTACGCCGCTTCGGGCATACCAGCTGAGACGCGCCTCCCGCCAAAAACGGCTTCCCGGGGGGATCGAGGCACTCGGCCATAAGTTCGGGGGGACCGATTCGGTCGCCCCTTTCCAGTAGATATAGTGTTTATTAATAAATAATTTCCATTAAAACAAAAGAAATGTGAGTTTTCACATGTACAAAATATGGCTGTAAGTGAATTCCACCACCAGAGTTCACTGAATAAGCATCCTTAATTTCTCATTTGAGATCCTCCAAGTGAAATAAAAAAATAAAGACTACACTGAAGTAGTACAATACCTGGAAATCAGAATGCCCATAGGGATGACCGATAGGGAAGAATGGTCATATGTGTGGCACTTATTGATTCAAGGACACTTTGGCTGACGTAGACCAGTGCAGGGAAGCCAAAATAGAATAAGTTGAGCAGCAAATAAAAAGAAACAGTGATTGGAAAAAAAAACATTAAGCCATTGTTCTTAAATTTTGAGAGATAATAAAATACTTTATCTTGCACAGCAAATGAATTTGATATTTGCCACGTTTGCTCTTTCTAGTGAGAGAAACCTTCTGTGAGAGACGAGGGTCCACAAAGACATCCAATGACATTGTCAGAGTAAGTAAGAAATTGAACTCTTCTTTCATTGTTAAATCATGTAGGTAAGAATCAAATGAGACTAGCTAGGAAAAATATTTTTGTCTGTGATGGACTTAGTAGCAGAGAGAATGAAAGCATCCCATTCTCTGAGCACTGGAGCAGTCAGACATCACTGGAGGTAATGGGAGGCAAGTGGATCTCAAGATGTCATTCTGAATATTCTGTGATCCACCAGAGCTACCAGTCACAACATTGAAGATGCTGTTTTGAATGGAATTCCCATGCACTTTTGGGCAACATGCAAAGGGATGCCCCATTGTGTACCATGTACAATAGCTGTAGAGAGTGTACTTGTACTAACTATAAATCAGTTGGCAGGCACCACATTGCCTTCTTCCGACGCACAAGGCATCATTCGCTATCATGAGTGCCGTTCTCTGTATATGACACATAAAGCTTTAAACCCAAACTGCTGCCTCTCCAAAAACATCTGAATTCAAACTACATTTTGGGGTTATTATCCTTTCCTAAAAGTGCTGATTGACATTGAATCTGATCTCTTGTGTCTGACCTGCAGTATCTGTGGTATGTTTTTTATTAGGTTGGAGATCTTACTCGATGAGGAGGTAGAAGGCATTAGGGAAGACGGATGCTTGCAGCAACCCAAAAAGGGCATCCTCTAAAAACTATGGCTTATCCTTCAGATATGTGTTGAGGTGCTTTATAGTAAGTTGAACCTAGATGATGAAATAGATAATTGAACATGTGCCACCATAATAATGGACTGTTTTTCAGAATATGCTTTCTGGCTTGATGCATCCAATGGAAATCCCCCTTCCTTAAAGTCAAGTTGAATCATCCAGAGTACTGTGTACAAAGTTAGAAAGGCTTTTCTGGTTGAGGTGGAAAGGCTGCTTGTACTGGGTATTGTGGGTAGGATAAGGCCAAGTCTGGTTGCGGCGCATAGGCAGGTGGTGGTTCGTGATTTGGCACAAACACATCTGTTGATTCTTGATATGGTTGATTGGGCACAGGTGGTCCTGGATAAAGTTGGATCACTCCTGGTTGAACTGGGTATTGCTGGACGGCTCCTGGTTGGACTGTGTATGGATGTGCCTTGAACTGTGTAGTTTGGTCAGGGACTGGCTCTGGCTGTGTGCGTTGTGCTGGAATTTCCTTCTTAAAAACATAATAGCCAATTATTCCTGTAGGCAGACACAAGAATTGAGTTAGAACAATAAAACTGAGAAAGAGACAAACAGCCAAAGGTAAAAGAAAAAGAAAAGCATAGCAAAGAAAACAAGACTGGTAACATCATTACATCTTTACAGCTCCCAAAAGTCACTTTTTAAAAGCATTTAATGTATTCTCATGAACAGGTAAATAGGAATAAGTAAGAGTTGAACAATAATACAAAGAATGTATCAACAGTAGATGTTCACAGTAAAGGTTTGTGATATTGTGGACATGCTAAACAAAGGAAGGGGGTACATTGCATGCAATGCAAGTCAAAACTAGACTATCCCTCAAGCTCAGAATCAGCCATCTATGAGTAATTCTAAGAAACAACCCATCCTGTGTATTAGCTTGGGAGTAGTGATGTGAACTTGTTTGTCTTCAACGAATGGCACCCGACCAAATCAAATTTTACTTGCCAATTTAGAATGGACAAATGAATATAGGGCCAGTTGTTGGAAGCCTATTACCGGTCGGTAAGGGCCGAAATTAACGAATTTCGGCCGTTACTGGTCGGTAATAGGCTTTTCAGATGTAGGGGCCGAAATTAAGGAATCTGTAAATTACCGAATTCTTAAATACCGATTCGGTAAATTACCGAATTCCTAATGTAGGGAGCACTTAAATGAGTGCTTATCCCATGTTAGGATTCGTTATTTACCACCAACTACAAGTTGGTGGAAAAAAGCAAATTGCTTCAGTGCCATGTTGCAGACATACATGCCCTTAGGGCATGTATGTCTGCAACATGTGCACCCATACACAATTGAGGGGTGCAACAGGGTGTCAAAGTGACACCCTTCCACCCTTCAATGTTTTCCCCCTTTTACCGAATCAGTATTTACCGATTCGGTAATTGACATTTATTCCTATGGGCCTCCTGGCCCATATGAATAATTGGCAATTACCGAATCGGTAAATACCGATTCGGTAATTACCGAATCTTAACGATTCGGTAATTTTTACAGAATAATTTGCTACATAGCATTTATCGATTCGAAAATACCGAATCGGTAAAATTCAGTATTTTCAAATCGGTAAATGCTATTTACCTACATCTGGACCTTGTTATTTGTTTGCATTACACTCATTCTAGATCTAGCTTGTTTGTACCCGGTAATACCTACCAATTACAGCATAGAAGGCACCCACAATGGATTTAAAAGATATGTACAATTTGTAATCCCAAAGAACTTAGCTGACGGAGGTATTTTGTAACTCTTCAGTATCACACTCCTCAGTGATATAGGCACACTTGTGAAGAGATCAAGGTTGCAGTAACAAGACTGAAACACCCCTCACATCCCCAAATACAATAAGCAAAGCATCCTACATACATGGAATATCAATCCAATAATTCTCATTGAATCGGTCCTATTTGTTCATTACTTCCCGTTGTCGCAGGGATTCCGTTCTCCTACAGAACTGTGCATAGACACTTGGAACCTCAGTGAATTAGGGTTTACCAAAACTCACCTTAGTACCCAAAATCCCCTACCAGACTAGCTACAGTGTCTCATTGGTCATTACAAACTCCCAACGTTTAGACAAACCAGAACATGGACTTAGTACATCTCCGGTAACGTGGAACACATGAACACTCTTTCGTTATACAATCATTTCAATCCAGAACAAGGAGTAATTAGGACGCGTGCATATTTGAAATATTTATTTACTAATGCAATGTTCTCAAACGCAGTATCTTAGCTAATACAAGCAAACATATTATAAGAAGCAAAGTAATCAGCATTGTTACTAGTCCATAGAATACAAAAGGGGACAGCATGCTAAAATGCTAAAATGAATAGGGTTCAATAATATAAAACGTGCCTAAAGCCAGAATTTGGCTGCCGCTGCATGTATGTTATGTCTAGGAAGGTGCGAAGATCAGACCTCACAGCAACCACTGTGTCGAGTTATCCTTGAAGGCTTTGCACTCACTGTACAGACACAGCTCACTAAGCAAAGCTGATATCAGAGTAATAACATATTATTCTCGTGTGAATCAAAACGCTCTACTAGGCTCAAAGCTAAAACAGTTGTGTCGTGTGCAGAAGCAGCAGAAAGGTAAAATGGCGTTTAAACTTCTAATAAGCTCATGCTACCTTAATGAAATGAAAATAAAATTTATAAAGCGCTACAGTTGCCCTCAGGCGTCCAGGCGCTGTGACTAAACAGGATTGCCCTCAGACGAATAAACAAGGATTCTGGTTACTGAAACAAAAAAGTTTTAAGTTGCTTCCGAAAACTGGTTAAGTTAGAATTGCTTCTCATGTGCAAGGGAAGGGTATTCCATAATCCTGATACATTATACGAGAAGGAGCGTCCTCCTCCTCTGGCTTTAAAGATTCTAGGAGTCTTAGCCAGAGATGCAGATGAGGAACGAAGCGCCTTATTGGGAAGATAAGGAGAAGAGTGGTTGATTTCTGGTCCCATTTTCCAAAAAACCTGGTGGGCGATACACAGAGATTTGAACTTTACTCTGTCCTTGACAGGCAGCCAGTGCAACGTTCTTAACCCAGTTTTTATAGATGTTCTTCGTGGGTCTCCAAGTAACGCACGAGCAGCACAATTTTGGGCGAGCTGAAGTTTATTTGGGGTGTAATCCGGTGCTCCAAGATAAAGGGCGTTGTTAAAATCCAAACGGGATTGGACAAGGCCCTGTATAATTATCTGCTTGGCCTCGAATGGAAGAAGGGGAAGGATTTTTTTGATCACCCTAAGGAGGCCAAAGCAGGTGGCCGCCACCTTGGTGGCCTGTTTGTTGAAGCTCAGTGACTTATCTAGCCATACCCGCAGGCTTTTGATGTTGTCTCTCGGGGCATGGGCCGTCCCCATGCTCGCGGGCCATAGCAGCTCCAAAGTGGAAGGGGCCGCCGGGCCCAAAAGCATGAGCTCGGTCTTATCGTCGTTGAGCTTCAGACATGAGCTCATCATCCATCTCCTCACCTCCTCCAAACACACTGCTAGGTTGGACGGTGATTGGAGGCCACTCTTCTGCACAAGGGAGACCACCAGCTGGGTGTCGTCCGCATAGGTAATGATGTTAATACCATGCGGACGAACAATCCCGGCCAGCGGCCTCATATATGCATTGAAGAGCGTAGGGCTCAATGATGAGCCCTGAGGAACTCCACACCCCAAAGGGTTGCTTGCTGAGACGGATGTGCCATCAAAGACCTGGAAGGTTCTGTCCAACCAGACCAGGGCTTCTCCAGACACTCCTAGGTCGGCGAGACGGTTCAACAGAATTTTATGATGAACCGTATCAAAAGTGGCACTCAGATCGAGGAGGATCACTGCCACTGATCCCCCCCGATCCAAGATCCGTCTCGCCTCCTCAGTCACAGCCAGTAGCGCAGTCTCTGTCCCATGTTTTGGGCGAAAGCCTGTCTGGGAAGCATCGAGGAGATGATTTCCCTCGAGGAATTTCATCAAGGTGGTATTAATGTGCTTCTCCAGGATCTTAGATACCCATGGGAGCAGAGCAATTGGGCGATAATTACTGGGGTTGGCTGGGTCAAGGGCAGGTTTTTTGAGTAAGGCCCGTAACATTGCATGCTTCCATGCCATGGGAACCATCCCACTCAACATGGAGGAGTTCAACAACTCCATGATAGTGGGGAGAATGGTTTCACTGGCCAACCCCAGCGAGCCCGGGGGAGCAGGATCACACGGTGAGACAGATTTTATTTGCTGTGCTAGAGACTCCAGTATTTCCAAATTCAACAGTGGGAAGGAATCTAGTTTATTGTGAGGGAGAATTACTGTGTCCGAATCTAAGTCAGAACATTGAGTAGATAATTCAGTAGCTGGATCTGGGAAGGAGAGATAGATTTTGTTTATTTTTGGAAAAAAAAAAAAGTCAACCAGCTCATTGCATCTCGAAAGGGAATTGCTATTGTCTACCGTGAGCGGGAGGGGTTTTATCAAGGAATTCACTATCCGGTATATTTCTTTTGGCTTAGATCTAGCCATTGTTATTTTGTCATTATAGTAGGATGCCTGTGAGGTTTCTATTGCAAGTTTGTAATTCTTGATAGCGTCCCTGTAAGTAGTTTTATCAATAAGATTGTAGGTCATGCGCCACTTCCTCTCCAATCTCTTACAGGAGCGCTTTTTGTCCCCGAGTTCCTCTGTGTACTTCGGTGCTGATTTACTTTGCCTCTTAGACCCAGATAGGAATGAGGGGAGAACCACATCTAGAGAGGTGGTGATCCATTCATTGTATTTGTTGTTGTTTACCATTGGGTCATGGGAGAGCACAGGTCTAGTGGTGCTGAGTCTTTGTCCAATTATCTACAGAGAGTTTGGACCAATTGCAAACTTTCCGAGATGTATAAGTAGACGAAGGCAGTTTAATTGTGGTCCAAGTAAAGGCTATCAAAAAATGATCCGACCACGGCAGGCAGCTAATAATGCCCACTCTAAGTTGATTACTATTACTAAAGATCGGGTCTAAGAGATGACCTTTTTCGTGCGTTGAAGAGGGGACTAGTTGCTCTAATTGAATGGCAGCCAAACTTGACATCAGCTCTAGTGCCGTGGGGTCTGACAGTTTATGAAAATGAACAATAAAATCTCCAAGTAAAGTAAAATTTGAGGGGGAAGTAACCAATTGAGAAACCACCGACAGAAGAGAGGTATTAAATTGTCCAATGATTCCAGGAGGGCGATAAATAAGAATACCCGTAAAACTGGTGTTAGGGGAAAACTCAATCACAAGAGGAAGGCTCTCGCAATCCTCAATCTCCTCCGTCAGGCAGCGGCATAGATAGCTCTCTTTATAAATAATTGCAAGGCCACCGCCTCTACCCTGAGACCGATCTGCCCGCGCTATCTGATAACCAGGAATAATGGCCTGTACCAGATCCGGCTGAGAGTCTTGATTTAACCAGGTCTCGGTTAAAAAGATCACATCCGGTGCATTTTCATCTAGGAGCAAGGAGATTTCCAGACAGTGTTTAACTAAAGACCTGCAATTAAGCAGAAACATAGAGTACTCCTTTACGTCAGACCTAGTGGTGGTAGTAGTTATTAGCTCCGTTTCGCAGTGCGTGCAGCAGCGAGGGATCTCCAATGGATGTAAGGAGTGGCCACAACTGGATGATATAGATGGCCGAAGCTGATGCAGAAGTCTCGGGCTGTATGACTTGTCTCCCCTAAAACGGCCAGGGGGGGTGGCCCCTGGTCCCGTTCGGGCGCAGACGGGCTCGCCTTTGGCGCGCCGCCGGCGTGCCCGCTGCGCCTCCGGGGAGGGAGCATCATTTTATAGCAGGCAGGGTGGGAGGGCCGAGCAAGCAATCTGCTCGCCCTCTCACTCACCCAAGATGGCGGCGCTAATTCGTTATTAGCAGCGTTCAATCGGCTGCAGTATCCCCTCCTTCAGCGCAGTGAGCGCGAGTATACACCAAATGTAATAAGTGCTCAGGGGGTAAGTGTTTACAACAGCATTTAGGCAAAGCGTATCTATATGACACCGTTGAAGGTACCCATAAAATGTACCCCAAGGTAAGATGATCCTGAGAACACTAAATTGAGTGAGATTGGAATGGTCCTGTGGTAGTCAATCACAATGTGTATTGAAATGCAATATAGAAAGATTCTAATCGCTGTTAAAATGTAATCCTGTGTGAATTTACTATTTGTATATATAGAACTCTAACCACTAGTATATGTAGTAGACCTTTGTACTTAATACCATTCCTATGTGATTTTAGAGTTTATCTATCGGTTTATATTTCTTCCTTGAGTGACTTTACAATTTGTACATGTGCAATCTTTTCCTGTTTATATCTCTCCCTTGAGCGAGTTTACACCTTGTACATTTGCAATTTTTTTCTGTTTGTATCTCTTATGTAACGCATGTAATCCAAAGTCCTTATGTTAACACAACTGGTTTTTTTGTAAAGCGCTCCGACACCTTCGGTTAATGGTTGCGCTATATAAAATTGCATAAAATAAAGTAAAATAAATATGGAGACAGTAAATGCAAAAAACAGAAAGAAGCGGTAAGTCAAATAATACCCAGGCGTACCGGTAGAGGATTGGTAACATTCTACTAGAATTATTAGATAGGATTAAAGACTCAGGAGCAAATAAAACCATTCTTCTAACAATGTTGACATTTTAGTGAGTTAGCCCTGAAGAAGTCTCTTGAATATGTAACGCATTGGCTAATGGCTTTCATGTGGAAAAAGAAAAATACCATTAGAAATGTGAAAACCAAGCAACATTCATTATTCATTCTGCTTTTGAGTGCATGTATGCTAGCTAGAGTGCAAACCATGCACATTTTTCAGAGAATTTGAAGTATTCAGAAAAAGCATTAGTCCTGGACATGAATGCAGTAAAACATTTTAGCAACTACAACAACGTGAGACCAAGAATGGTTTGTCCTTCTCTTGTGTTCTAAGGTCATCCGTCCATGTACCCTACTGATTCATTTTACAGTGATGATATTTTTGTCTTTCATTTTTCGAGGGAACCCATTGGACCACTGAATGAATGTTTATGATATTTCTGTAGCACAAACCTAGCCAACAGGCAGTGGATCGCTGTTGGTGGTTAAAGATAAGCATAAAGTCAATGAGTTTTAGGAGAGGAATCTCGGGTGCAGATGGTTAGCATTGTGATGTCGTTTTCTTTAAAGAAGTGAGTCTTCAACTCCTTCCCAAGTTGGAGCAGTGTTGGGGTGGTCTTTATGGATACATGGATGTTGTTCCAGAACCTTGCCAGTATTTGGCAAGGTCATCAGGGTGTAGCGTAGATTTTCTTAGACGTGGAAGGATCTAGCCTATTGTTCGAGCTTCTGGGAAGATGCCTTGAGTGAAGGAGTCATTCACAGAGCTAAATAGGGGTAAGAGGTTGTCCCAAGAGGGAGCAGAATTTATCAATAATGTCCTTGTTCTTTCAGGGAGGCCTGTAACTAAGATCAGAGGTGGCAGTCTGATTTGTAGAAAGTGGGAAATGGAATATCAGTAGCTCCACGAATTTGAGTGATTGATTGATTGATTTCAGATCTTATATAGCGCATACTGTCACCCTACGGGAATCCTGGCGCTTCAGACTAAAAAAAACTAAGACCAGAGTGAAAGCAGGTTGCAGCAGAGAAAGGAAAGGTGTAGGAGCTTAGGTCTTGGGATAAAGCCAGGTTTTTAGGTTCCTACGAAACTAACAGAGAGTGGACTAGTCTGAGGTTCTGAGGGAATTTATTCCATAGACGGGCGCCAGCCATACTATAAGCCCTTCCTCCTAGCCTGGCCCGTTTAAACCGGGGAAACGTCAGCAGGTCAGCGTTAGAAGAGTGGAGCTGCCTCTTGGGGTGAAACCACATGAACCTTTCCTGTAGGGGAACGGGACCTAGCTCATGCACAGCTCGATAAACCATACACAGAGCTTTATAATGGACCCTTTCCCTAATGGGTAGCCAGTGTAGTTCTCTCAGAGCCAGGGTAGTAGAGGAGCTCCGTGGCCTTCCACGGGCCAATTTGGCTGCTGCAGACTGGATTCTTTGCAGTCCCTGGAAGATGTACATAGGGCCCCCCCAGATATAGGGAGAGCAATAATCCAGAAGGCATCCCACAGTGCTACTTACCACCAGAGGGTGTGCATCTTTAGGTAGTAAAGGGAGTATTTTCTGTAGCATGCGAATAGGGGCGAAGCATATGCTAGCGGTCTTATTTGCCTGTTTTTCCATCTGGAGGTCGTCATCAAACATCACCCCCAGATTACGAACTTTCCTGACCGGGTTTAGAGGTTCCTCCTCTGGTGAGAGTCTGAAGTCAGAAGGCAGTTGTCTAGACATCCTACCTACAGAGCAGTACATTACCTCAGTCTTTCCGCTATTAAATTGCAGTGAGTTCCTTCTGAGCCAGTCAATCGTCTGCTGCATTGATTGCTGGAACATGTCCATAGATAATGCATGGTCCCCTTCCAAGGAGAAGGCTAGTTGCGTGTCGTCGGCGTAATTGACTAAACAGACTCCAGAGGACTTTATGATGGAAAACAGGGGCTGCAAGTAGACATTAAATAGGATAGGGCTGATCGCAGATCCCTGCGGCACCCCATTGGCGTCTAAGGATTTACCAGAGGAGAAAGGTGCTAAAGTTACCACCTGCTGTCGACCTTCCAGATAGGACTGAAGCCATTGCAGTGCCCGGTCTTTCACTCCTATCTTCGGCCGACATATGTCCATAGTGACCTTGGCTTGATAGAGTGCAGCACCAGTAGGACTTATGGATGACAAATGAGGCCTCTTCCCTTATTGTGTAGTCTACACAATGGATACTGCAGCATGTGGGAAGAAGGACGTCTGGCGTGCGAAGATGTCGGCTTGAACCATGTTTATGTAATAAAGAGTGTCAAGCTTGTGATTGGTGTTGTGATCTTCAATGCAAGGTGTGTGGAGTACTGCAGAGCAAGACTTAAATAAGCATTAGTTGCAATGGTTCTTCTGTAGTTTGATGGTGTGTGGTAGCTAGTGGAATGCGTATGAGGTTGAGGCTACATGTTAGTCTTATTCTATGTCGAAGTCTGGGTCATCTACATCTAGATGTGATGTGGGGATTGGCGGTTGGGTGAGGCACATGATTTGATATTGCCTTGTAAGTTTCACTAGAGCAGGGGGCGCTAGAGGGCGCACTGCGGAATGGCCGCACTGTCGTTAGGCTCCCGCTGCCCGGAGCTATTATCCGCCTAGAGATCCTGATGACCATCTCTGCGCCCTGATCTGACCCCACGGATCTACTGGGATACCGGCTGACCACCCACGGTCCAATTCCTGGGCCGTTCGGAGGTTGCTGGCCGAAGTTACGGGGACCCCAAGTTTCCCCGACTTGCGCTCTGGAAGTCTGATGCCCCTTGGCCCGGCGTCGTTGCTCATGCCAGTCCGGGGCTCTGCACGTGTGTTGTAGGCCTTGCTCCGCCCCTCTTCATCGGGGCCCGCTCGCTCGCTGGGCAAGCCGTTTGCTGTCGGACTTATCTCTTGGCTCCTGCATCTGCCTGCCTGTATACCATTGCACACGGAGGCGCCACGGATCTTCTTCTTGGTTTCTGGGGGCTCGCTCCTTTGGCCTTGGAGCGGGGACGGCCATTCTCTCGTCGTTGGGTGTGGCGGGGCGCGCTGGCCTGCTCGTGCCCCCACGATTCGAGCCTTTTGCCTGTGGCCTTACCCTTGGTCCGCTTTCGACCCTATTTGCTCTTTGTCCCCCATTACAACTCTAGCGCACCATTATGGGGAAGCCGGACACTAAACAATCTAAACTGTCCTTTGATTCTGGAGGGGCCAGGCGGGCGACGCGATTGCTCCAGGACGCTGGAACTTCGCGGTCCCCCCCCCCGAATGTCGCTGATAGTGTCCCGCAGCCGCCGCCGCCGGACTTTGCCCAAATGATGCAGGAGATGAGGCAGGGGTTTGCCACGATAGTGGACAAAGTGGACAAGATATCATCGCGCATGGATGCGGTTGTCCAGAAGTTGGATGTGCACGAGGAGCGCTTGACGGCGGCGGAACAGCGCATTTCGGACCACGATGACACGGCGACCACCCATACCACCCAACTGGCGAGAATGGACAATATCTTGCGTGTCATTGCCGCTAAGAACGAGGAGTTGGAGGCGAGGAGTAGGCGCAACAACGTGCGCATTGTAGGTGTGCCGGAATCCACGAATGTGGGCAAAATGGAGACTTATGTGGAGAGGCTACTTGTGGGCGCCATTGGTGCGGAAGTGTTCTCATCCCAGTTCATCGTTGAGAGAGCACATCGGACACTGGGACCTCGGCCGGCCTCTGGGGCTGCACCGCGCCCCATTATTGCGCGCCTTTTGAACTATCGAGACCGGGACGCCGCCCTCCAGGCCGCCCGCACTAACAGGGCCCTCTCTTTCGAAGGAGTGTCTTTCACCATGTACCCTGACTTCACGCCGATGGTGCAGGATCAGCGTCGTAAGTTCCTGGGGGTGAAGAGGAAGCTTCGGGACCTGCAAGTAGACTACGCCCTGCTATACCCTGCTAAACTTAGAGTGACGCACCAGGCTAAACAACATTTCTTCACCAACCCACAGCATGCTGAGGATTTTGCGAAGCGCCTCCAGCGCGAGCGGGCAGCTGCGGACCGGGGAGGCGATCGAGGCCCTGAGGACGAACATTCAGCGGCTGAGGAGGAGGTCGCCTGATTGTGGTGACTTTGGACTTTGGCTCTCTTTTTCCTGTTTTTGGGGTGTTCTGGTCGCGTGTCTTTCATATTTAGTTTTGTTGCCCTCCTTCTCCGCATTTGCGGCCTTCCTATCGCCCGCTTTTACTTTTGTTGGAGCGGGGGTCATGTCTTTCATGAGCTGCGTGAGTGCTTGCTGTTTCCTGGGGTCGGGGTGGGCACTGCGGGATGGTGCTATCTGATGTTGCGCTCCGGGCACCCACCCCCCCCCCCCCCCGCGCGGCGCCTGGGGCCGTCTGACGCTTGTTGGCGCGGACACTGGCGTGGCGTGAGGGAGTGGTGTCGTGCACCTCTGGAAGGTTCCCCGGAGGGTGTGCCCCATGTGTATCTTTGGTTTGGATTCTAGTCCTTTGTTGTTTGACTGGATGTTTGTTGGGGAATGGGGGGGGTGGGGACGCGTGTGGCCTGACTGTTGGGGTGATCTCAGGTGGGTGGATGGGGCGGGAGTGAAGTTGTCCATGTGTGATTGCCCAGAACCTCTGGGTCGGTACAATAGGTGCTGCTGCTGTCTGGATGTATGGGTGTGGCGCTATGTCTGCTATCTAGGCTGGTTCATCTCTTCATCTGGCGGCACTGATCATGTGGTCCGTTTTGCCATCCAACTTGGGCCCGGATGCGTTGGCCGCCATTTTAGGCTGCCACGTGATGGGGTGCGCTCTGTAAGAGAAACACGTGTGCGAGTTGTGGGTCGCGTAAGATGGATTGGTGGCATGCGGCGTGCAGTATGTTCTGAGTGCTTGTTGCATGGGCGGTTTGGCTGGGGGGGGTCGTTGTGGTTGTGGTAGATTGGTTCGGAGATGGCTGGGGACTGTGCGGAGTGTCTGTGGGGGGGTGTCTGCGCCCTAGGGTGTGGACCTGTTTTTGGCTGTTGCTGGTGGTTGGATGCCCTGTGTTTGCTTATTGGGTCCCGTTGGGCCCTGAAATTGGGTAATGTCGACTGCTGTTATAGATCAGATATCGATTCTGTCCTGGAATGTACGGGGACTTAATGATGCCAGGAAATGTCGTAGTGTGATCCAGTACTTGGACAGGCATGCTATTCATGTTGCTCTCCTTCAGGAGACGCATCTGCGTCCCGCTCCTTCCCCCAACTTTGGCGGGAGGTGGGCTGCGGCCAGGAGGTTTGCTTCCTATTCTTCTTATGCTCGGGGAGTTGTTATCCTTGTTAAAAGATCGCTCGCATTTCAGGAACTGGGATTTGTTGGGGACCCTGAGGGGCGATATGTGCTACTGTGGGGGCGGCTTGGGCAGAACACTGTCTTGTTTGTTAATTGCTATGCTCCTAATGTTGATACGCCAAGTTTCTTTGTCACTTTGTGGGGTCATGTTCTTGCTGTGGATGCCACTTACATTGTGTGGGGAGGTGATTTCAATCTTGCATTTCATGCCCAGTCGGATAGATCGGAGGGGAGCCCTCAGTATAATGTACATGCCAGAGAAGTGTTGCGGGGGATTGTGGAAGAGGCCGGGCTGGTCGA
This sequence comes from Lissotriton vulgaris, assembly GCF_964263255.1. Classification (NCBI taxonomy): domain Eukaryota; kingdom Metazoa; phylum Chordata; class Amphibia; order Caudata; family Salamandridae; genus Lissotriton; species Lissotriton vulgaris. Next base: position 194,795,022 of record NC_141695.1, read on the forward strand.
TGGCTGGAGGTACGCCCACCCCGCCACCAAGGAGGGCACTCATTACACCACACATGCTCGCTCATGGGCAAGACTGGATTATGTGTTTCTCTCTAGGGGGCTGGGAGCTGGCCTACGGGAGGCTACACATCTGGCTCGGACGTATTCTGATCACTGTCCGGTGAAGGTTGTACTATCCGTCCCCGGGTTGTATAGGCCGCGCCCACCTTCGCGTCTGTTTCCGACTGCTTTGCTTGACCCGGTGTTCAGGGAGGAGCTTGGCGTGGAGGTAGAGGCGTTCTTCCCTAGGAACAAAGGCTCTGTGGATAGCGTCGAGGTCATTTGGGAGGCGTTCAAGGTCACTATCCGGGGTGTCACTATTTCTAAAAGTTGTGGAGTACTTCGGCTGATTGTTCGGACCCTCGAGGGCTTGGAGGCAGATTTGCGAGACTTAGAACGCAGGATGCAGGTTGACTCTGATCCCGACCTTCTGGTGCAGTTCCGTACTAAGCTCTCCGACTATGAGGAGGAAGCTGCTAGAGAGGCTAAGCATAGGGGGAAATACTGGACGGCGAGGCGATACTGTGAAGGGGAGCGGCCCGGTAAGGTCCTCGCTGCCCTCACTAGACATCCAAGGCATGGATCTGACGTGCTGGAATTGGTGTCGCCGGATGGCACTCGCTGCCGAGACACTTCGGAGATCCAGCGTACCTTTATTGACCATTATACACACCTTTACACGACTCAGCAGACGGGTGAGACTCGATACGGCGGATTTCTCGATGAGCTGGCACTCTGTTGGCTATCGGATGGTCATCGGGAGTTCTTAGGCAGGCCCCTGGAGGTGGAGGAGGTCAGGAATGCCATCATGTCTCTGTCTAATGGGAAGGCCGCCGGTCTGGATGGCCTTCCTGCTGAATTTTATAAATGTTATGTGGACATCATGGCCCCCGTGCTGCGTGAGGTTTTTGAGGAGTCCCTGGAGGAGGGGCGTTTGCCGGGCTCCATGCGCGAGGTCGCCATTACGTCGCTGCTTAAGCCGGGTAAAGATCCGTTGGATGTGGGCTCTTATAGGCCCCTCTCATTGCTCAACTGCGATGTCTAAATTCTCGCGAAGGTATTGGCAGTACGACTTGCCGAACTCATGCCTGTTATTGTGCTGCCTGACCAGTCGGGATTTGTGCCTGGCCGTGCTACCTCCCACAATCTTCGCACTTTGTTCTCACTTGTGTCAACCATTGATCCTACTGTCCCGGTCGCCGCCATCTTTCTCGATGCCACTAAGGCGTTTGACTCTGTTGAGTGGGGCTATCTAATTGATGTTCTTTGTCGAATGGGCTTCCCCAGGATCTTCATCTCATGGGTTAAGCTCTTATACACTGATCCGATGGCGAAGGTGGTGGTGAATGGGGTGCTGTCCCCCTCGTTCCCTCTTACGAGAGGGACCCGACAGGGATGCCCCCTCTCGCCCCTCTTGTTTGCTATAGCCATTGAGCCACTGGCCTGTAGGATTCGTCAGTTTCACCAGCAGAGCGCCTTTAACTGTCTGCAGCGACAGGTCGGTATTTCTTTGTACGCCGATGACGTTACGCTCTATGTCAAAGACCCTGAGAACAACCTTAATTCGCTCTTACGAGAGCTGGTCGCTTTTGGGGGGGTCTCCGGTGTCCATATTAACTGGCGGAAGTCTCAATTCTTCCCCCTCACTGCTGCTGTAGCTAGGTTTCCCCTTGACTACCCTCTGGAATGGTGTGACTCGGAGTTGCGTTATCTTGGCATTGTCGTGTCCTTGGACAGAGAAGAATCGGTTCGGCTTAATTATGGGGTGGCTATTACCAAGCTTGCAGATGATGTCACCAGGTGGATGTCCTTGCCTCTTTCCATGGCCGGTAGGGCGTCCCTTATCAAGATGGTAGTTTTACCCCGCTTTCTTTACCTCTTTCAAAACCTTCCGTATCATCCGGGTGCTTATTTCTTCCGCAGGCTCCGTTCCGAGCTATTGCGTTTGGTCTGGGGGGGCAAGCAGCCACGGGTTGCGTGGGCTACTCCTACGTTGCCCTATGCTGATGGCGGATTCGATGTCCCTGACTTCGAGCTTTATTATCTCAGCGCTCAGGCGCATTACGCTTATCACTGGATGCGCCCCACGCCGTTCATGCCCCAAATTGCTGCTGAACATTGGGTTGCCCACCCGCTCCCACTGGAGGGGATGGTTCTGGGCAAGGTGTCCGACGTGGAGACACCTCGCACGACTGTGATGTGCACGGTGGATGCTTGGAAGCGGGTGGCTCAATTGCTGGGCGTCTCCTTTCTTTATTCGCCGGCTCTGCCTCTGTCTTATCATCCTGATCTGTCGCTGTTGTTGGAAACGGGGTTTCAGCGAATGTGTAAGCGTCTGGGCATCCTCACGTGGGGCGACCTGTTTCATGCGGGGGCCTTCCGTATGCAGGCTCATTTCTTTGGAGCGGCTGCTTGCTCCCCTCTAGAGCTGTTCTATTTCATCCGCTTACGGCAGGGCATGCGTGCTCTGCTTTCAGATTTCCCTTCTGAGCCTGGGGTTACCCTCCCCCTCCACGTGTTGTTGGTCTCAGATGGACGACACCTGGTGTCGAAATTATACGGGGCTATTCGCAGACAGCGTTCGGTCCCGGCCAATCGGTGCGCGAGCAGTGGGTGGCCGAGTTGGGTGCTCCTATCACCGACGAGCAGTGGAAGTACTGTTGTGGGCTCACGGCCAATGTCTCTTCTAGTTGTCGCCTTAAAATTATCCACTACAAGTTTGTTCAGCGGTACTATTATACCCCGGCGAGGAAACTACGGTTTCATTTGGCGGAAGATGACCGGTGTGCTAGATGTCGTGCGGAAGGCGCTGACTTCCTTCACTTGGCTTGGAGTTGTGCGGGTGTATTAGAATATTGGACTCAGGTTCATGAGGCCCTGCAGATTATGGCGGAGGATGGGGTAGCATTTGACCCCTTAGTGATGTTGCTGGGCTACTCTAAGGACGTGCCTGCCTCTCACCGCAGATTTGTTGACGTGGCCCTGTTGCTGGCTAGGCGCAGGGTTGCTTGTTGCTGGGGTCGTGGCAGGGTACCGCGCTTTCAGGATTGGGTGACTGACCTCATATACTGTCAGGATCAATACAACATCTATTCTGACCTTATGCCTGTCCGATGCAGACCGAAGGACTTTTGGAGCCCGCTCCAGGTGTACCTCCTGTCCAGAGCTGTGCAGGACTCTGATTCTGATTTAGGGGACCGTGAAGGGATTGGTTGATGGCATCCTGATGGGCTGGGATTTTACACTGCACCTGCTGATCTTCCAGTGTTTGGGGTGAGGCTACGCTGTCTCCTTTCCGTGCGAGCTATTGGGGGCTGTAGTTCCCCTTCTGACAAGTGTATGGATGGTAACTGAGGTCGTATCCCTGTCGGGTACCCTTATTATATGTGTCCCTTGCATCTGCGTTCCCTTTGCTTTTCTTTATGGTGCGCTAATCAACTGTGTCCGTATTGTATTGTTTCATTAGCTTGCCTGTACATGCTGGATCATTGCTCTCTAATTTGCACTGTGCATTCCGTTGTTGCTCCTTGTATTGACTGATATGCTGCCCTGTATTGACTTGTATATCATATTTTTTGGTTCTGACGTATCATTGTAATGGCCATGAATGTCTGCATGTATTGTGTATGCACTTCCCCTGACCCTGCTTGTCTCCAAATAAAGGTTTAAAAAAAAAAAAAAAGTTTCACTAGAGCATGAGTTCTGACCAAGGCCCTTCCAGGTTAATGGACCCACGTAGGCAAAGTCCATATTTGTGCCCACCATTGCTGCAGGAGTCAGAGCGAAGGGATTCCCTGAAGATTTGGCTAAAGTACTAAGGCAGGAAGTGAAGCCACTTCCTGTACAGGTTGATGATGGAAAATAAAACCCTCTTTCTCTGTTTCTTCTTTTAAGAAAAGGGGGTGGTGATGAACAGAGTGTCTGAATTAAGCAGACCACTCTTACCCAGTCCAAAGATCAGGGCTTGATCCTTCACCGTTATTTATCTCACTGCACCATCCCAGCTCAGAACCTGGCTATATGCAAATCAGCCTGTCCCTGGCCCAGTGCATCATGGGAACAGGACAGACTAAACTACCAAGCCAATTCTTCACCAGAAAGGAGACAAGCTACCGGGGACCGGTTTCTGGCATTTCAGCCGTCTTCGGCCCGGCTTGCTTGAATCCTGATGGTGCAGTGAGAAAGGGACTCATGTCTGAGTATACCCTGCCACACCTATAGTGGCCAAAAACGATTCAGAAAAGGGGGTGGTGATGAACAGAGTGTCTGAATTAAGCAGACCACTCTTACCCAGTCCAAAGATCAGGGCTTGATCCATCACCGTTATTTATCTCACTGCACCATCCCAGCTCAGAACCTGGCTATATGCAAATCAGTCTGTCCCTGGCCCAGTGCATCATGGGAACAGGGCAGACTAAACTACCAAGCCAATTCTTCACCAGAAAGGAGACAAGCTACCGGGGACCGGTTTCTGGCATTTCAGCCATCTTCGGCCCGGCTTGCTTGAATCCTGATGGTGCAGTGAGAAAGGGACTCATGTCTGAGTATACCCTGCCACACCTATAGTGGCCAAAAACAATTCAGAAAAGGGGGTGGCTTGGTAGTTTGGTTTGCCCTGTTCCCATCATGCACTGGGACAGGAACAGACTAATTTGCATATAGCCAGGTTCTGAGCTGGGATGGTGCAGTGAGCTAAAAAACAGTGTTGGATCTAGCCCTGATCTCTTGACTGGGTGAGAGTATTCTGCTTAATTCAGAGACTCTGTCCATCACCACCCCTTGTTGTTAAATATTTTGTCCACCATAAGCGTGGAAGGGTATACTCAGATGTGAGTCCCTTGCTCATTGCACCATCAGGATTCAAGCAAGCCGGGCCGACGACGGCTGAAATGCCAGAAACCGGTCCCCGGAAGCTTGTTTCCTTCCCAGTGTAAGAATTGGCTTGGTAGTTTGGTTTGCCCTGTTCCCATCATGCACTGGGACAGGAACAGACTAATTTGCATATAGCCAGGTTCATTCTGTAAGTGCAAAGAGTGTACTAACACGTGTTTTTTCCACGGTTCGAGAACCTTCTAGATAACCATGTGCCACATGTTCTGCACGCAACCTAGCACCATCCATTGAGCTTTCTAGAGAATATATAAACCCCTCCCAAACTGGAACTGTGGCTTTGCCTCACTCCCTGTGGAATAAGCTTTACCCTTCCCACTCACCTGAACAATCCTGACAGAACTGAGATGCGCTCCAGTCTCCTTTATGTCCATCCGAACCTGTGTGGCACCAGCTACCTTGACGTCTTCCTCCTCACTCCCTCCTGCACAGCTACTCCGGACACCCTGGCGACTCCCTGAATCAAAGACTCTAGATCTTCTTCAAACTTCAGTCAAGTGGCAGAGCTAGGCTACGTACTTGCCATCAAGTTAGTGCACACTAGACCTCCTATAGTAGTAACCAGGACTGAGTATTCCCGTCTTCAAGGACTATAGACTTTTCCTCCATTTCCTCTTTGTTATTTACTCCAGCGCTTCTTGTGTGTTTATACTCTGCAACCTTCCTACAGCTTTGGTACTAGAACGGTCACTGCACAAGGATTAAAGACTTTAGCTCTATGTTCCTCTGATGAACAGTAGTGCTAAGAGAAAGCACTTAGGAGTCTTTGATATATGCACAATCCTTTTACCCCACCCTGTGTTCCAATTGTACCCTTGGGAGTGCAAGTAAATCCAACCTTTGCTCTGAGTGTATTCTTAGGAGTGCAAGTAAATCCAACCTTTGGTCCAAGAGTATCCTTTGGAGTGCAAGTAACTCCAACCAGTGTTCCGAGTTTACCCTTAGGAGCGAAAGTAACTCCAACCTTTGTTCAGAGTTTATCCCTGGGAGAGCCAATAACTCCAATCTGTATTTCAAGTTTATTCCTGGGAATGACACACTCCAATCAGTGATTTTGGTTATTCTGCTCTCATGCCAAGCGGGAAACAGCGTTTACAATGCGGTCTCCACAACGCAGTACCTTTACGACGAGGTTGTTACAACGACCGTGTTGTTACCACGCGTACCATTACATTGCAAGTCGTATCAACGATTTGCTGTACGGGGCGTGCAACACCAGGGAATATGCTGGATTTGAAATCGAACACCTTCCCTGCTGTTGCACGCACTGGAGTAGAAATAGTAAATACTATTCCTAAATCTAGCACGCCCCCTACAGCAAGTCATTGTAAGGACTCGCGATGTAATGGTTTGCATTGTAATAATGCGGTTGTTGTAACAAACGCGTTGTATAGGCATGCATTGTAAACACATGCGTTGCAACGCCACATATTCATGTCAAGCTGCTGATGAAACCTGTAAGTTTATGTCACTGAAATTAATGCATGTTCATTGTATGTAGAGAACGGTTAGTGTACTGATGATAACTGCCTCCACTTGTTATTTCCAGGGCATTATGTAATTGCAAAGCCAGAGTTTCTGCTCCAGTGCACACCTACCTCGCAAATGCAAAAGGTCTCAGAAGTAGCAAATCCTGTTACGCAGTGCTGCACAGCCACTGAGCAAACCCAGTAACTAAAGTCTCTTTTCTTATTTTAGTGGAGAGGTGTGGGGCAGCGGCCAGGGCAGCTGACTTCGGAGCACAAGGCTCACAGTTCAATCCCCGGCTCCAGGGCAGCTCAGCACCGTGACACTCTGGGAAATAGCTCACTTAATTTCCACAACGTCCCCCAGTGCCTTGAGACCCGTAAGGGTGAGTAGTTTGCGCTTTACAAATACAGATTTCTTTTTGTATCCCAACCCCCTTTTCCCCCAAGGGACAGTGTGGGATCTAAGGTTGCGGTTCCTTGACCTGCATTGGTTGGACCCAGGTGAGTGCATGACAGAAGGATAAGCCTTGCATTTTTCCACCCCCTGGATGACCTGCATGACCCGAGAGATGTTCAGGGCCTGGCCCAGGCCCTGCTCGAGGGCAGCCCAAATGTTTTAGAACCATCAAGGGCTTTAGCGGTTGTATAGCATTAAGCTTAGTCCTTGCAACAGGAAAATCAGTCACTTAAGGACGAACTGTTCAGGTGTGAGCCTCAACATGTCCATTTGAGGTGGGGACTATGGTTGTTCCCAAGAGCACATGTTCCGTTCCACAACCTCCACACTTTAGTGATTTGGGAAATCTAACAAGCACCTCCACTACCGAAAACGCTAATACTGTTCATGTCACAGTTACCACTCCAGTCCCAGCGCCTTTGGCCCCGCTCAAGCGGTTTTTGGGGACAGTCACAATTTTGATGCATTTGTAAATCAGTGCCAGTTGCAGTTTCTTTGTAATCCAGGAACCTTTCCCTCTAATACTGCTAGAATAGCCTTTATCATGTCTCATCTCAGGGGTAAAGTTGCTGGTTGGGCTATTCCACTCATTGAAAATAATGACCTGTTTTTATCTGATTTTGAAGGGTTTAAAGTGGGGACAAGTCATCTCTTTGCTATGCATACTTTTGTCTAGACCAGGGATAATTAGTTGCTGATGCTTCATCAGGACAGTCAGGACCTCCTTACCCACATTACTGATTTTTGTAAGCTAGTTATTGAAACCCAATGGCCTGATGAAAATAGGACTTCCCTCTTTTATAGGGGTTTAAGGGATGACTCAAAGGACTCCCTGGCACACATTGCAAATGCGAGAAAGGAAAACCTGTGGTTTGTAGTGAATTAAATGGAGTCAGTGATGCTGACAGGGACTGAATTATACCGGGGCAAAGCTTATTCGACAGGTCCTAAAAGAATAACAACATAGTGTACTGTAGATAATGTAAATACTAAGCACTGTCTATATATCTATCTCCACATGACATTGTAATCAGTAATCAAAGTATGACAGGTAAACACACTACAATAGAACTGGAAAGGTATAAACACAATTTATTAAAATGCCTCCCTGTAAGGGTTACAATCTAAATAAAATACCAATAAAATATTCACGTCAGTGAAATAAATCTCAAAGGTTTAAAAAAGGGTCAAAGAACAAAGGTCGACGCTGCGTTTCGGTGTTCGTTTCTATAGTTTACACCTTCTTCAGGACACTTTGACAGTTCAACATTAATCTAAAAATTAAAAAAACATTTTAAGTATCTTCAAAACTGCGCTTACATAAGGACCTATTATAGCTCTCCAAATTATGCAAAAGCTAACAAAGCATCCCTTACATTTTAATGGTAAGGTGTCAAGCCTTAGAGTTTGAGGACAATTGACTAAATTACAAAAAGAGGGAATACCTGATATGTATGAAGTTTCTATTTTCATCATTAAGAAGACTTCTAAAAAACCGGATCTCTGTGAATCCTCGTTTCATTCAAATTCCACTGTGACCATAGCAGGAAAAATTAATGAAGTATTTTATAAACCGCCTACTATGGTCTCTTGTTATAATAGTGCCATGTCATATGGTTTCACTCAACAATTACCTGTTTTCAATTTAAGGTACAGAGTAAAAGAGCAACGGAAGAGCCACCGGACATCTACCTCGAGTCTATTTTGATGCAGACTTGGGTCTTTTCAGAATTTAAGGTCCCTGTAAATTAAGACATGTAAATGTAGTGGGTCTTAATTCTAAGTATTCCTATGCAAAGAGCATAAGTGTATTGCTCACTTACCACGACTATATATCCTGGTCAAACGTTGTATAGGTTTGATCGGTGGTATCTCGTCATCTATTAGGATAAAGTGGGCTTATTTAGGTATCATACTGGACAGGGTGTACATGTTCAGATTTCACCAAAACTTGTTTCAAAAGCTTCCATCATTAATTCTAAGCTTTCTGACAGGTATATTACTTCCTGTTTAGAGCATATTATCTTGTTCAGGAATTGGGGATATGTATATCTTATCTATGTTAATTCCAGCTTCACCATCATGATACTATTTGTCATGTTAAATGACATGAATTAACATTTCCTGGCTAATAGAGCTTGTACTGTAGTTGTAATAAGCACAGTTCAAATCTGTCCAGTCACATTGCAAACTGACTACTTGGGGTCTATGGTTAGCCTTTTGTAGTTCTTATGGTCTAAATACCAAAAAACCATACATCCCAACCTAGCAATCCTACCTGATGGTGCTTGGTCGGCCTCCCTGCTCCTCCGTGCTCCGCGTCATTCACGAAAGTGATTAGCAGGACGCGAGGGCTGTTTAAGTACTGCCTCTTCCCTGTGTGACCCGGAAGTAGTCGGGGTGTTTTCAAGAAAATAAATACTAGATACCAAGTTATTAATTGTATCTGGTTTAAATAGAATACTATTTATGTCGAATTAAGTCGGGCGAATTAGAAGTCTATCATTTTGGCTTTGTGCAGCATTATTTAAAAAACCGGAAATTATCGCGCCGAAGCAGTCTTTGTGTATATTCATACCTCTATGGGGCCAAAAGTGTAATTCATAATCATGTCGCAATTATAGCAAGCGCTAACGTGTTAATTAACAGTTTGGACAAATTTTAAATTAAGGTCGTTTTAATGTTGGCGGCCATCTTGAGTAGGGAAAGTTCGAAGTGATTATTCTTTCTTCGAACATTCTGTCCTTCGTGGTGGGTATTGATTTGTCTACTAGTGACCATGCCCTCTTCAATTTATATTCATAAAAGCCGTTAAATTCGGCGTAGACCTCGCATAGTAAGTACTTTTTCTGGAGTCTCGTTAACTTGTATGTTTATTTGGTGGCCATCTTGGATTGGGAAAGGTTCAAGCGATATTATTACTTGGTCTACTATGCATGTCATATAGAAGGCATTTAGGGTACACAGCGCCTTTCAAATTTCCTTCATACTATGTCTGCCTTTCATTTGTAATTTAAAATAATCATTTTAGCACAAAATACATAAGTTTTATGCAATAACACAGTCGTTCTAGCACCTACTGAGACACACAGTATGTTTTCTTTTTCATAGTTGATAATTAACATGTCATGGTCAACAAAGATGCTTTATAAAAGCCTTTCTAAAAATAAGATTTTGATATTTAGCGATCTAGTCAACATTATAACAATAAACAATTTCACAGCACATAATACTCAATTTCTTCTGATATTATAATGTGTCAATTAGTTGATACTGTAGAGCGGGTTCAGTAGGTGGGATTTCTGGCATCCTAGGCATATGGTCATCTAATTCCTTGAACATCATCCCATTATACAATAAGACTGACTTTACATTTGTTCACTGTTATCTAGGAATCAAAGGAGCCATAGCGATGTCTAATGAACATATTGTTACATCTAATGCTGTTAGTACTGCGAAGGTCTTAAGGAATTTTACTTTAAATGTTAAATTAAACCTTGTTACAACTGATACTATGAATACTAAAAGACAGCCTATGTAATTAGTCTTTCCCATTCCTCTTTATTATTCAGTCCTGTCCTAAACGTATTAAACAGGGACATGAAAAATTGTTCCCTTGTTTTTCTCTTGATGTGTATATCTCCTCCTCTCAAGGTTTGATGCATTACCTCTATACCACACCATTTCAAGTCTTCAATTTGGTGATTATGAGACAGCCAATGTTTTACAAGGGGCGCTGTTTTCTTTCTTGTACGAATGGCAGATTTATGTTCTGTGACTCTGGTTTTGATTTCTCTAGACGTTTCCCCAATGTAAGCTTTGTTACAGGGGCAAAGTATCATATAAACTAAGTTTTTAGTTTTGCAATTGATGAAACTTTTCATTTTGTGTTTGATGCCATTCTGCTCAATCATATCCACTTTCATCATTGTTGTACAATTGGTACCCATATTACAACAAAAATTACCAACAGGTAGAGGTCTTTTGTCTATAGTTTGTTGGCACTGTTTTTTCGTCTCTGAAGGTATGGACTAAGCAGTTACTGATTGTTCTGTTTCTGCGGAAACTGAACATCGGTTTAGGGAGTTTTTCACCATCTTTGTTCTTTAGCAGTGACCAATTTCTATTAATTATATTTTTCACTTTGTTACTAACTGTACTAAAGTTTGTAACGAATATCAGTCTATTGTCTGGAGTCTCAGTCTGTTTTTGTTCTTTTGAAAATAAAGATTCTCTATCGTAATATTTAGCACGTTTATATGCTTTTTTAATTAGATGTTTCGGATAACCTCTTTCCTTTAATTTGTTGGATAGGGCGTCAGCATGTTTATTAAAATCTCTGATGTCAGTACAGTTTCGTCTTATTCTTAAATACTGACCAAAAGGGATGTTATCCTTTTGACTCTTGGGATGATTGCTGTTGTAATGCAATAACGTGTTTCGGTCAGAAGGTTTTGTATAGAGTTCCACTACTAGGGTACCATTATTTACTTTAATACTAATGTCTAGGAATTCAATGCTCAGTTTATTATACTTGGAAGTGAAATGTAAATTCACATCTCCCAGGTTTAGCCAACTGAGGAAATCGGTAAGGTCTTCGATGGTTCCGGTCCAGGTGAAAAAAATATCATCGATAAACCTCGACCAACATGTAATGTTCTCAAAGTACGGGGCTGCGGGATTAAAAATATGCTTATCTTCAAAGGCAGCCACATACAAGAAGGCCAGGCTGGGAGCACAGGTGGCTCCCATGCTGGTGCCTTTGACCTGCTTGTAGAAATCATTCTTAAACAAAAAGATGTTGTTTTTAAGAATAATTGTCACACAGTCCATAATAAATGTTGCGTGGCTGCTAAGATCTCCAGTATCTTGATTAAAAAGGCCCTCTAACATCTTGATGGTGTCATCCTGTGGGATGTTGGTGTAGAGGGCCTCGATGTCTAGTGTTACTAACCATTGACTGTGGATATCAAAAGGATGGCCTTCTACTTTATCTATTATGCTGGTTGTGTCTTTGATGTATGCTTGTTGTATAGTTACTAAGGGCTTCAAGAATTTGTCCACATATTTACTTAGTGGCTCTGTGACCGAATTGATGCTGGACACAATGGGCCGCATAGGTGGGTCTAACAGGTATTTGTGGACTTTTGGGAGTACATATAGTGCAGGTATGATGGTAGATTTATTTTTTAAGAATCGGAATTCATCCTCACAAATTATTTCATCCTCCTTAGCAAAATCTAGTAGAGAGTTTACTTTTGAAATTAGTGCATTCCATTCATTTCTGTTGGATCTACAATAATGTTCTGTGTTGTTAAGGAGAAGCATCATTCTCCTGTTATAATCCTCGGTGTTCATCAGAACGATGCTACCTCCTTTGTCTCCAGGTTTAACTGTGAGATTTTTATTATTTTCAAGGTCTTTCAGGGCTGAATTTTCTGCTTTGCTGAGATTATATTTGCTGACTATTGGTTGTCCTAGTAAATCACATATGTTGCTCTCCACTACTTGTGCAACACACTTATGCTCTTTGCATAGGAATACTTAGAATTAAGACCCACTACATTTACATGTCTTAATTTACAGGGACCTTAAATTCAGAAAAGACCCAAGTCTGCATCAAAATAGACTCGAGGTAGATGTCCGGTGGCTCTTCCGTTGCTCTTTTACTCTGTACCTTAAATTGAAAACAGGTAATTGTTGAGTGAAACCATATGAAATGGCACTATTATAACAAGAGACCATAGTAGGCGGTTCATAAAATACTTCATTAATTTTTCCTGCTAAGGTCACAGTGGATTTTGAATGAAACGAGGATTCACAGAGATCCGGTTTTTTAGAAGTCTTCTTAATGATGAAAATAGAAACTTCATACATATCAGGTATTCCCTCTTTTTGTAATTTAGTCAATTGTCCTCGAAAACTCTAAGGCTTGACACCATACCATTAAAATGTAAGGGATGCTTTGTTAGCTTTTGCATAATTTTGAGAGCTATAGTAGGTCCTTATGTAAGCACAGTTTTGAAGATAACAGGTTTTATAGATTAAATGTAGCAATGCAGATAGGTGAGGTTTATAAACACTATGTAAAGATAGATGATTTTGTGTTGAAAGTATATATACATTTTAATTTTTAGATTAATGTTGAACTGTCACAGTGTCCCGAAGAAGGTGTAAACTATAGAAACGAACACCGAAACGCAGCGTCGACCTTTGTTCTTTGACCCTTTTTTAAACCTTTGAGATTTATTTCCCTGAATATTTTATTAGTATTTCCTTTAGATTGTAACCCTTACAGGGAGGCATTTTAATAAATTGTGTTTATACCTTTCCAGTTCTATTGTAGTGTGTTTACCTGTCATACTTTGATTACTGATTACAATGTCATGTGGAGATAGATATATAGACAGTGCTTAGTATTTACATTATCTACAGTACTCTATGTTGTTATTCTTTTAGGACCTGTCGAATAAGCTTTGCCCCGGTATAATTCAGTCCCTGTCAGCATCACTGACTCCATTTAATTCACTACAAACCACAGGTTTTCCTTTCTCGCAGTACTCTACCCCTACCTGTGTCTAATCATCAGGGTAATCTTCCATATATTTTGGTGACACATTGTAAATGTACACTCAGATTGTTCAGAGGTCATTAACTTAGTTGTCAAGCTTGACCATAGATTAATGGAATGTCCCTGAGGGGAGCCTAAACTGCTATTTGTGCAATCTGAGCAGAAAGAGTCAGTCTAAGAATCAGGATAACACAGAACCCACGCAGGTCCGAGGCTTGCGCAGTCCTTTAACCACGGAGGAAAAAGAACAAAGAAAGAAATTAAACCAGGACATTTTGTATGAGAAGGCCCTGCCAAACCAAAGGGAATTCGGTAGGCTACCACCTTGACTTCTGACACAATGCTGAAAAAGTTAGAGTGCCTAGTTGACAAAGGTGTCACTCAGTCGGGTATGGTTCTTGAACTGACACCCATTTACCTGGCTAATACCTCACAGAGTACAACAACATTTAATGATACTGGTCATCTTCTGCACTGAACACCAACAGAAGAAGCAGGTTTTACCCATGCTTGTAGTTTCCGGGGCCACAGGAAATTTCTTACCTCTAGCCTTGGCCACTTCTTTACATATTCCATGGTTTATAAAATGTGAACCAGAGCCGTAGATGTCTCAGAGCACTCTTCTGGGTTGACTGTATGCAAAACTACTCCCCTATCCTTAATATGCGAGACAAGGCACTCTGAGACTTTGACCTTTGACCTCACTGACACACCTACCTTCTGCGCTATTTTAAGAATTCCTTTTCTTCAGTTGCAAAATCCTGCTATTGACTCCTGCCTTTATTCAGTCACATGGGATGCCATTACTGTGAGACTCATTGCTGTAAGAACACTCAGAGCCTGAGACAGAATATTCTCTATTTGCCAAATTAGATAGAAAGAAGGTGACCACTGATATCTTTCACTTCATTAAGGAGAGATGCACCACGGCCCATGTATTTAGACATCCAGACCCCATGCAGCCTTCTGTCGTGGAGGCAAATGCCTCTCAGATACATATGGATGGTATATATTTGCAACCTGATAGTACAACGCAACACATGCACCCATTTCCCTTTTTTTAATCAAAAGATTATTGCCAACAGAGCAATGTTACTCAGCTGACGAACTAGAGTTATTGGCCAATAAATTATGCTTTCGAGAATGGCAACACTTACCTTCAGCCATGCACACAACAGATCGGTGATATTAGTTATTCTGCTCTCATGTTGAACTGCTAATAAAACCTGTAAGTCTATGTCACTGAAATTAATGGATGCTCAATCAGGGGGGCAATAGTAAGCGTGCTACTCACCCGTGGGGGTCTCAAGGTGCTGAGTGGGGGGGGGGGGGGTTGTTGGTTTTGCTTAGCCGAAGAGCCAGGTCTTGAGGGTCTTTCTGAAGGTGTTCAGGTGTTCAGGGAGGGGGTGCGTGTGAGGTCTGCTGATAGCTCGTTCCATGTTTTATTTATTTATAAAGCGCAACAATCATCTGACTGGATATCAAGGCACTAACAGACTGCCCATTACAAATGAAGGGTATATATTGTGGGGAGATTCTAAAACTTATCAGACTTTAGGAAATAGATGTGTCTACAGCTTTTTCCTGAATAGCTGGTGTCAATTGATAAGCCGAAGTTCTACTGGGAGTTCATTCCAGGATTTTGCCGCCAAATACGAAAAAGAGCGGCCCCCTAATCTAGTCTTTTTATTACACTTAGAGGTTGCCTTGGCCAGATGGCATGATCGCAGAT
Organism: Lissotriton vulgaris; assembly: GCF_964263255.1. Taxonomy (NCBI): domain Eukaryota; kingdom Metazoa; phylum Chordata; class Amphibia; order Caudata; family Salamandridae; genus Lissotriton; species Lissotriton vulgaris. Next base: position 194,810,180 of record NC_141695.1, read on the forward strand.
TCCGATTAGGAAGATAAAACTTCACTCTGCCTTGGAGGATTTTCGGTCCGGCAAGATACAGGGCTGTGTGTGTATGGCATAGTAATTTAAACATGGCCCTCTGTCTCATAGGGAGCCAGTGTAGTGTATTCATGAATTCTGAGGAAAATCTTTACTTCACATTGCATACCGCTTTAGCTGCAGCATTTTGGACTAACTGGAGTATGGAAAATAGGTAGTCCGCCATACCAGCAAAAAGAGCATTCCAATAGTCCAGCCTGCTAAGCAGTGCCTGAACCAGGGTCTTTCTACATTCCAACGAAATCCACTGGAATGCCCTCTTTAGCATTTTTCGGGTAGTGAAACTTTTCCCGCAGAGTACATGAACATAAATCTGTATGGTAAGCGTGTTATTCACGAGAATTCCCAGATTTTTTGCCACCTGTTTGGGTGACGGAGGTTTACCCAAGGTAGAAGGCCACCAAGTTGAATTCTAAACTTGATGAGCCCCCCCAAACAATAGAATTTCCGACTTTTCTGCGTTTAATTTAAGACAGTGGTCCGACATCCAAGCTGCCATTTCCCTAAGGCAGCTAATAAGTCTAGTCCTTAAGTCCTCTAGTCCATCTAAGGCAACCACCCACTGGGTATCATCTGTGTAGATGCTAATGCCCCACTTTCAACATATCCCTGCCAAAGAGGACACATAAATATTAAACAAGGTGGGACTCAACGATGCACCCTGCGGTACACCATAATTGATGGTAGATGGCGTGGAAAAAAAAAAAAAGTACCCAGCTGTATGGTTTGCTCTCTGTTGGTAAAAAATAAGTGGAGCCAGTGCAGAGCTTTGGAATGGATGCCCTTAGTGAATAGAGTTTTTAGCAAACGATTGTGTGAAACAGTATCGAATGCTGCAGACAGGTCCAATAATATCAGCGCAACAGCTTTACCCTGATCGGTCATATATCTGATATTATCCAATACTGCTAAGAGTGTCGTATCAGTACTGCTGTTAGTTCTGAATCCAGTCTGGGAGATACCCAGAAGTTCATTTGCTTCAAGGTACTGCATCAACTGTCTATGCACTAATTTCTCCATTACTTTGGACAAATAGGGCAATTGCGATATCGGGCGTTGGTTCCCTGGATTTTGGACATCGGTACCTGCCTTTTTTAGCAGGGGAATTACTGTAGAGTTCTTCCAGGTCTCAGGAAACACAGCGGTGCACAATGATTGATTGATGACTTGGGTAGCAACAGGACAGATAATTGGAGCAATTAGAGAAAAAATATAATGGGGACAAGGGTCTGATGGAGATCCAGATTCAACTTCCATCATGATTTTTTCCACCTCTTGCTTGGTAAACAGACTGAAGCTATCAAGGTGGACTGGTGTATCTGGTTTGGTATGAAAGAACTCCTGTTTTAGATTGCCAAGTGGCTGCTCGTCATAAAAGGAGGTATAAATCCCCTCAATCCTATTCAAAAAGAACCTGATCGCCCCACAGCACTCTTGCAACGGAGTCAGGGTTTGCGACATACTGGCTGGATTGCAAAGCTCTTTCACAATTTTAAATAATCACTTCGACGAGCCGCTGTTCGTAGCCACACAATTAGAAAAATAGGTCTTTCTTGCGTTTTTATTGCCATGTTGTAGCTTTTCATTTCCCTCTTGAATGACTGTCTATGTCTGTTTTAGACGTCCTCCATTTATGTTCAAGAATTTTACATTTTCTTTTCAGGATCTTAAGATCCAAGGAGTATCATTTTTCTGATTTGATCCTAACCTGGTATTTACTTCTGGTTTGGGGGGCACAGAAGTTGAGGGCATTTAAAATTTCATCCTGGAGATAATCTGCACTCAACCCTCCTACTATTGGTTCGGGCTCATCGCAGTCCCTGAGGTTAAAATGCTGCTCAAATTTCTCTGGAGTAACCTGCCTCCACACCCTTTTCACTCCTACTATCGGAATTTGATAACGAGAGGGCTTCTTTAAGAAACTCAGATAGAAAGTAACCAGAGAGTGGTCGGTCCAAAGTAGGGGTCTGATTTCATTTATAATAATCGATTCTACGTTAGAAAAGACCAAGACTAGAGTATGCCCAGCGATATGGATGGGTTCACCTACCCATTGTTTTAACTGCAAAATCTCCATATTGCTACTAAGGTGCTTAGTGGAACAGTCATTTATTTCCTCAAAATGGACATTAAAATCACCTATAACTAGGTAACTTTTGTATTTCAAACATGTGGGGAACAGCTGGGTAAGTAGCTGAGTACTAAAGTCTGCCTTGCAACCAGGAGGGTTATAGAGAATTGCTCCACCGAAAAGATTGTAAGTTCCGCTGAATTTCAAAAGCTAATATTTCATGTTTCCCTAGCCGGGTCACAGGCTCTTGAAGACAGGTATAGCAATCCTTAAAAAGCATGGCCAGTCCTCCTCCTCTTCTGACCCCTCTATCTGGTTTCAAAATGTTATAGCCTGTAGGCAGGGCAGTGGCATTGTCAGGGCTATGCTTGGGGACCAGCCACGTTTCTGTGATAAATGCAAGATCAGGTTGTGTTTCCTTTAGTAGATCCCAGATTTCTACTGAATGCTTTGGCATTGATCTGGCATTAAAATAGATGCATTTAATATGGAGCTCATTATCAGTAGGGTTAACAAGTGCCGAACTACGAGGTGTATTAATACACCAATTACAGTTTAGACATGAACAGGGACCCTGGATAATGTCTGGCAAGGCTTGAAAACAATGCGTTAACATGCGTGGAAGCCGGTCAGCGATATTCAATAAAGTCTCTCTAGACTACCTATACTTATCGTGCCTGCACATGATAAAAGGTGCAGGGAGTATGGCCCCTGGCCCCGGTCGGACGCGGACGCGCGCAGACAGGCTAGCCTTTGGCGCGCCCGCTGCACGTCCGTTTCATGCGGATTTTGTGGTGGTAGTATAGTTAGGCAACTCACCACCGCGCGCTGCCGGGAATTGATGTTCCTTCTAGCTCCCCAACCGGAAACTGCCTAAGGATCACCCTGCCCTCCGCGCAAACAGCACTCAGCTGCAGAGGACCGGGCATGATCAAGATAAAGGTATGGACACTTTAAAACTACACAACACTTTAAAACAAATATGCCCCCCGAAAGTGTAGCCTAAAATAAAATAACGATGAAAAGAATTATTAAAAGAACATACCCCTCAAATCTGCATCCTAAAGTTGTCAGAAGTCCAATAGCAACAAGAACTAAAAGGTCAGTGCCGTTTTCAAGATGCCAGGTCTATGCTGCGATGTGGGAAAAGGATCTTCCGCCTGCTCTGGCTCTGTGGATGTGTGGGGTTTCGGCTAGTGCGAGGTTGGAGGAACTGAGGCTTTTTTTTGGGGTACGTGGAATTTAACTGTCATTGAGGTATTCGGCTCTGTTGTGGTGTAGGCATTTGTAGGCGGGGTGAGGATTCTGAAGGTGATTCTTTTCTCTACGAGAGCCAGTGGAGTCTTCGGAGATGTTGATGATGTGTTCTTGTCGAACGATGCCAAGGATGAATCTGGAGTTTGCAAAGTAGGTACTTGTTGATGCCGGCGTAGAATGCGTTTTCATAGTCCATTCTGCTGGTGATGAGTACGTGGGTGACTGTCTTCCTTGACTCCGGGGGGATCCATTTGAAGGTCTTGTGGAGTATGCAGAGGGTGCTGAAGCTGGATGTGACTGCGTTGGCCTGTCGGTTCATGGTGAGTGAGGAGTTAAAAATGATACCCTGGTTCTTGGCGTGGTCTGCGGGAGTGGGTAGGCTGCCAAGGGCGGTCAGCCACCAGGTGTTGTCCCATGCTGAAGGGGTGGTTCCAAGGACGAGGGTTGAGTTTCAGGCAGCTGTTTGTCATCCAGTCAGCGACTTCTTGCATTCCTTTATGGAAATTGGGTTTGGCGGTGGTGGGGTCTCGGTGAGGGAGAGGATAAGCTGGGTGTCGTCAGCGTAGGATACGATGCTGAAGCTATGTTTTTGTAGGATGGTTGCTAGGGGGGCCATGTAGATGTTAAAGAAGGTCGGGCTCAGTGATGATCCTTATGGGAGTCTGCATGTGGTTTTCGTGGGGTCGGAGAAGAAGGAAGGTAGCCTGATTTTCTGGCTTCTTCCGGATCCAGTCCAGGGCTGTTCGTTGTATGCCGGAGTCGTGTAGTCTGGTGACTAGTGTGCGGTGAGACACAGTGTTGAATGCTGCTGATAGGTCGAGTTGGATGAAGGCTGCTTCGTGTCCTCGATCCAAGCGGGTGCGCATGTTGTATTTGGCGGTGAGCAGGGCGGTCTCCGTGCTGTGGTTTCTTCGGAATCCGGATTGGGATGGGTCGAAGATTGAGTTGTGTTCAATGAACCGTGTTAGTTCTCGGTTGACGAGTTGCTCTGCGACTTTGTCTGCGAAGGGGAGGAGCGAGATGGGCTGGTAGTTTTTTGAGGTAAGTGGGGTCCGCTGTTGGCTTCTTGAGAAGGGGCCTGATTTCTGCACGTTTCCAGACATCCGGGAAGGTGCCTGTTTCGAAGGTGGTGTTGGTGGTGTGTTTCAATTTGGGTGCGATGGCGGCCGCGGCTCTGTGGTAGATGTGAGGAGGGCAGGGGTCAGTGGAAGCCCCCGAGTGGATGCCTTTCATGGCTCAGGCGGTGTCCTCAGTCGTGAGGGGTGTCCAGCTGGAGATGGTTGGTTGGTTGTTTTCCGAGGGGGGTGGAGGGAGGCTGCGGTGTCTGGAGGATGGTTTATGAAGTTGTTATAGAGAGTTTTGATCTTGTGGTGGAAGTAAGTTCCGAGCTTGTTGCAGAGGTCTTGGGAGGGGTTGATGTCTGTGGCTTCGCTGCGTGGGTTGGTGAATTCCTGGATGACGCTGAACAGTTCCTTGGAATTGGCGGAGTTGGCGAGGATTTTGTTGTGGATGAAGTTCCTTTGGGTGGTTCTGATTTGGTTGTGGATGAAGTTTCTTTTGGTGGTTCTGGTGGTGCTCATTGTATGTAGACACCTGTTAGTGTACTGGTGGTAATTGCCTCATTGTGTTATTTCCAGTGCATTGCATCATCACAAAGCCAGAGGTTCTGATCCGGTGCACATCTACCTCACAAAAGAAGAAGGTGTCAGAAGAGACAAATCCTGTTAAGTTGTGTCGCACAGCTACTGAGCAGATCCAGTACTGCAAGTCTCTCTTTTCCTTTTTTCATCATAACTCCCTTCCCTTACACAGAACAGTGTGGGATCTAAGGTTTCGGTTCTCTGACCTGCATCAACCTCTGGATGGATAGGAGGTCTAGCATTGGCTCCAGTGTTATCTCCATGGTTGGGATCAGGTGAGGGCATGACAGCTTCTTCTTTTAGAGACGTCTTGGTGAGAAACCAATGATGTCACTTCCTGTGCAGATGGCTGATGAGCAATCCAGTGATGCAACTTCCTGTTAAATTAAGTCCTCTTGCTTGGCTTCTTTTAAATTTGGTTTTAGTGGTTTACCAGTAATGTCACTTCCTGTGCAGATGGATAATGGGAAGTCCAGTGATGTCACATTTTGGTGGGACACCACTGATGTCACTTCTTGTGCAGATGGATGATGAAGAATCTAGGTAGGTCATGTCCTGTGGAATGGATGAGGAGAAATTAAGTCCTCTCCTTTAGCATCTTCTTTTAACAACTTTTTTGGGTGAGAACCCAGAGATGTTACTTCCTGTGCAGATGGATGAAGGGTAATCCAGTGATCTCCCTTCCTGTGCAGACAGATAACGAGGAACAAAGTCCTTTTTATTGGCTTTTAAAAAAAAAAGTTCTGTTGAGAATCCAGGGATGCCATGTCCTGTTTCTAGAAAAGAGGGGGGTCCAAAAGAGACTCCAAGGCTATATCAGTCTTCACATGGTTTGTGTAAGATGAACACACTCAAAAAAACTCTGGACCTCTTGAGTTTTGAACAGGTAAAGTCTTTAAGGGGGTAGTGAGTGTGCTTACAACAGTTCTTCATATCATCAGGCTGAATCCTTACTCATAGATTGAGTCAAAAGTCCATTTTTTTGTATAGAGAGGAGATCTTTATTAATTCAAGTAAAAACATGAACAGCCGACACGTGTTTCGCCCCCTTTGGCGATTCGCGCCAGGGCTTTTTCAAGGCTATTTACTTATAAGTTTGCTCATTGCAATTCATCCTCATTATTGTGCTGGTTTCCAACAATCATCCGATTTTTCAAAGTATAAATTTGTAAAGGGAAATCCCTAAGATCCAAAGTCGGGAGCCTGCAGGTCGTTCCTTCCGCTTTCGCGTATGCACCTCACCTCATACGCATGTTTTCTGACGGTATTGTGCCAATTAAATGTCATAGTGCATTTAACCAGGACCGTCTTCATTAGTTTGCAGTAGAATATTAACAATTTCCTTACCTTCAGTTCACCAGTAGTGAGGTCAGAGGTGAAGGTGCAGCTTGTCCTGCGAATACTGTACAAAGGTCTGACCTACTGGAAGAGGGAAGAATGTGCTGTTGTACTTTGGCTGTTTTGTACAATGGGAGCAGAGGAACATGGGAATAAAGGCATGCCTTTCCACCACAGACATGGCTGGACACAGAAGAATTAATGACTATCAAGTGGGCCCATTGTCATGAGATTCACTTTCATCCAATCCGGGCTTTTTTACTAACAGCACTTTGGATTATTGGAACTGCTTTTCTAACTATATGCAAGTGAGGGTGATCTGGCGTCCCGGATTTGTCAGATGTATGCATATTTCACTAAATGTAGCCTATATCCTCGGTTGGATGAGGTTTCGCTGAACACTGACTGAGATCAATTCGCATGTGTTCGAGAGCAGGATTAACTGCCTCTAGCAGAAATTAATTTACTTTACACTGATGTGTAAACGTTGCATTGAATTCCACTCAGTGCCTCTTTGTCTGTTTTCCGTGTTGGTGAGCGGTGCCACTAAATCCTAAACTCGATGCAAATTTTTGTCTTACTTCTATGTTTGAAAAATGTCCCAGTTGTTGGTTTTCGAAATCTGGTCACTCTGGTGCAGGTGGATGTTGGCTAAAATGCAAGTACTGGGTGATGTACTCCACCCACCCCCACCTCCTGGGATCCAGGAAGCATCTTGGATTTGGGCACACGCCCCATCCATGTGTCTGGTTGCGCTTTGATTCAAGGCTGCAGCCGGTGCTTAGTACACATGTTTGGAGGTAAATCAGCGCCATGTTTGTGACCGTTACACAATCAGGCCTCTTTTTACCTCACAGCACACACTTCGCATCCAAGCATTGTTACCTCGTCTTTCGTCTACAGTTGAAGTGGCGCACATTATGCCATCATTGTATGCTTAATTTGTATTTAATGGGCACACAAGATACATTTGTACTAAACAAAGTATACCGAGGTATTGTACCTGCGCTGGTAACACGCTGCACACAATGCGCCACAGAGCCGTGTCCCTTGCTGCAGTCAAAAAAACCACACGGCCGGCCTTTTATCTGAGCACGAGTGCTTGTTGCGGCTGTTTTACGACGGGCCCACATTGTTGTCTGGCCGGCACTCAGTCTGTCAGGCAGTCGGTCTGCCTGGCCCGGATCCCATTGTTCCCTTATCGGCACCTCTGCAGCTTGCAGGGTGGGGGAGGGGTGCACACTTCTGCCAGGGGAGCTGCAGGACCCCTAGAGTAAACACAACCTCCAGCAAGTGTACGGAATGGGCAAAGTTAGGCAGGGCGCATTGTTCTCTGTTTTTTCAGCCTCTAATTTTGGCTGAAGCGAGATTAGTTCAATTTGAATCATAGGTTGTTGTTCAAGGCCTGAACCACTCCAGGCATATCCACGAAAGGCCACGCATTTGTATACAAAAATGTATCCTTAAGTACACGTACAGGTCAAGCGCGATTTGGTAACAGCAAGTGGGGAGGTTTGGAGCTGAAAGACAATGGGGCTATTTACAAGCCTCTTGCACTACAACTCCCTAACTTTCAATGCGCAGATTAGTCGCTCTGTCACTTTAAGAGGGTGGGTGGAAGCCAGCAGACTAATGTCGGCCAGACTAACAAAACCACTTGGCCAAAAAAAAAACACTGTACTTGGCATGAGGACAGTCGTCGCTTTTCATTGCTCTGGCACAAGCCGACGCGCTATTCTCCAAATATGTAGGTACAAATACACAAGGTATCATAGCGCTTACACGAGCACCAGTTGCATTACACGGACACATTCGCCTTTTTTAGGCACGGGAAGATGAGGTGATTTGCTCAGAATCACAGGATGTTTGTGCCTCCCACCGGACTCGAATCTGTCTCTCTAGCTTCTCCCAGGTTCTGAGCCTTGCTGTTGCTGTTGAGCAACGTGCAGACAAGCTCAAAAGGCAGAGGACAAGCATGCTTTCACACTAGCAAGCCCCGGAGAGTTGATGGTGGTGTATAAAAGTGCCCATCAATCATTCATTCACGGACTCAGTTTCTAGTAAATTAAACTGTTTTTCATTGTGTACAAATGGTCAAATAGTGGAGCTACTCACCCCCGGGAACCAGTTATGATCGTGCGAAGCCTGCAACACTGCAAGTTACGTGTCCGAGAAAAAAAAAACTTCCCCTTTCTCTCGTGCAGAGTGACCTGTGATGTACAGCAAGATCCTTACACAACGACACTTCCTCGTGAATGCAAGCAGAATCAACAGTTTTAAAGTATGGACATAAATACGGAAGTGCCTTTGGTACTGACAACCCCAGGTCACCATTTCAAGCAACGTACACAACAGGAGATGCGCAGCAGTGTGATATTTCACGCGCTCTCTCCCTGCCTTGAGAGAACACGTACTGGGCAAGGCTGGCAAATGTGCACCTCAAGCCGTGGTCGTGAGCTGTGCTCACCACACATACAGAGAACACGCGGAGTGACCTGTGATGTACAGCAAAATCCTTACACAACGACACTTCCTCGTGAATGCGAGCAGAATCAACAGTTTTAAAGTATGAACATAATGTGCACCTCAAGCCGTGGTCGTGAGCTGTGCTCACCACACATACAGAGAACACATGCATGTATCATCGTGGTGCCAGTGACCTCTTTAGGGCGGCCAGCCATGAATTGGGAGAAGCCCTTTGATGTGCTGTGCGGCCAAAAGTATGTGTGTTCTGAAGATGCACAATCACATTTAAGAATGGAGGAGCACACTAGAAACGTGTAAATATAATTCGAATTTTACAGCTTGAAAAATCTGGTTGGGTAACCTGAGAGGACCAGCTAATCCGAGAGGATAACATTAAATAAATGCACGCACGGAGACAAAGTGAAATAATGCGTCACCAACACGTACCTGATAATGCAGAGCGGCCGGGAAACTGAAAGTACGGCCGGCCGGCCAGCCATGATTAATTAGTTAGGGGAGGAGAAGCTGCAGAGCGCACGCTGGGCGAAGCCCTTTGATGTGCTGTGCGGCCGTGAATGCGCGTGCTTGTTTGGTCACGTGATTCACGTGAACTTAATGAAAACCGCACCAAGAAGCCCTTGGTTTGACGAGGATTTCGAGCACTTGAATTCTCGCTCCGCTCAATGCGCTTATTGATAGGTCGCGAGACCTAAAAATGCATCACAATCCAAATATCGATTGCTTTCCTGATACTAGATTAGCAATATGCTGCAAACATTTGTATATAGTGTTTTCCTAATTGAAGTTACTTAAATAAAGATGTAATCTAAATGTTAAATTCAATGCATGATTAGACCCTCCAGTAGAAAATATATGCAGGCTAGGGCAAGTGGTACCTTTAAAAGTACACCTCTATAATTCAATTGTGTGCAACGCTTTTTTTCACAATTGTAAGTGACTTCCCAAATTGACAGGGATGCAAACTGTAGTCTAAAACTGTTTTCTTTTACATGAACAACACCTATAACTGATGCCATGTCATCAGGATTAAGTTTCTCCAGAGATCTAAACAGTTATTCAAATGACAAAAATGTATGGAACAAAAAGCAATATTTTTCGATTCTCGGTCGGTAATAATTACATTATCTATTTATGTTATGTTGTAGAGACAAAATCTGATATTGTTTTTAACAGGGGTATTCCATTTAAAAAGAAAGTGCACATGTAATCAAGCACCTATCCTTTGTATTTAGTTACATTTTATAAGAAATAAAAGCATGAAGTCTGTAATATAATCCACACACTGACTCACTCATATACACCAACAGATTCAGTTGCATGTACCCACTCGCCCACCCGCACATAGCACCCAACTCATAAAGGTAAAATTACTCATTCTGTAGCTGCACTGGGCATCAGAAGAGATGCCCCGAATTAAGCAAAGGAGCAAGGAACAATCCTCACAAGCAACTCATTTATCAAAAAGAAACAACTTCAGCAAGAAAGTATAACTTGCTTGAATTAATCAAAAGACATAAGCAGTCAAAATGAGACCTTATTTAACTTGGGTCAAGGCAAAATTCCTAAAAAATGTTTTATATATTTTACACGAATTTTTTTTTAAAATACCACACGATAAACTATCAGAGTAGTGCTCACTTCAGCCGAAGTGAGTAAGGTTTAATTTAGTAGTCCAAATAATTACCACAAACGGTATTTCCTAAAGTATGAAGTATTTACTTTATAAACAATTCATATGAGATTTGGTGAGCCCCAGTGAAGTGACCATAACCTAACGTGGTGAAAAACTAAGTGAAAAGGGATGGGGAGAACAAGTTCTTGGTAGTAGTCAAAAGGAGGAGCTTTAGACAGAACATAACATTTGTTTTTCTCAGGCGCTCTCTTTTGTTAAAGTTAGAATTAAGTAAAGGCCTTTACTGAGTATCAGCCCCTTCTATAAACACCCCAGGGCATAGCAGGATTAAGTTTGAAGACTCACCTCTGGCCCCTTTTTCTACTCTCTACATGTTTTTATGTTATATTTGATGAATTTATAATATGTTGTGTTTTATTAATTTTGAAATAGTGAGCATATTGATTGTTGGGTCACTTTTTTAATGAGAATTTTGTTATGTGAACAATGAATGTACTTGTAATTTTAATCCTTGTAAGAGCAAGTTGAAAGAGTACATTTTCTGGGTGTGTGACAGGTGACAAGAATGAATAGTTTGCAATGAAATCTACCCAAAGGGATTTTTTCCTTTTCACTGTATAAGTGACCTATTCTCTTTGGGTATCAAGGGGCCCCTCTTTTCTCAAGTGAAGACTCACCTGCCACGAGGATTATGGCTGCTGAGACCCAGCCCAGTGCATAGGACCAGGAGTAGTTTTTCGTTTGAGGATCGATGCCAGGCGAAGCGGTGAACACAGACATGCCGATCACAGTTAACACACCTGGTGGAGAAAAGGGATATGATCAAAAGTCAATCTTCTCTGCCCATGTGGGTGGTATCAGAAGAGACCACGAGCACATTAAACTCCTGCCTCTTCGACTGACCCACCGCGCCTCTGGCGGACTCGATGTCCCCCCCCCCCCATACCCAGCGCCTTTTGAGACCCTTATGGGTGGGTAGTTGTGCTTTACAAGTAACGGGACTGACCGATTGGTGAATGAAAATGGCTTTACAGAGGCCCTGCGTGTCTAGGACACAGTTCATACACCAAAGAACAGTCTGCTAACCTGAGCAGGCTCTTGAATCCACAGCGACTACACAGATACACATCTAAAAAACACAGCTAGGTTAAAAACCATTCGGTCACCCAAGGGAAAGAGGTTTCCATTTGAGCCAATAGAAGTAGAGACATCCACCAGTGCTGGGTTGTCCTATCACACAATGTATTTTTACAGCAATATAATAGGTTTCAATATGTTGAAGATAAACATAGATTTACACATAGAGCCTTGGAGATGAGCATAGAAGCCACAAGATGGCCACCGTGTTTTCCTCCACATAGTGACATGGTTTTGCTATGTTCCTCATACATGCATCTGAGGAGTCAGAGCATTGTGGGTTCTCTCTGTAACTAATGTTCTTCTTGGGAACACTTCTAGCTACTACATGTGCAGGTTATTTAACGGCAAGAAGACTGGAAGCAACTGAAACAGGTAACTCTAGCTAAGGCAACTTTTGCACATGTAGATGTATACACATGCCAATGCTTGAATCTCTGCCTAGACTGCATTCAAAGACAAATTAGTAGACCCACATGCCTGACTCTCGTATATGACGTGGTTAGAATTAATAGGACTGTGGAGTTACGGCTAGTAGGACTACTGGCATTTCTAGGTGTAAATTGGCCAAATATAGTTCTAAATCGCATGGGCAGACATCTCTGCCAATTACATCTGAGGAAAATAACACCTGACAATCACCATAAATCAACACACAAAAGTATAGCTCACAGCTTGGTTGGCCCACTTCTGCTTTGTTATTGTTACTTTAGTTTGTATAGCGCCAACTCACCGACAGGTCTCAAGACGCTTTCAGACCAAGAAACACAATTCCCAGCTAGAAAAGGAATAGAATACCCTATGATTAGCAGGGGCCAAGGGCTTCCCTGAATAAAGTTGTTTTCAGCTGCTTTCTAAACTTTAGAAGATTGGCCTCTTTGTGTAGCATGTCTAGCAGCTTGTTCCACAGCTGTGGAATTAGTGTGGAAAAGGATCTTCCGCCCTTTGTTGCCAGTTTGAAGCGAGGGCAAACCAACAGCTGAGCATCCGACGATCTAAGCGATTGTGTAGGATTATAAGGCATCAAATGATCCTTTATATAGACCGGTGCTTGTCCACATATTGCCTTATGTGCTACACACAAGCTCTTAAACTCCACCCTCTGCTTCACGGGGAGCCAGTGAAGTTTAAGCAATAGGGGGGAGGCATGAGCTCTTCTGGGGAGTTTAAAGATTAAACGTGCCGCATCATTCATGACAACCTGCAATCTCTTGATCAGACTATTTGACAGGCCTAAATACAGGACATTGCCATAGTCCAATCGTGATATAATTGTGGTTGAAACTACAGTGCGAAGCATCGATTGAGAGAGCACAGGAACAAGCTTACGCAATTGCCTGATTAGGCCAGTACATACGCCAACTACCGTAGAAATCTGGGCAGACATTGACAGGTTGTGGTCAATTTTTATGCCAAGACTTTTTACATTTGCTGCTGGTGTTGGAGTAGGACCGAGTTCTTGCGGCCAATACAAATCACCCCAAGGTGATGTACCAGTAGATACCACCAAGACTTCCGTCTTTTCGGGATTAATTTTCAGTAGGTTGACCGTCATCCAACTGACTGTGTACCTAAGAACTTCTAACACATGCGCCTGAGCCATAGTAGAGTTCTCAATGCTAAAAAGTAACTGAGTATCGTCGGCGTAATTAAACACTCGACAACCCATGTGCACTAAAGACTCAATCAGAGGTTGTAGGTAAAGATTAAAAAGTAGTGGCGATAGTGCTGAGCCATGCGGGACTCCACACTCCACCATACCTACATCGGAGAGATCATCTCCCTGTTGAATCCTCTGTGGCCTCCCCCTTAGGAAGGATTCTAGCCATTTATAAGCTGCGCCACTTATTCCTGAGCTGGCCACTCTTTTGAGGAGCAGGTCATGGCTGACAGTATCAAACGCCGCTGACAGATCTAAAAGTATCAGGGCGCTTGGTTTCCTACTGTCAGCCATGCCTCTAAGCTCATCCAGCACCGAGAGCATCACTAACTCGGTGCTATGGTGTGCACGAAAGCCTGCCTGACGCCCATGAAGGAGGTTGTGAGACTCCAAAAAAGAAGAAAGGTTTTGTAGCACGTGTTCTAGGATTTTTGATATAAATGGTAATTGGGAAATCGGTCGATAATTTTTCAGGTTAGCTGAATCCGCTCCCGATTTTTTTATCAAAGGTCTAACCCGAGCCTCCTTAAGACTAGGTGGAAGATATCCCTTCAACAATGACAAATTGAGAAAGGAGACAATATGATTTTCCAAAATGGGACGCGCCGCCCGGAAGACCCTAGGGGGACAAGGGTCAGCTGGCGAGCCCGATTTAATGCTATTCATCAATTGCTCAAGCTTTGTAGAGTTAATTTCAGGAAAGCTTGAAATGATACAATCTTAATGAACTTTAGTATTCTGCGATGGGATAAATCCACTTACTATATTATTTTTAATCTTAGAGAGAATAGATTGCACTTTCCCTGAGAAATACTGTTGGAAGGTATTGCTGTCAATCTCTGAGTCAGCTTTGACCGGTCTCTTTGTCAATTCTCTCAAGATGTTAAACGTTTCCTTCTGAACATTTTGCGCCTGCTTTATACGCGTGTCAAAGTGTTCTGCTTTAGCTGTCAGAATCAATTTCTTATAGGCGTTTAATTTGACTTTATAGTGTTCACGGTCAGTTTCCTCCTTTGTTTTCCTCCAATTCCTTTCCACACGACGAAGCTCTTTCTTATGTTCTCTCAAAGGAGAGGTGTACCACGGCACACCTTTCCCCAGCCCTTTAGCTTTTTGTAACCTCTCTCGGGCAATTTGATCGATCGCCCAAGTAAAATTTTGAGTTAAATTCATATAATCCTGATCTAGATTGCCGCTAAGGGGATTAATACAAGGTGGAAGAGTGCCTGTCAAGGTTTGCAAATCAACCTTCTTCCATTGGCGAACTTTCTTCATTTCTGGGGCTTTGGTTATGGAATTTCCATTAATGGGAATAACGTAGTTAATCAGGTAGTGGTCCGACCAAACGCAGGGTAAGATGTCTTGAATCGTCACTTCAGGGTCCCAAGTCCAGACAAGGTCGAGCGTATGTCCCCTGTTATGCGTGGGACCTTCTACCAGCTGCTTCAGGCCAATTGAGGACATAGAGAACTCCAATTGTCGAGATATCGAATCTTTAGGCATTTTTTCCCAGTGTAGATTAAAATCACCGGTTATCACTACCTTTTGGTATCTAGTGCAGATATCTGATAGAATAGGGGTGAAGAGATCATTAAATGTTAGAGTAGTGTTAGGGGGCCGATAGATTGTAAGAAGCGCAAGACATGAGTTATTAAAAATCACCTTTATTCCAAGTAGGTCTACCAGATCCACTGATTCCGCTATGAGGTTTTCAACTCTCAAATATTTTTTAAATAAAATTGCAACTCCTCCACCACGTGCGCTATTAGCACGATTATGCCAAACCGCATCATACTCTTCCGGAAGGGCTGCTATGATGTCCGGTACTGAATTACCATCTAACTACGTTTCGGTTAGGGTTAGGATAAATATATTGCCCTCTTGCAGCAGGGTAAATATTTCCAGGTGGTGCTTATGGAGAGATCGTGTATTCAAACTCACAGCCTTCAATACAAGATTATCTCAATTGGAACTTCCTTTGAAGGGTTTCAAAATATGCATATCTTTTAGCGTGCTAATAATATTTGGACTCAACCTCACCTTATTGGAGTGTAAACCATATAGAGTTTCCGATGAATACGTGAGTCTACGACCAAGAGTCCTGGCCCCTGGGCACGTTCGCGCACGGACGGGCACAGACGGGCTGGACTCCGGCGTGACTCCGGCGTGCTCCAGCTGCACGCAAACGCTGCGCGCTGCCATGGCCGTTTTAAATACTATGCAGTATTCACGCCGCCTAGCACGCTGCCCTGAGTGGCGCTGCTGTGAAGAAGTTACTCCCAAGATGGTGCTGCCGAATAAAAGCGAGGGAAGAAGGACCCGCGAAATGCGGTGGTTTAATAATTATTGTGCAAGTAAATGGCGCTAAAAACAGGGTCAAACTAACCTAACACTAAATAAAATACAAAACGGGTTATTTTAAAATTGTTCTGAGTTCAAGGCTGGTGATTAGAAATGCGCTGCCGATCTAAGCGCTGCGCTAGAATTATGGGTCTTGCCTGGCCTGGCTTTTGCTGTGAGATGTCGTGGAGTCCGGTATCAGGTACAGTTGTGTTGTGTATTATCGTGACACAGAGTGTTTGTGTCTGTTTGGGATATTCAATGTATTATGATGTCTCTGGGTGTTTAGGCAGCAGTTTAAAAAAGCGTGTGCTGTTGAGTTTGTGTGTTTTGTACTTTGATTGCGTAAGTGGGGGAATGCGAGAATAAGTATGTGGGAGGATGAGTAGATACACAGGTGTAAGGATGAATGACAGAATGCATGTTTGATAACTTACTCCGTGAGTAAACCCACCAATGACTGAAAAGCTTTCATTGATAAGCAAGACATACTGCCTTTGCAATGCTTGTTCTGTTTACACGACAAAGGCTTCACAAATAGACACTGCGGCATGTATGTGGGAACCTTCTTATCCAGCCCTCCTTCAAATATTGTCAGACAAGCCTTCTGGATCCAGTCTGCCAGGGCACTCTCCCAGAAGGATCTACCATCTTTCTTCACATCAACCTGGGTTCACTCCCCCTGGAGACTCCTTGTTGTCTGCACTCTATTATTGTTACTAGCATAACATTGAGATACAATGCAGAAAAGGTGGGTCTCTGGGATTGGGGTCCAGGTTTCAAGTTGCATCATGAGCTGATATACCTGTTCCCATTAGCTTCGTCTTAAACCTTACTTTACCTAGACCAACACCTTCTGCGAAGTTAGCATTATTATTACACAAATGTTAATGTGATTTGGGTTCATTCTCCCAAAGAAAGCCTTTGGTTTTTCAGTCCCAGGGATTATAATCTTATCACACTATCTATTAGACAAATGTAGAAGAGGAGATAAAACTCTTATTTGTGTTTTCTCTTTTTTTTCAAGTTACACTGTACAGCACTTATTGAGGTCCTGCAACAGCTTCAACCCCATAATAACACAGAAAATAAATAAGCAACCAAAACTCATATCAGTGCACCGCGGTGACTTTAAATAAACTCACAGTCATCTGTTCCACCCCATGGTCCATTATATGCAAATGTTCAGTATTCAATCAAAGACGTTTCAAGGTTTGTGTAAAAGAGGCGTGCCTTCTTTAGTCCTTTCTAAGCACTGTAAAGTGCTCTGCTCAAGTGTGTCTGATTCCTGCATTACTGAAAGGGAGTGACACTTGTCAGACTGGCTGGGAGTGGTGCCGTGTGCAAAAGCACATTCCTGCAACAGTGGTGCAGCGTGTCAGGGACTATTTGCAGCAGGGGAGCCGGGTTTGAGTGCCAGCATTTGAATCAAAAGCGATGGAGAAGGTCAATAATATAGCGCCTTGCTGGAATGCAGCAATATAGCACTGTGGTGTAATGCACGGATACCAGAGCCTCAGATTAGGGGAAGAACACATTAGTAGGACAGTATGGGGGACTGACAGCACAGGAAAGGCCATGAGTTCGACAACAGATCCTGAAACAAAATACTACAAGGCTCTGTTGTTTAAGAGGAGGTGAGTGGAGTAGTCAGTCTGCTGACCCCAACAATGCTGCATCTGTAAAAATGCTCAAAAAACGAGTCCAGAATTAAACATGCGGCCCTGGAAGGGTAAAGATGAAGGTTTATATTTCATACTCCACCTGCATTGAGGGACCAGGAGCCCGCCTGCTTCAGCATGTTCCTTTTCCCTCGGAAGTTGTGACCCTTGATTGCAGAGATCTGCATGCTCACCGCCAGCACCAGGAAGAGAATGGAGATGACGAGGAAGGATCGGGTCGTATTTATAGCAACTGCATTGAATAATAAAAAAAATACAATTATAAAAGATGCTATATCACCTATAACATTAGATTTTCAGAACGAAAGCATGAGTAAAAAATAGAAGGAAAAGCCCAAAGGTTAAATAAGGTTTTTGTCATGATAACTTCTAGTTTGAAAGAAACGTTTCTTCATCCCAGACAGAGTGTGTGTGGTATTGGGAAGGTATCATTAGCTGGTGTGTTGTTTATCTTGAGATTTCTCGAAAGGTAAGTACATCAGATGGACTGGTGTGGCACGACTGAGTAAATCATGTGACTGACTCTACCCCAGTCCTCTCGGTCTTTCTGAGGTAGAAGCCAGGTGGAAGAGCTCCTATTTTGCCTCATGGGCACGTCTTTCTCCTATGCCAACCACACACCAACTCCTCCAAAGGGCTACTTCAATATTTCAGCAGCAGACAAACACCTGGGCTTAGATATGAGGGTAATTCACTCAAGGAAAGCCATTGTTTAACCCTTCTTAGGAAATGTGTTGTAACTTCAAATACATCTTTTAAATATACATACATAAGGAATAACCATTTTGATGTGAATTAATCTAGTCAATCAAGCAAATCCAATACATCCATTCTTAAATCTAATCCAAGAAGGACATTGAAATCCAGCAGTCATTCTTCAGGCACTCCACCCTGGATGATTCATGCAAGTAATAAATGCCAAGGGCTACCAAAGCCACAGTCACTTGTTGATTGACATCTATCCCTCAGGAATCCAATACCAGTGACCTAAGCCAGTTTTCTAATATGTGGCTTTGTTTGAAAGAATAATACGCATTGGGTAATGTAATGTCTTTGCACTGCCCTGCCCACGTGGAAAGAAGCATTGGTAAGGCCAATAGGCCCTCTTTTCTAAAAAGGCTGACCTATTAGCTTTGCTAACCACTTTTATTTTGTTGTTTGCATGCACATACAAGCATCATGACTCTCTCACTCGTCTGACAATTTTGGGATATTTTTTGGTTAAAGAGAACCCATTACAAGATGGCATCTGGTGCCTACACATGGGTCACAATGCACAGCAATCCCTACTGTAAGACCGATCTCTTCCATTGGAAAACACTGGGTTATCCTATTACATTTAATAAGTGATAACTTTGGATTGCAAGCAGGTAGAGCTATCATGTTTGCACTCAAATTGTAATTTAAAATCCTCTTTAATTGTAAAGGCAGATTCTAAATCACAATTCTAAAATGCCACTTTTAGAATGTTGACATTTTCTTGACCTAACCATTTGGTGCCTGCTACCAGTGTCCTGGGTCACATGACTATGAATGGATTTTCTCTTGAGCTGTCTATTACTCCCAGACAGTGAGCTAAAATGAGACTAGGTGTTGGCAGGAGGGACCATCCTGCCAGGATGGCTGGGGTGGAGCTGTTCCCTGTCCCACTTACACTTCAAAGGGCTTACCTACAGCACACACAAAAGAACCAGAAACTAGTCTTTTGTCACCCCAAATGTCTTGGAGCCTTGGCAGGGGAAGGAGAGAAATTAAAAGAATCAGATGTGGGGGTGTTATAGAGAGTCCACCCACTTCAAAGGGTGTCATCAGATATAAATACTGGACCCTCAGGACACTTTTAAAGTACACTTCTGGTCCTGTGAAAGACTTCCTGAACCCCCAGAGGATTGTGCTGCTGCTACTAGACTACTACTCTGCTGCTAAAGGCCTGCCTTGCTGCTCGAAGGAGAACTGGATCATCTTCTTGAACCCAGGACCACCAGAAGTGACTCCAAGATCTAGTTGGCTACCCTCCTGTGTAAGCAAAAGTGACAAAATGAACTACATTGATGTTGAACCCTGCACCTGGCCTCTGATGGAGCGACTCCTAGCCCCCCCAAGCGGTGCCTCCAGATCCTGACCTTTTGGAAGGGATGTTATAGGTGCTGCTCCTGAAAATCACTAAAAAACGTAAACTTAGAAAGATTTTCACCAAAATCTGTCCTGAGAAACGACAGAAGGCCGCGGGCCTACATGCCAGCTAATCTGCCCATGGTGCATCACCAGTCAGCCTGTCTTGGCAGCAGCTCCTGCTACGTTCTTCTATTCAGTGGGAAATCATGGTCAGTGGGATCTCTCAACAACGCTATCCGTCCTTGTGGAGTCCTCTTCAGCTACAGCTGAAGCTTCATCCCACTGAAGTTTTTCAACTTTCCAAAGGCTGTTTACGTCCAAAAGTAAAAACCTTCACCCGGCTTGACGGTGACCAGTTCCCAATCGACCACAACAACCATTTAGACCTGGAAATCCGGCTCATCCTGCTCTGATCTTTTTCCTGCTATTGTGAACAGCTTTACCAAGACTTCGTCATGTGAGCCCAGGCCACAACAACTCCTTCTTGGACACAGCCTTGATCTACTGAAATCTACCTTTTCCTCGACTTTTTTGGGTATCACTCCTCATCAGCCAGGCTAGCTTGATTCCAGTGGCATGGGGCTCATTGGACCCACATCTGGGCATACCTGTCCCACTCGGGTGACAAATACAAAAAGAGCAATTGATGGACAGAATCCTGAACAATGACAAACATTCACCCCAGTACAGAGATCTGGGCCTCAATCCATCATTTTTCATTTTTTTGCTCCCCATGCTATTCCAGTTTAAACTCAGTCATATGCAAATCAGTCTGGAGCCTGCTCCCCATAGGAACAGTCCAGCCCGAACTATCAGGTCAGGCAGTTCGGGCTGGACTGTTCCATAAGGTGCAGGGTCAAGACTGATTTGCATATCGTTGGGTCCAAACTGGGGTAGCATAGTGAGCAAAAGAATGATGGATTAAACCCAGATCTCTTGATTAGGAGTGAGTGGTTGAAAAGTTTCAGCACTCTGTCCACCATCTTGTTGCGTTTATGATGTTCGCCCTAAGTACCCATGGGAATGCCCAGACGTGGGTCCCTTGCTCGCTGTGCCACTGGATTGAAGCTGGCCCTGCTGATGAGGGGTGATACTGTGTCCCTTCCCGTACATAAAGAGGGGTGATACTGTGTCCCTTCCTGTACATAAACAATCATCCTGCAATGCAGGCACCCTTGCACCATGGCACAAGGTTGACTGTGTTGGCGCTAGGCAACTTTTTTAGCACAGGTGAAAGTGAAATCGCAGAGGTGTGCCGTTTTCTTTCGTTTTTTAAATGACTCAGTGTGGCACAGCTAAATTGCTTGCAGCGCTGCTCCATTTTGTTGTAATTATACCCCTTGGAATTTTTTGTGAATTTCTTAGGTTTTTTAAGTTCAATTTCCTAACAATAATGTCCCTTTAACCATTGGCTTTTTAAACACATGGGTGTAAAATTCTGCTCCGCTAGTTGAATTTGCGGAACTCGCCAACTCTGCATTCCACGAAGAACATGTCATTTCATGTGCACGGGGAGTGCAGCGAAGCTTGATGGGTGCTTGCCAGAAGCTGGGCAACCCTCATCCGCCTAGGAGAGTTCATCCCTCAACCAGTAATGAATCAGCAGCGCCCTATACAGAGTGGTTGAGAAAGGGGGCGGGACCTCTGATGACATCCCAGCAATCCCGTTGTGGAGGACTTATTTGTCACAACAATAGGAGTTCTTGACCCCCAATGACTCAGCAGCCAAAGGGAATTTTTCCCCCAACCCATAATGCAGAGTGGTTGAAAAAGGGGGTGGGGCATCTGATGAAGTCTCAGCAATCTGGTTGGAGGGGACTTACTTATCAAAACAATATGGGGTTCATGGACCCCAACGTCCCTCAGCAGCCAAGGGGAGTTCATCCCTCAACATATAGGACACCAGAAGGCCCCCGAGCAGGGTGGTTGAGATAGGGGGTAATGCCTCTGATGACATCTCAGCAATCCAGCTGAGATGTGTCCTAGCCCTGGGACACTCCCGCGCCGCACGGCCACCAGCTGCTGCGTGTGCCTCCCCCTCCAGTGTGCCTCACTGCCCGACTGCCGCTTCGTGACCACGCCCCCTTCTTCGAGCGGCGTGGTCCGTGCTTAGCGCTCTTCTCCCTGTGCCCCTGGTGCTGTTTGTACTGTTGCTAGTTGTTATTGTGGAATTGTAATTGTATGTAATTGTGTATGCCATAACTGTTGTTTTCCGCCGTATTGCCCGTTTTTACCCGCCCTCCGTCTTCCCTCCCCGCTCCCCGCTTCCCACCATCACCGCTGACCCCGCCCCTTTTTTCCTTCTGTTCCCTCCCCGCTCCCGCCTCCCAGCTGCTCCGCCCACCCGCGCACTTGCCCATATATGGCGACCGTGCGACGCAGGTGAGTGTGTCCTAGCCCTAGGACACTCCCGCGCCGCACGGCCACCAGCTGCTGCGTGTGCCTCCCCCTCCAGTGTGCCTCGCTGCCCGACTGCCGCTTCGTGACCACGCCCCCTCCTTCGAGCCGCGTGGTCCGTGCTTAGCGCTCTTCTCCCTGTGCCCCTGGTGCTGTTTGTACTGTTGCTAGTTGTTATTGTGGAATTGTAATTGTATGTAATTGTGTATGCCATAACTGTTTTCCGCCGTATTGCCCGTTTTTACCCGCCCTCCGTCTTCCCTCCCCGCTCCCCGCTTCCCGCCATCACCGCTGACCCCGCCCCTTTTTTCCTTCTGTTCCCTCCCCGCTCCCGCCTCCCAGCTGCTCCGCCCACCCGCGCACTTCGCCATATATGGCGACTGTGCGAACGCGCAGCGGTCACGCGCAGCGGGCGCGCCGATTGTGCGCCGAAGGCGCGCCAAAGGTAAGCCCGTCTACGCCCGTCCGCGCCTGGACCGCGCCCAGTGCCAGGACCCCTGGCCCACAAGGACCCCGACCGACCCGCCTGAAGTACAACGCCGCCACCCTCATCGCACTCAACACCGGCCGAGCCCCGGGATGCTGCAGAGCCACCCCACAACGCGTCCACGGACCCTTCAGCTGCAACGCCTGCAAGTTCACCTGCATCCAGACCTGCCCGACACCAGCACCTCCCATGCCGAACACCAGCAGCAACCACCTCAAGTGCATCCTGCTCAACACCCGCTCCGTCCACAGACACGCCATCGAACTCTGGAACCTCCTCGACACCATAGCCCCTGACGTTGCCTTCATCACGGAGACCTGGATGAACGCCTCCTCAGCGCCCGACATCGCCATCGCCATCCCAGAAGGTTACAAGATCACCCGGAGGGACCGCAACGCCAACCAGGTGGGAGGAGGCATCGCCATCATCCACAAGAACCCCATCCGCATCACAAGCAGCACCGACAACACCCCACCCTCCGCCGAACACCTGCGTTTCCAGATCCACACCAACCCGAAGACCACCCACAGAGGCACCCTGATCTACCGACCTCCGGGACCACGCACTCAATTCAGCGAAGACATCGCCGACTTCGTCACCCCGCACGCCCTCCCCTCCGCTGACTACATCCTCCTGGGGGACTTCAACTTCCACCTGGAGAACAACAATGACTGCAACACCAGCACCCTGCTCGACAACCTCGCCAACCTTGGACTCAAGCAGCTGGTGTCCACCCCCACCCACCTCGCCGGACACACACTCAACGCCATCTTCTCATCCAGCATAGACATCGCCTTCAGCCACGCCACAGAACTCCACTGGACGGATCACAGATGCATCCACTTCACCTTCAGAAGAACGACGATCCACCACCACCAGCAACAGGTTGCCCGAAGAAGCTGGAACAAGATCACAGCCGACCAGCTCGCCGCTTCCCTGAGCCAGCACCCCCCGGCCAGCTCAGCGAACCCCAGCCAGGCCGCCGTCAACCTCTCAAAGTGGATCAGCAAATGCGCAGACGAACTCGCCCCTCTGAGGATCCCGCCCAGCAGACCCGGCAGTAAGAGAGCCCCATGGTTCACCGACGAACTCAAGAGCTCCAAGAAGAACTGCCGAGCCCTCGAGAAAGCCTGGAGAAAGGAACCCACGCCGGACAACAGGACCACCCTCAAGCTCGCCACCCGGAAGCACCACCAACTGATCCGCATCGCCAAGAAAACGGCCTTCAAGAACCGACTGGACAACAACGCACACAACTGCAAGGAACTCTTCAACATCGTGAAAGAGCTCTCCAACCCCAACGCCGGAAACAACGACATCACCCCATCGCAAGACCTCTGCAACTCCCTCGCCTCCTACTTCCACAACAAGATCGCGGACATACACTACAGCTTCAGCACTCAACCGACGCACGCCACGACCGCAGCAACGCCGCCCACCACCACCCTCCGCGCCTGGACCCCAGTCAACACCGAAGACACCGTCCACACGATGAACTCCGTCCACTCCGGATCTCCGACCGACCCCTGCCCTCACCACGTCTTCAACAAAGCCGACGCTGTCATCGCACCCCACCTGCGGGACATCATCAACTCCTCATTCGACACCGCCACCTTCCCCGAGAGCTGGAAGCACGCTGAACTCAGCGCTCTACTCAAGAAACCTACGGCAGACCCCACCGAACTCAAGAATTACCGCCCCATCTCTCTCCTCCCGTTCCCAGCCAAAGTCATCGAGAAGACCGTCAACAAACAGCTGGCCGCCTTCCTCGAGACGAATGGATCCCTCGACCCATCGCAGTCCGGATTCCGTGCCAACCACAGCACCGAGACCGCCCTCATCGCCGCCACTGACGACATCCGAGCCCTGATGGACAATGGAGAAACAGCGGCCCTCATCCTCCTAGACCTCTCCGCGGCTTTCGACACGGTCTGCCACCGCACCCTAGTGCAGCGGCTCAGCAACGTCGGAATCCAGGAGAAGGCGCTGGAATGGATCGTCTCCTTTCTCGACGGAAGAACACAAAGAGTCCGCCTACCACCGTACAAGTCAGAGGCCACCGAAGTCATCTGCGGCGTCCCTCAAGGATCCTCACTGAGCCCGACTCTCTTCAACGTCTACATGAGCCCCCTCGCGGCCATCGCACGCCAACACAACCTCAACATAATCTCCTACGCCGGCGACACCCAGCTGATCCTCTCCCTGACCAACGACCCAGCCGCCGCCAGAGCCAACCTGCACGAAGGGATGAGAGAGGTAGCCGAGTGGATGTCGACCAGCCGCCTGAAACTGAACTCAGATAAGACGGAGGTCCTCATCCTGGGCTCCTCGCCCTCCGCCTGGGACGACTCCTGGTGGCCCCCCGCCCTGGGCACCGCACCCAAACCGACGGACCACGCACGCAACCTGGGTTTCATCCTGGACTCCTCCCTCTCCATGGCCAGGCAAGTCAACGCCGTCTCCTCGTCGTGCTTCAACATCCTGCGCATGCTTCGGAAGATCTTCTGGTGGATCCCCACAGAGACCAGGAAGACCGTCACCCAGGCCCTCGTCACCAGCCGACTGGACTACGGCAACGCACTCTACGCCGGAACCACCGCCAAGATCCAGAAGAGACTCCAGCGCATCCAGAACGCCTCAGCCAGACTCATCCTCGACATCCCACGACACAGCCACATCTCCGGACACCTAAGAGACCTGCACTGGCTCCCGGTCAACAAGAGAATCACCTTCCGCCTCCTTACCCACGCACACAAAGCTCTCCACGACCAAGGTCCGAGCTACCTCAACAACCGAATCAACTTCTACGCTCCCAAACGCCACCTCCGCTCCGCCAGCCACGCCCTCGCCGCCGTCCCACGCATCCGCAGAGCCACTACAGGAGGAAGGTCCTTCTCCTACCTGGCCGCCAAGACCTGGAACTCCCTCCCGGCCGACCTGCGGCTGACCCAAGACCACCTCTCCTTCAGGAAGAAGCTCAAGACCTGGCTGTTCGAGCAGTAGCGCCCCCCCCCCACTCCCCCCCCCCAAAGCGCCTCGAGACCCTACGGGTAGGTAGTGCGCTCTACAAATGTCTTTGATTGATTGATTGATTGATTGATTGAACGACCCTCAGCAGCCAAGAGGACTTTATCCCCCAAACAGTAGTACACCAGGAGGCCATTGTGCAGAGTGGTTGAGAAAGGGGCAGGGCCTCTGACTACATCTCAGCAACCCGGCTGTGGGGGTGAACTTACTTGTCATAACAGAAGGGGTTCCTGGCTCCCAATGACCATCAGCAGCCAGGCAGAGTACATCCCCCAACCAGAAGTATGTCAGGAGGCCCATGTGCAGAATGGTGAAACACAGCTGTAGGGGACTTACATGTAGCAGAAATAGGGGGTGCTTGGCCCTCTACAGCCCTCAGCAGGCAAGGGGAATGTATCCCTCAACCAGTAGTACACCAGGAGGCCCCTGTGCAAAGTGGTTAAGAAAGGAGATGGGCCTGTAACAATCTCAGCAATCTGGCTGTGGAGTACTTACTTATCGCAACAATAAGAGTTCTTGGCCCCATTCACTCATCAGCCAAGGGGACTTCATCCCCCCAACTAGTAGTATGGCAGGAGGCCCTTTTGCAAAGTGGTTAACAAAAGGGAGCGGTCCTCCTACGATGTCTCAGGAATCCTTTCCACTGGGCTGGCCATTACCAAATGGGGGAGGAGGACTACCTGGGCCGATTCCAGCCCTGGGAACCCCATTCTCCAGGCTCTGATCTTTTATTTTTTGTTTATTAATACAGGAGGGGGCCATGCGCCTTTCCCGGGCCGATATTGGCCTAGGGGACCCCATCCCCTGGTTCTCTGGGTGCCCTATGGGATTCTATGGACTGCCTTGCAAAAATACAGGAGATTCCTTGGAAAGATAATTATCTTATGACATTGATAGATGACTCTTCACTATACACCTCAATCAGACATGAGGATGGTTTAACAGCATGCCAAAATTTTCTTACAGCGTGAACAATCACATATATTGAGCACTCCAAAATGTAGATTGAAATGCTTAGTTTCTGTTTAACCCATAATGGATTTATCTTTGATGAAACCCACTATCTACGAAAATGAGGGACAGCTATGGAGTCATTTTTTGCCCATACTTATGCAAATCTGCTTATGGGCTACTGGAAAGCAGGAACAATATGGACTGATGAAAATCAGAACATTTTAGATTGTGTAAGATTATGGACAAGGTTTATCGAGGACCTCTTCCTAATCTTGGAAGGAAACAGGAATAATTTGGAGCAATTAGTTTTGATCTTTGAATCAGAATGCTTATAATCTGAACTCCATTCATGCTATCAGTTCACAACGGATAATATTTTTTAATGTTGAGATTTTTATCAAAGACTTGAAACTACGTAACAAAGTCCATCAAAAAGCGACAAAGCGATAGTATCGTTCATGCCAACAGTGGACACCAGTGGACACCTAAAGATGCTGTAATGGAGTATCCCTTTTGGAGAAATGTTAAGATCCAGACCTGACTGCTTGGAGAGCACAGTAATTTTGAGGAACAGATACAAGAAATGCAAATGATGTTTCTAACTTGGGGAGACCCACCTGAGAAGTGCTTATGAGTGCAGCCTCCTCCTTGCTGCTCAGCGAGCATAACTAACCTCACTTTATGAAAATGATGTTATATTTTTTTTTTATAGTTGACAATGCCTTTGTATTGTATAGGGGAAATAAAAACTTTTCCACAGGATTTTTCTTCCGAGAACGTTGCCTCCACAGCTGCCCAGCAAGTAGTGGGCAGCTGCACCGTTTAGGTTCTTCACTTTTAGAGGACATGGGCTTAATCTAAGAGTGAGACGCACTCCTTCGCCCATACCTTGGCCTGCTCAACTGCGCAGCACTTCGTGCCAGCTGCAATGTTTAGGCCCTTCATTGAAGATGCCCAGCTGCCCAGCAAGTAGTGGGCAGCTGCCACGTTTAGGTCTATGCCAAGTGCGCACCCGTGACTGTCGCTGCATTAGCAGCGTGCCAAGAGGTTTGGACAGAGGGAATTTGAGCCCCTTAGAGATGGCCAGTCGGCCCAGGGGACTATTATATTTGTAGGGCGCTAGGCCCTAGAGTGCTTTTTATAGGTGCTAGGAAATATAAAGTTTGTAGTATGTTTTATGCACCTTGATTTATGCTTATAGATGTGCTTTTATGCTTATTAGTTTTTTACCTACTACGTCTCGACTTTTTTACCTTCAATCATGCGCCCACCTTACCCCACCCGAAATACTATGCTCGAGCATTACGGACCCAACTCCTGGTCCATTAACGGCCCAAACAAATGAACAGTAACGCTAAAAATAACTTCAAACACAGTACTCTAAAACAACACACAGAAACACTCATTGTAGATAACTACCACTCAGCGTCCAACGGCAGCAAGAAAACTAACTTCATTTTTTACACCAATCGCCCGGCTCAATGGAAAAACGCCTTCTCTCTTCACCTCCAAGTCGCTAAGTCAGTAATCATTCCCTATGGTGAAAAAATCTCCACTACCATATCCCCGACCTTTAAAGGGGAATTCACCATTTCCATCTACAGAACTGAAACTATTCTCATACAAGCCACCGACCCGCACCCCACTACTTTTAACTGCCACTTCCCCACACTTCTCTCCTCTGTAACTCAACTGAGCCATCAAACCCTATCTCCCCCATTCCCCACCACCCTCACTAATAACGTGGATCTGATCAAATCTCCCTGCCCTGAAGACCCTCTCTTCAACTCATGGACATCCACTTTCACTCACTACAATCACCCTACCCCTATCATTACTCTTCGTCGCCTAACTCCCACCACGATCACATCAACTGAGCACACCAGGAGCGACAAACTCACAACTAACAATCCCCACAAGGCCGATCGACAGTTTGGTGTCTAATCTTAGCCCTCCTGTGATTGAAATCCCCTCAGACACTTCCCTCCCACCCCTGATAATCTGAACCCTCCCTCATAATCTTCCCCGACCCCCTACACAGTCCCTGTTCCCCTGACTCTCCCCGGGTTTAACGCCATTTCCAATCCTATGGTCTCTCTCCCCATCCCTCCTCTGCACACTCCCCTTCCGCTGCTGCACTCCCACATACACAACCTACCTGCACCACTAATTTCTCAGACATGACCCAGAACTCTGATTCCCTGCCTAGAATTTCTCTCCATCCTCACCTGGACACTAGTCCCACTTCTCCTCCTCTGAACTCCTCGAATGGGAACAGGACTAATCCGGCTCCCTGTGTACAACCTCTACCCTCTCCTAATCCCAGGGACTCCATCCTATCCCTGACCCCTGTTAAATCGCCCTCCATAGACCCAAGTCAGTCTTGACCCCTGCCTAAAACATCAAACTTTTTCAGCTCAATATAATAGCAACTGAACAGAATGGAGATGAAAATGAACTCCCTTACTGCTGATTTTCTTCACTTACAGCAAAACCTCCTCAACAGAGCCAAGTCACCGTGCTCCCTCCCCTGGGCATTTCTGCCCCTACCCCACTCAATACACCTCCCATGGCCCCACTCAATACACCTCTTATGGCCCCCCAGAGCACCCCTCGACTCCCCAGTCCAGCAGCGAGTCAGACACTTAGTCCCAACTGGGATAGCCAGCCCTTTTCGGTACCGAAAACAGATGAGATCAATGACTCTTACCTCATTTCCAAACAGAAGTCTGCCCCTTTCCACATCCCTGTTATTATTGGCACAAACAGAATCCCTAATACTGTCCACTCGCCTAGACCCCCTGCTCAATATACCTCTATCCAACTAACTCCCCCCATCATCGAGGCTCCCTGCCCTCTTGTATGCTCCTAAACTGCAGATCAGCAGTACATCACGCTGACATTGCTGAAGCTCTTCTCGCTGAAGAAATTGACATCGTTTTCCTCACTGAATCCTGGCCCAATGCCCACTCTAACCCCATCCTTGACATCCTCACCCCCCCCGGGGTACAACATAATCAGACAAGACAGGCTGATCAAAACAGGGGGGGAGCGGGGGTATGTGGTACTGAGAATTCTGGACCCGTGTTATAAACATCGTCGGATCTTGACGATTTATGGTATCAGTGAACCGGAAACCTTTCATCGCACACAAACCATGCCTAATCTTACACACACACCTGTCCCTGTTTCATTCTTTATGACTTGCTTTATGAGGAGGAGGTTCCCGTTTTTATTAGGGGTCCGTCGATATCTGATGAAATACTGGACCTTGCCGGTTAATTGATTATGGGTTGGACAAACTGAAATGTCGGCTTGTAATCATGACTCTGCTTTTTCTTTGTAGTGAAAATATGCGAATAGACAACTGTAAAATAAGGAATTCTTGCCTAAAGCATATTATTTTGTATAAAAGAGAAGACTGGCTCTGTAAGTTTGAACAGTCTTCTGAGAATATACCATGTTGTACTTCTAGGATTTCTGTTACTGGCTGCAGCCAATAAATTCGATCTTTGACTTCACCAAGAAGACTCTGTGTTTCTGTAGTCTGAAACAGGAAGGACTCGAGGTCTTTGGGTGTGTTCCCTGGCATGCTGGGTTCTTAAAAACCCAGTACCTCAGTTGGCGCCCAACGTGGGGCGATTTCAGCGGTACCGGTCCAAGCCAGAGGTTCGTGAGGAGCTTTGTGTGAAAATTCTGGAGGAAGGCCGCCACTTCATCGACCCCTGTATGTCGACGTGGTCCGAAAGTCTTTGCTGCGAGGTTCCCAGCTTCCCGACGGCTACGAAGGACTGCTGCCCTGACTATCGCCCTGTTTTGGACCCTTGATGATTGGTAGAGCGGAACGATAGACTAGTCTTCTGGTGACGTCATCGATACCTCAGTTAAGTATTAGTTTTTGGGTATTCCAAGGGGATCTTTGATTTCTTGGGATCGTTTTGTTTGGAACTTGCAAGCGCCAAAACAGAGGGACTCGTGTATTCACGAGGCTATCGTATTCGATAATCCTTCGAAGTTTGAAGCTAGACTAGTGAACGAAGATGCCTGGTCTTAGCAGACTTGGAAATTTGCTTTGATTGGTTGTAATAGGGATTCCCGATTGGAGGACTTGTGTACGGTTCCTCCAGTTGGAACTCCAACGTATGAGCTCTATGTGAAACACGGTGTAGGCCCAATCACATATAATGAAGTATGGATCCGATACACCAGAAAAGATGGTGTCCTAAAATGGCCCCAATATGGTAGTTTTGACACGGAAATTCTAGATAATTTGGAGGTTAAACTTTTTAAGAAGAAAGCCCGGCCGGCAAGGTTTGACTCTTTCCGCCTATGGCGAAAGGAAGCCAAACAGAAGGAAATTAAATTAGAAAAGAGAAATAAAAGAGAAAAGGGTATTTCGATCATGCAAGCCGCTACGCAGTTTAAAGATAATGAAGAGGAACAGGCAAATGAGCAGTTGCACAGGCAACGTAAAATGGCAATTGATAAATGTTATCCAGTCTTGCCACCTCTCCACCCAGATTCACGAGAACTTGAGAGGGATCCTTTAATGTCACACGTATTGAATTCGCCGCCCCCCCTATGCGCGGAGTGCTACGGCACCTCTGCAACCCTTTGTTATACAGCGCCCAGCTGCACAGCCCCCAGTTCTCCCACAGCCGCCAGCCCCTCTTCCGCTGGCTCCTATTCTTCAGGTGCAGCCTCCTCAAGGGCCACCGATCACACCTGCTCCATCTGTGCTTCCTACGACTTTGCCCATCATACCGACTACTTCGCCTAATATTCCGTCTGGTACCGTCTCTGCCTCTGCCTTATCTCACTCTGTTTCTCCCCCTGCTCTTCCATCAGCTTCTCCCTCTGTTCGACAGAGAATGGCCAATACTGTCACTGGTCTTTTCTCTCCTTTCTTCGGGTCGCCTAAAACGACCCCCAATACAGAACGAAGACAGTTGCGGAGTCAACTGCCTGATTATCAAGAGAGAATTGTTAAATTGTTTAGCGCATAAATGGGTTGTCGATCGCATAAGATATAATGTAGAGTCTATAATGGATGTATTCCGTCAATGGGAAGCATCGAAGCAGAGATATATGTTTTTGAACAAATGTGTGTTTTTCTTTGTAAGGATTTGGAGGAAAATGATCTGGAATGTTATCCGCCTAAATTGTGCTGTGTGCGGTTCGAGTTCTCAGAAGGCATGATTGTAGGTCCTGATGTTGAGAAAGCGGTTTCGACATTATTATCGTATTGGAATGAGGGCACTTCTAGATCACTGCTTGAGCATGACGCATCCGGTAACAGAAAGGCACGACAGTATCCTATGAGAGAGGTTCCCCCGGTATGGAAGGAGGAAGTGGCTGCTGGTCCGGGGAATATTCCCCCACCTGTACCAGCGTGTTTGGGTGCATGTTCCGTGGAAGCGAGCAGAAGTGCTCGCTCTTAAGCAGACGTTACCCGACCTCCGTAAAAATCCTGCTGGATATTATAAGGAATTATCACAAACTGCAAGCTCATGCATCATGAATCTCGCCGATATAGACATGTTGTTCGGGAATGTTGTTCCACAGCCTTTATGGGGAAAGATTCGTCACACCGATCATGATCAGGAGTTAGGGGATACATAAGTTAATATTGCTGCTGCAGATGACCGACAGGTTGGTGGTGCTAAACCCGAGCCTTTAATTGCAGAACTCCCTGGTAGAATAATTAATTATATGAAGACTTTAATGCCTGCGATGCGTATAAATTGTCTGCGTGTAAGCAGAAGAAAGATGAAACAGTATCTGATTTCTTCACCAGGTTTGAAGAAACGTTTGTCGACCACAGTGGTCAAGATATGAACACCGAAGGTGGTCAACGGTTGTTTGATGACAAGTTCGTTCACAATTTGCTTCCCGAGTTGTGTAAGAAGTTGAAAGATTCAGAGAGTTCTTGGGCAGTTTCGTCTTCAGCGCAAATACTGGCTACTGCGCAGTACTACGAAAATAGAGATAAAGATGAGAAGGATAGAGCAGACAAGAAAACTAAAGAGTTGAAAACGAAGATTCTTTTACAACAGGCGTATCCGCCTCGCAATAATCAGAGTACCAGTTAGCAACCTCCACTGTTTCAGAGGAACTGGCAGAGGTTCGAGTATCCTCAACAACGTGCTCCTGTAGGTCCCAACCAGTGCGCTAATTGTAAAGAAGAGGGTCATTTTAAGAATAGCTGTCCTGCTTTGTTACAACGTATGAATGGTGTTTCAGGTGCAAGAGGTCGAGGTGTTCAACAAGCTCCTAGAGGTAGAGGACGTGGAAATTTCCCCCAGAATGCGCGTTCCTTTCCGTCTCAGAATTCGATGATCAGTTTTGATCAGCAGAATAACGCGTCTGGTAGGACAACTCAGTACTATGCTGACGACTATTCTGCAGAAGATGAGAATATGGATGGTAGTGATTGCTAGGACAGCCATAGACAAAGAGATGGAGATGTTTCAGTTCCAGTAGATCAGAGTGGACCCTATGTAGAGGTGATTACATCAGGTGTGTCAGAACCTTTTCTGTTGGATACTGGTGCTACAAAGAGTTCTATTATGCACTCAAAACTCCCTGGCGCACCTTTGTCTGGTGAAATGAATGTTTCAGTAGGTTTCTCTGGCGCCCCGGTTAGGAATCCGATCTCTAGTCCTATGTCTCTTTCTGTTGGACCTTGTGAGTTCGAAGCACCCCTTATTCTGATGACAGGTTGTGGTGAAAACCTGCTAGGATTGGACCTGTTGAAAAGACTGTATGCGACATTGTATTGTTCCCCTTCGGGAGTACAACTTACACTGGGTAAGAAAGTGATCTCTCCGATGTATTTGTCAAAGGATAAACTTCCGCCAGACTTGTTTTCTCTCCCGGATATTCTTTGGGCTACTGGTCCTAACGATGTAGGTCTTTTGGAAATACCACCTTATGTTGTGACATTGAAAGCCAATGTTAAAATGTCACGTATTCCCCAATATAAAATCTCTAGCGAAGGTGAAAAGGCGTTGTTAGTGATCATTCATGAATTGATTGGAAAAGATGTAATTGAAGAAACAAGAGGCAACGTTTGCAATAGTCCTGTTTTGCCTGTTTTGAAGCGTACTGACCCTTCCCAGCCACCTGTGTACAGATTTGTGATAGATCTTAGAGAGGTCAATAAAATTGTTGTGCCTCAGTTTCCAGTTGTCCCTGACATCACTGCCCTACTGACTATGATTCCAGCTTCAGCCACCTGGTTCTCGGTGATTGACTTGAAGAATGCTTTCTTCCGCATCCCGATTACAGAGGAAAGCAGGGACATTTTTGGCTTCAGTTTAGGAGGCCGAAGCTTCCGGTTCAAACGCGCTCCTCAAGGCTACTGTGAGAGCCCATCGATATAAGTCAGGCTCTAAAAACACAGCTTGATACGATTGTTATACCTGATGGCGCTACTCTTATTCAGTACGTTGAAGATTTGCTTGTGGCTGCAGATACGGAGGAGATTTGTAAAGAAGCCACATTGTTGTTTTTGAGTCATTTGTCTGATTTACATCACAAAGTGTCTCTTTCGAAATTGCAATATTGTCGACAAGAAGTGACCTACTTAGGTCACCTCTTATCGAAGGAGGGAAGGAAGCTAACCCCAGAAAGAATTCAGGCGATTGCTAAATTGAGTGTGCCAAGGACACAGAGAGAAGTGCGTGCATTCTTAGGCATTACATCCTATTGCAGGCAAAGGATACCAAATTTTTCCTTGCTGGCCAAACCTTTGGTAGCATTAACTTGTAAAGATACACCGAATCCCATCCCATGGTCTGAAGAGTGTCAGAAAAGTTTTTCTGAATTGCGTAATGCATTGTGTTCGGCTCCTGTGTTGGGTACGCCCGACTACAGTAAGCCCTTTACGTTGCACGTCCACGAGAGAGAGGGATGTGCATTGTCAGTGTTGACACAGCCTTTTGGGGACAAGCAACGTCCATGCGTGTATTTTTCGTCCACTTTGGATCCGGTAGCTAAAGCGTTGCCGAGTTGTTTGAGAGCAACGGCGGCAGCAGCTGTTTCTATTCGACAGTCTGCTGGCTTAGTGATGGATAACGTGTTAGTCGAGATGGTTCCACATGCAGTGGACACGTTGTTAAACAGGACCAAGACACAGCACTTAACTAGTGCTCAATTGTCGGGTTACGAGTTAACCTTGTTAGCGAGTCATGTGCACATTAAAAGATGTAGCACACTAAACCCAGCCACGTTGTTGCCAATTCCAGTTGAGACAGAGAATGCTGAAGAGCAGCATGATTGTCTCTTTAGAACTGAGGAAGAAACAAAAGGGAGGGTAGATTTGTTAAACACTCCTCTTACTGAATGTGATGGTACTTTATGGGTGGATGGTTCATGCTTCAAGCTTTCGAATGGTGACACGACTGTGGCATATGCTGTTACGACTTTGCATACGATTGTTGAAACTGCACGTATTCCACACAATTCGGTGCAAGCAGCAGAACTGATTGCACTTACCAGAGCGTGTGTGTTAGCGAAAGGAAAACGAGTGAATGTGTACACTGACAGCCAATACGCATTTGGCGTGGCTCATAGTTTTGGACGTCTGTGGCGTGAACGTGGGTTTCTGACTTCGCATGGAATGAGGATACAGCATAGTCAGTTGGTGAATGAGCTCCTTGAGTCACTTACTTTGCCGTTACAAGTTGCGATTGTGAAATGCAGTGCACACAAAAAGGTCACCAATGATGTTGGTCGTGGTAACGCGTTTGCAGACGAAGTCGCGAAAGAAACTGCAGGGAATGTGATGAGTCGGATGTATGTTGCAGGTCCAGCGAGATGGATTCCAGATGTAGGTATGTGTGAAGACACGATAGAGAGCGTGAAGTCCATTCAAGCTGAAGCCACAGAGAAAGAGTTGAGCACATGGAGAGAGAGCACGGGTAGATTGGACTCGAATGGTTGTTGGACTGAACTGTCAGAGCATCAGCGATGGTTGTTAACCGATGCGTATGTGCTCGCAGTGGTTACAATGGCGCATGGGATGGCTCACATCAGTGTGAAAGGGATTTGTAAGTTGTTGGCTCCAGTATGGCAAAACGCCGGAATTTCTAAGTGTGCAGAGAATGTGGTCAAAAATTGCATGGGTTGTCTGAAATACAACCCTGGTAGGGGAACCCCAACTCCAGCTGGTCATTTTGCTCCTCCAACGTATCCGTTCGAGGTTTTGCAGCTAGAATCTCCATTGGCTCCCTATTCCCTCAAGGATTATGTTCAAACTTCTTTGCCTCACATACAGTGCCCTGATGGCAGGTCCGGCAGATGCCCTTGGATCCTTACTTACTAGGTATGTCCCGAACAGATGCTTACGCTCGGGGGAGCTTAACCAACTGGTAATCCCCCGTGCTAAGAAGGCTAGCTGGGGGAGCAAGGCCTTTTCCATTCTGGCACCCCAGATATGGAACACTCTTCCCCTTGAGATCAAATCATTGCCTTCACTTGACCTCTTTAGGAAAGCGTTGAAAACTTGGTTTTTCATTAAAGCATACCAGTAAGCTCTGATTCTGATTGCTGACAGCTAGTTATTTGAGTTAGGCGCCTTGACGCCCATTGGGCATAGTTGCGCGTTACAAATGCCTTTTCTTTCATTCATTCATTTCATCCACATGGAGAGGTGCAACAACCTGAAATACGTACTCGTTGTTATTTGTGCCTTTTCAAGATGGATAGAAGCCTACCCTATGAAAGACAACACTGCCTTATCCACAGCTAAAGCCCTTGTCAAAGAATTCTTCCCGAGATTTGGAATGCCGAGAATGGTCTGGAGTGATAATGGAAGTGAATTTGAGGGTCGAGTGATGAAGAGAGTATGTGAAGGGCTAGGAATCCAACAGAAATTTCACGCTGCAAATCACCCACAATCAGCTGGACTAGTAGAGTGCTACAATGGCACATTAAAACTTAAGCTGGCCAAAATCCAAGCAAGTACTGGTCTTAAATGGCCTGACGCTCTGCCCTTAGCACTCCTATCAACAAGGATGACTGTGCATTCGCGAGTGGGACTTAGTCCGTATGAAGTAGTGTTTGGCCGCCCGGCCAACCTATGGGGAGTGCCAAGGCCGACAAAGTTCTGAGATTGAACATACTGTACTGCTTGACTATTTGTATGAATTGACGGCTAAATTGCATGTTTTACACCAACAGGTCCACGACTCTCTACCTCAGGTCTCTGAAGCTCCAGGACACCAGATCGATCCTGGATCCTATATCTTGGTGAAGAACTTTCAGCGAACAAAGAATGACCAGCCCCGGTGGACCGGCCCCCATCTAGTCCTTCTGTCGACAAGATCAGCTGTTCGAGTGGAAGGAAAGAAGACCTGGATCCACGGAAGTCATTGCAAGAGGGTCCCTTTGCCTCTGCCATATGACCAGACAAGAGGGCATCGCTGACTCTGAGACTGAGACTGTGCCTCGTTTTCTGCCTTTTAGCGACGCACGTGTAAAAGGAACAATTTCTGAACGTGAAAGCGACCATCATTTGCAAGAAGCTGTGCCACCATCAATTCGATTGAACACTTCAGAACCTGAACTTTTATTCCAAAACCAGACATTGCCTGGAAGAGACCACTATAATTTGCGACCGAGAGTCATGGACAAATAAAACGTATATATATGAAAGTTTTTATGATTTTTCAGTTTGCAGGCTAACTCTCCACCGAGGATCTACTCATTTTTGTTTTTCGAACCGCCATCCGGGTTCAGCTGTAGGGTTGCGGTTGCCCAAAGTCTTCAGAGTGCAAGCCTGAGACACTAGGTCGAAGGTTCTGGTTGGCCTAAGGGAGTTGCCCTGGGTTGACAGAAGCATTCCTTAGCATAGAACACCCTACCATCGCGAGCAGCATATTTAGTTTAGGATGGATTTCCCAGAGTCGGAGAGACCTGCACGGACAATGACTTTTACAAAGAGAATGTTGATAATGATGACAAAGAAACGATTTCTGACATTATGTATTTTCATGTTGCTTGGTGTAACGATGTTTTTAGTAGGATATGTTTTATTCTCTTTTCAAGTGACATTTGCACCTACTACACCACCTACACCTCCTTCTACTATTTCCTCACATTCCTTTCACCCCCTGCCTGAACACGAGTCTGCTAGAAGATTGGAATTTGTCAATAATTCATTCGTTCAACTATTGCACCAACACCAGTTAGCAGTGAACACAACTAATTGTTGGGTGTGTGGTCTTATGCCACATACGACAGATAAGGGTATCCCATATTTTGTCTTACCATTCAGCTACTATGGTTCTTTGTGGGCGTTTCAGACGATGTTCATATATGCCATTGAACCATATCCCCACGTTCCATGAGAAGTAATTCGAGCAACAAGGCATTAGTGGTGGGAATCACGAATATGAGCAGAGACATCGACTCGTATAGAACGATTCCCAGAGATGAGTTGCAGGCTTACGATAGATGGAATGTAACAGAGTATGGAGT
The DNA here is from genome assembly GCF_964263255.1 of Lissotriton vulgaris. Lineage (NCBI taxonomy): Eukaryota > Metazoa > Chordata > Amphibia > Caudata > Salamandridae > Lissotriton > Lissotriton vulgaris. Next base: position 194,847,949 of record NC_141695.1, read on the forward strand.
CACCCTGAGTGAGAACAAGCGAGCAAAGAGATCCTCCCCGATTTGGATTGTACCCCATCAGGGTCACCTATGTCTGCAAGGTAATGGCAAAAATCCCAGAGCTCAGCTAGGGAAAAGTACTTGCACTAAAACGTATGTTTTTGCATCTCGGACTTCCCCTTCATTCCTAGCAGCTAAGGGTACCTACTTCATCTGCCATGATAGAGCCTATACATGGTTGCCCCCTGACTTCTCGGGCACATGTTTTATTTCGTTCCTGTTGCCTCCCACCTACACGGCCGCAGCAGATTACCACAAGACAAGGATAGTTAGGAGTGTCGTGAGTAAAGACGACACAGCAGGACAAGAATTTGGAGACTTCATAAAAGGTTTTCTGCCATTTTGGGGGCCTGTGGTGAACAGCAGGAACATTTGCCAATTGACAAGGGTGGTTGAATCCACTATAGTCCAAACTGCCGGTGCCCTTAGTAACTTAACTGTTGAGCTCCAGTCAGACCGCCTTATGACTCTTCAGAACAGGGCTGCGTTAGATGTCATACTTGCAGAACGAGGTGGGGTATGTAAAGTGATAAAATCTAATTGTTGCGTCTTCATCCCAGATAACGCTCCAACAGTGTACCAGGCAGTTTCCAAACTGCATAAAATCTCTGAATCCATTCGTGTGGATAAAGGAGACTGGTCGTTGATGGGATGGTTCTGGGAACTGTTATCTGCCTGGGGATGGAAGATTCTAATGGTCATTGGAATGATCTTAGCCATTCTTTTCCTGTTCTGTCTGTGCATACAGTGTGCTCCTACTATATGTGGCCTCTGTGCTACATCATGTGTAAGGAAACCTCTATTGAGGGACGAGCTAAGTAATAGGATGATGCTACAGCAACATCTAAATGACTTTATGAATATAGACCTGGACTCAGATTAGAATGAGTATAGGTTAATTGCCTATGTAAGGGCAAAAGGAGGGTCTGTGGTACTGAGAATTCTGGACCCGTGTTATAAACATCGTCAGATCATGGCGATTTTGGTATTAGAGGACCGGAAATGGCGAGTATACTATATACGAGCATTTTGGCTGTGTTCGAGTAATGGGATCACCGTTAAATCAGAGTTCCCGTCCTGAACCCTCGGGTTCCATTTTGTGAGCGGAAGCCATCTTGTGATTGCCCTCACATAGGCCAGTAACTAAGGCCGAAAACATATCTTAAGGACACGTACACCTTTGCCGACTCCTCTGTGACCTGGCCAAGCTGACTCCACTGCCTGAAGCCAAACCTGTCCGGCCAGTTCCTTTCCCAGTGGCCGAGTGAGATTAGTATCAAGGCCCAACATGTCATAAACCTTTCATCGCACACAAACCATGCCTAATCTTACACACACCTGTCCCTGTTTCATTCTTTATGACTTGCTTTACGAGGAGGAGGTGCCCGTTTTTATTAGGGGTCCGTCGATATCTGATGAAATACTGGACCTTGCCGGGTAATTGATTATGGGTTGGACAAACTGAAATGTCGGCTTGTCATCATGACTCTGCTTTTTCTTTGTAGTGAAAATATGCGAATAGACAACTGTAAAATAAGGAATTCTTGCCTAAAGCATATTATTTTGTATAAAAGAGAAAACTGGCTTTGTAAGTATGAACAGTCTCCTGAGAATATACTGTGTTGTACTTCTAGGATTTCTGTTACTGGCTGCAGCCAATAAATTCGTTCTTTGACTTCACCAAGAAGACTCTGTGTTTCTGTAGTCTGAAACAGGAAGGACTCGAGGTCTTTGGTCGTGTTCCCTGGCACCGCTGGGTTCTTAAAAACCCAGTACCTCAGGGACCAGCCATCATCCACAAAGCTGGAATATAGATTACTAATCTCAAACCTGCAGAATACCTATCGTTTGAATACCTGGGTGTCGAACTCACCACAAAGGGCACCTCATCCATCAAATTCCACACCATCTACCATCCACCTGGAGAAGGTACTCTTTTTCTAACTAACAGACCTAATAACACTGTTCTCCTTTACAGATACCAAAGACGTGCTCCTGGGTGACCTCAATATCCACTGGAACGACCCAAAAGACTCCACTGTCCTGAACCTATCCAACCTTCTGGAAATACATAACCTCAAACAACTCTGCAATAAGCCAACTCACATCAATGGTGCAACACTAGATGCGATCATTATCAACAACAAACTGGCCTCTCGGAGAGCGATTTCTCCCATGGACTGATCCGACCACCACCTCATTCTGTTCAGGATTGACACACCTGTCAGCCACCAACCTATTTGGGACGTCAAATCTAAACTCTTGACCAGAAACATCTAAAAAGCCCCTTTATCCGAACTTGAATCCATGATTCATGATTCATTCCATCTTCAACTCCATCCCTCATCATGGACGGCAGATGACTTCACTACACACTTTAACTAAAAAACATGACAGAGGTTTTAGACCAAGTAGCTCCACTCAAACAACTGTGGCAAAACAAATCAAAACCCTGGTTTAAAGTGGAGCTAAATGATGAACGGCGCCAACTATGACAAACGGAAAGGGCTTGGAGGCTTAACCCCTCGACATTACACCTAACACAACTTAGATCTGCTCGGCAGGCATACAAAAAACACATTTTCAGTGAAAAGGCGTCCTTTTTCCGCAGCCAACTAGATCTGGCAAAAAACAGACCGAGTGAACTCTTCAACATTGTCAAAAGTCAAACTAACGACACCCCCTTCACTATTAAATTCGCTAAAATTGATCAAACCTTCATACGAACCGCAAACACCCCCTCCCTCATAACTTGCCCCCCTTCTGCTTCCCTTGACCACGCAAAAAGAGTTCAGTATAAGGACAATCAGACCGGCCTCCAGCTAAAAAACAATGCGCGCTGGTCTGACTTTGAGCTAATGGCGGAAAACGAGGTCTTCAAGATAATTTCTAATCTAAAACCTTCCTCCCACACCATGGACCCCCTCCCTTCCACAATCATAAAAGAACTCAACCACACAATTTTCCCTTTCTGGACAAAAATCATCAACGCCTCTCTCACCTCAGGCTGTGTCCCAGACTCACGCCCATTCTCAAGAAACCAGGGGCCGACCCTAATGATCTGAACAACCTCAGACCTATCTCAAACCTCCCATTCCTTGCAAAAACATTGGAGTCAGGTGTTCTCTACCAACTCAAACACATTGATGAGTTCAACCTCCTCTACACCTTTCAATTGGGATTCAGGAAAGGCTGTAGCGCTGAAACAGCCATACTCAACGTCTCGGACGACATTCGCATAGCCTTAGATGATGGTGATGCCTGCCTACTCATCCTTATTGACCTATCTGCGGCATTCAACACAGTTAATCATCCAGCTCTTCTGGAGACCTTGTCGAAGCGCTCCGGCATAAATGGTACTGTACTAAAATGGTTCACCTCTTTCCTCCAGCATCGCTTGCAACAAATAAAATCAACTCCTGTCTCTCGAAGCCAACAAAAGTCACACTTGGGGTGCCACAAGGCTCATTCCCCTCCCCGTCCCTCTGCAATCTCTTCATGGAGCCCCTCACAATCATCTTGAAAAAAGCTGGAGCGAGTTACCACCTTTACGCGGATGACACCCAAATCTGTTTCAAAATCAAGTCCCCCGATGACATCCAACACCTCAATACCACTAACGGAGATCCAAACTTGGTTCAACGTCAATCACTTAAAGCTCAACCCAGATAAAACTGAACTGATCCTATTCTCTCCAAAAAGCAACCATCGTCCTATACAGGTTGTGACATCGATGCAGAAAAAGGATCTTCTTCCGGTCCTGGTCTTACAGATCCGAGGGACGGTGGCAAGGGCCAGTTGGGCAGAGCGGAGGTGTCTGGTGGGAACGTGGAATGAGAGAAGGTGGTTCAGGTATGCTGGTCTGGAATTGTGGAGGGCTTTGTAGTTGTGTGTGAGGAGCTTGAAGGTCACTCTTGGTTGACTGGAAGCCAGTGGAGTTATCGTAGGTATTCAGAGATGTGGCTGTGGCCCGGAATGTTGAGGACCAGTTTGGTGTGGCGTTTTGAACATTCTGTTGTTTCTGGATGGCGCCTGCATAGAGTGCGTTGCCATAGTCGAGTCCGCTGTTGATGAGTGCATAGGTGACTGTTTTTCTGGCCTCAGTGTGGATCCATCTGAAGGTCTTTTGAAGCAGAGGAAGAGAGTGGAAGCATGATGAGGTGATGGTGTTGATCTGGCAGTTCATAGTAAGGGAGGAGTCCAGTATGATGCAGAGTTTTCTAGTGTGGTCTGTGGGTGTGTGAGGGGTTCCTTATGTGGTGGGCCACCATGAGTCTTCCAAAGCGATGAGGACGAGGACTTCGGTCTTGTCCAAGTTGAGCTTGAGACAGCTGTGTCATCCAGGTGGCGACGACTTTCATCCCATTGTATACGTTTTTTCTAGCGATTGTGGGCTCCTTGGTGAGGGAGAAGATCAGCTGGGTGTTGTCAGCATAGGACACAATGTTCAGTCCATGATTCCTGACTATGGCAGCGAGTGGGGCCATGTAGACGTTGAAGAGGGTGGGGCTCAGGGAAGAGCCCAGGAGGACTGCACAGCCGATCTCCGTGGGTGCTGACAGGGACCGAGGTAGTCTGACTCGCTATGTTCTACCAGAGAGAAAGGAACAGATCCAGTCATGGGTTCTGTTGTGGATGCCGGCGTCGTGGAGTCCCGTAAGTAGGGCGTGGTGGGAGATGTGTCGAAGGCTGGCAAGAGGTCCAGGAGGATGAGGGCTGCTGTTGCTCCCTGGCTGAGGAGGCCTCGGATGTCATCGGTGGTGGTGAGGAGGAGGGCAGTCTCAGCTCTGTGGTTGCTTTGAAAGCTGGATTGAGAGGAGTCTAGAACGTGGTTGGCTTCTATGAATTCGGAGAGTTTTGCAATATTGCGGTTTGTCCATTCGGTGGACGGGTTATTCAGCAGGGGGCTGATATCGGCGTGTTTCCAAATGTCAAGGAAGGTGGTGGTCTCGATAGAGCAGTCGAGTTCAGGGGTGATGGTGGCTCTGTGGAAGATGTAGTGCAGGCAGGGGTCTGAGGGTGCTCCAGAGGGAATGCTCTTGATGGTTTTGAGGGAGTCGTCTGTGGTGAGCGAGGCCAGTTGAGCAGGATCTTTTGGGGGAGTCATCACACCCGGTGCTGGCGGGAGTGATGGGTGGGCTTTGGGTGTTGAAGCTGTTGCAGATCTGCGAGATCTTGTGATGGAAGATAGTGCTGAGTTTGTTGCCGAGGTCTTGGGATGGTGCGACATCTATGGTCTCGCGGTTGAGATTGGCGAACTCCATGATGATGGTTAAGAGTTCTTTGCGGTTAGGTGCATTGGCGTGGATTCTTTTTTGGATGGCCATTTTCTTCGTGGTATTGATGAGGATCTGGTGTGCGGTGACAGTGGTTTTGAAGGCTCCGTGGGCTACCGGGGTTTTGTTGTTCCTCCATCTCTCCATGAGCCATCTACAGTTGTGTCTGGGCGCTTTAAGGGTGGCAGTGATCCTACTGGCTTTCTTGGAGTGTTGCTTGCCAATCATTTTCTTGAGGGGCACTAGTGCATTAGAACCATTGGTGGAGGTGACATGCTGATGTATTGGTGTCTATGAATGTCAGTGGTGTGGTTGTGCTGAGGGAGGCAGTGAGATGCTCTTCGGTGATCCTGTTCCAGTTGCGGCCGGGGAACGGTGGTGCGGTGGTGTACAGTGGGTTTGGTGAAGGCAAAATGAACGCAGTCGTGGTCAGTCCAGAGGAGTTTGGAGGTGTGGCTGTAGATGATGTTTTTTCTGACATGGAATATGGGGCAGAGAGTATGTCCTGCTGCCTGGGTCAGAGAAGTGACTAACTGCTTGAGTCCAATGTTGATTAGGTTCTCCAGAAGGGCTTCACTGTTCTGGTTGTTGGGGTTGTCCAGGTGGAAGTTGAGGGTCGCCGAGTAGGATGTAATTGGTAGATGTAAGAGACTAGGATGCGAAGAAGTCAATGATGCTGTCGGTGAAGGGTGGTGGGAGCCAGGAGGTCTGCAGATGAGGGTGCCGCGGAGGGAGGTGTTGGAGTTGGTCTAGACCAAGTGGAGAAGTTCCATGGTTGTTGTTGGGTCATCCGAGTGGGTGGTCAGGCTGTATGCCCGGTAAAATTTCTTCGTTATTATATACGGGGTGACCCACAGAAAGTCCTAGGACCTGGCTATTGAGCGTTACAGATAAGGTGGTCCTAGACGTTAACTCTACACACAATTCTTGATACTATGTTGTACAACCTAATTCCATTCTTATTCCACATGCGAAATGAATCCTGCAATGAAGAATTTTGGAGACAAAAAGGAGAAAACAATAGCCCAAAGTTAAACAAATGTCCAACTCACACAAAACGATGTTTTAAATGTTTTAAAAGTAGAGGAAAAGACTCTACTATTTATTCTAAATAAAATTCCTCATCATGATACAATATACAAATATACAAATTTGGAAAAACAGGGGGTTACCAAAGGGTAAAGGGCATAGAGTGAGAAATTGGTGCTCGTGTGGGATAGAAAAGGACCAAGATGGTCAAGAGACGGTAAATTCCAAATGTTTCTTGAGTCCAAGGTTAAATAATCCTTGGAAAGATTCTGGAGGAGCCTGCCCTCAATGATTATATCGCAAAAAATGTCACTCTTTCTCGCTGTATTACGGCGAACACTTCATCAGTTGCTCTTAATTTCCAAGGGGGTGGGGAACAGGGGCACAAAAGATGCAGGCTCCAGGTAGGGGGAAGGATTGTCGACGTTTCGACCCAAGGATAAGAAGGGCAGTTGATATCCTCAAGAACGGGTCTTCATCAGGACGGGGTGGTGAAGGGAGGGAGCTAAGTTACATTGAATTCATGTAACCCCAGTGGTGTGGGCGGACACCCTTTAATGGTGTGCCATGTGCGAAAAATCAATGGGTTTTTTGAAAGCCGTCCAAACGTGCTCTCTGGTACCTCGCTGTCAGTGGTAGCGGGTGGGTATTGATTAGTTTGTCGAATTCAAATGATTTGCGCTTGTTTTCCCTAGGATAATTTAGTTTGCCAAAGCTTGTTTTAAATAATAAGTCAAAATTATAGATGTCAATAAACTTTTTTCTTTTTTGACAAAGTAAGTGATATTACCCACCAATATATAGGAACTAACAGTCTCTGGTAACTAAAAGTGCCTTTAAATATCAAATTTCAGCCCTATATATTTAAGTGGGTGTGGGAGAAAGTGAAATAAAGTCTTTTAAAGTGAATATTACATAGTCTCAGGTTAAATACTAGGAAATATTTTTTCTTGGGAAATTACTGGAGATGTAAATTAGGAGAAAGTAAAAGATAAAATTACAAAAATTGGCTTTAAGGAGCACTATAAATTTATAGTTTGAAGGCAAAGTTTTAAAACCAGTAGTCGCCCCTATTTTATTGTATATCTCCATGACTTTTCCACAATTCTGACAAATGATTGCGAGTGTTACAGAAGCTATTCACAATTTTTTTCTGGGGTGACTTTAATATGAGAAAGTTGAGAAATGGCTTTTAAAACTTATGAAAAAGGTGGCAAAGTCTCCTGAAATCTGCACAATTTCCTAATGTCTCATTACTTACAACATCTTCTTTCAAATCTGAACAAAGACAGCATTCTATCTGCTGATACAAGATTTGCGACACATTTTATGTAACAAAAAATGTACTTGTGTTACTCAGACAACTGCAGTGTTTTGTTGCTCAAAGCTCTCAAAATGTACCAGATATTACTCCCTTTCCAAAAAAAACTAAAATTTAGACAAATCTCTGTACCCAGGATCCCGCCCAAAAGCACAATATGTAAAGAATGTGGGACCATGGACCTTGTTTCAATAATAAACAATCCCTGTGAAGAACAGTTAAAGAGTATGTGTGAGAGATGGCAGGTCTCAGAGGCAAAACAGAAGGATCTGGCAAGGATTATCGTCACCTGAAGCCTATACAGTTCCAATATGAAAGGAAGCTCTCTAAATCAGCAGGATGCACAAGAACAGTCTGTGCAGCAGAGGACTTGTTGAAAAAATGGCCCTCTGAATGTTCCTCCTATTTTTCTGAACTTCTTTTCGTTGGCCTTAGGATTCTGGGCCATCACCTCGGCTGACCAGTGCTGAAGTGCATGTGCTTTTCTCCTAACCATGGTGACATTGTTGTATATTCAATTGACATATTTAGTTTACTTGTCAGTCCCTTGTAAAGTGGTATACTATATACCCAAGGCCTGTTATCTAAAGGTTACTAGTGGGCCTGCAGCACTGGTTGTGCCACCCACACAAGTAGCCTTTCAAACCTGTTGCAGGTCTGCCATTGAAAGGCCTGTGTGTGCAGTTTACTGCCACTTTGACTTGGCATTTAACAAGTTACCAAGTCTAAAGCTCCCTGTTTATTACACCTACATCACCCCTAAGGTAAGCTTTAGGTAGCCCTAAATGCAGGGTGCTGTGTAACTAAATGGTAGTACAGGTACTTTAGGATTTACATATCCTCGTAGTGACAAACCGGTAACTTAATTTTCACTTCTGTGAGGCCTACTCCTCTACATGGCTAGCATTGGGAATTCCTTAAACCATTTTAAAGCTGTAATTCCTGATTATAAAGGAGTAGCTGAATTATATTTTATATCTTTGGAATGGTAATGATACATCCTCTTTAATGGTAATGTTGGGTTTACCATTACTATTTTAAACATGGCACTTTCAGAAAGTGGGATTTCTCTGCTGTTCCTGTTCTGTGTGCCTGGCAGCATGTCTCCACTACACGTCTGGGGAGGGTGACAGGTACACTTTGTGGATTCCCTCTAGACAGGCCAACACACACAGGAAGGGTCAGTGTGACAGAACTCATCTGCATTCTGATAGCTCTTCCTGGGCAGGAAGAGAGAGTGCAAGCTGACACTTACACCTGAATATGTAGTGCCCTGATTCCCACAAAAGGCTGATTACCCCTTACTGATAGTCTGGAGCCTAAGCTGGAATGAAAGGGAGACCTGCACACTTCAAGACCAGCTTTAAAGTGACCCCCACTTCAAAGTCACATTTGGGTATAGGTACTGGGTCTCTGACCCTCCCAAGATAAGACACTTCTGTATCTACAACTGCACTTTGTCAGAAGGACTGCTGTGCTGCGTAAATAACTTATTGCTGGACAGCTGACTTGTAAGGCCTGCTTTTCTCCTGTGTTGCTCTGCTGCTCTCTGACTCTGCTGAAAGAGAGCTGGACTCTTCCTTTGTCTCCAAGTGTGATCCAAGAGCTTGTTGGCTTGCCTCCGGTTTCTAGAGATTCAGGGATATCAAAGTCTCTTGTGCCTGGTTCAGTGGGAGATACTTGAAACACAGACATCGACACATCTCCTGTCTGTGTGCAGCAGAACTGGCGCATCACCCTGATTGCAGGAGTAAAATTGAAGCTTCACTTTTGCAACCAATGCAGTGCCTTGAGAGCCCAATGCACCTGAACCATGCATCACCACTGCAGCAGCTCAAACAGATTGGCGCATCTCTCGACTGCGTGAAGAAACCCAGGGCATCGTCCTATGGAACCTACACATCTCAGCCTGGTATCTCGCCAGCAGGACTGATCCATCGCCATCACTGTGTAGAGAAGAATCAATACATCTTCGACCTGCGGGGTTGACATCGATGAATTGCACAACACACCTGGCTGTTGCAATATTACAACCAGGAAAGGTACCTTGTTCACCAGGGCTTCAGTGGGTCCTGTGGTCAGCTAGTGCGCCATTGCAATTGGCCCGAATTTTGACTCTGCTTCAGTCCAGCACGACCTCAAGTAACCCCAAAAACGCAATTTGCTTCCAAGTGCTATTTTTCACTTATTCTTTTAAAATTTATATCTTGACTATTAGTTATGGGATTTTTTTCGTTTTGGTCTTGTTTTTTACAGAATATAATAGTCTATTTTTCTAAACCTGTGTGGAGTCTTTTTGTGGTGTTTTGATGTTAATGTGTGTGTGTGAGAGAGCTGCAAAAATACTTTACACATCGCCTAGCTATCAGAGTGTGAGCATAGGTAATCTCCAAGTGTGTGTCTGACTTCTACAGGGTGCATAGTCTAACCATAAGAAGCCCAATTTCTAACAGGACTCCATGATGCATTTTGTATGGAACTGTGAGAGAGCCCAAGAAATGTGTAAATCTATTAACAAACTGATCAAAGAGCCAACTGTGTAAAGAGCCATCACATATGAACTTATACTTTAATGTATTGGAAATAGACTGTACAGAAAATAAAAAAGAACTCTATGGAGGTTTATAAACTGCATAAAAAAAAGTCATGTGGATAAACAGGAATTTATTCGTATTTCACCATCAACAGATATCCTGGAAAGAGTGCCGGAAAACTGCTTTTAACAAATGTTCTGCTACGTGTGCATGGATAAATATAGTTTCAGAAAAGAATGAGCCCATGAAAATTGGAAAATTAACTATTGGTTGGGATGGGTATTGTGCATTGATCTAGATGCAAAACAACCAAGGATTAGCCTGTGAGAATTTGACCTGAAATGCTTTGTCATTACAGTCAATATACTTAGGTCCAGATTTATCAAACTTTCATGCAACACAGCAAGGCACCTTGTTTGACTGCACTACATGTAAGGGAGAAGGCAGGAATGTGCCATACTTAACATTATATGGTGCATTCCTGTCCTCTCCTTGCTCTGGCGCACAATGTGCTGCCTTGCACCAACACAAAACACACAAAATGATGGACCGAATGTTGCACATTGGCAAAACATTCACCCCCAGTCACATATCTGGGTTTAATCCATCGTTATTTTGCTCACCACGCCACCACAGTTCAGACATGGCCATATGCAAATCAGTCTTGACCCTGTGCCTCATGGGAACAGTCCAGCCCGAACTGCCAAGCCATGTCTTCCCTGGACCGGAATCAAGCATCCTAGGACTGGTTTCGGGGTTTCTCCCCTCTTCAGCCAGGATAGCTTGACTCCAGTGGCGTAGCAAGCACGGCACCCACGTCTGGGCATACCCTTCCCACATAGGGCGAACAGCAAAACACACAAGATGATGGACGGAATGTTGCACATTGGCAAAACATTCTCCCCCAGTCACCGATCTGGGTTTAATCCATTGTTATTTTGCTCACTACGCCACCCCAGTTCAGACATGGCAGTTTGGGCTGGACTGTTCCCACAAGGAACAGGGTCAAGACTGATTTGCATATGGCTGGGTCCATTCTGTGGTGGTGTGGTGAGCAAAAGAATGATAGATTAAAACCCCGATCCTTGTGACTGGGAGTGAATGTTTGCATTGTCCAACATTCCGTACATCAACTGTTTCATTTGCATATGTTGCCCTAAGTGGGAAGGGTATGCCCAGAGGTGAGTCCCGTGCTCACTACACCACTGGATTCAAGCTAGCCTGGCTGATGAAGGGTGATGCCCTGAAACCGGTCCCAGGATGCTTGTTTATGGTCCAGGGAGGACCTGGCTTGGCAGTTCAGGCTGGACTGTTCCCACAAGGAACAGGGTCAAGACTGATTTGCATATGGCTGGGTCCAAACTGGGGTGGTGTGGTGAGCAGAAGAACGATGGATTAAACCCAGATCCTTGAGATTGGTGGTGAACGTTTGCATTGTCCAACATGCCATCCATCAACTGTTTCATTTGAATATGTTGCACCAACACAGGCACCCTTGTGCCGTAATGCTAGAGTGCCTACGTTGTAGGCAAGATTGCTTTTGTGCAGGAAGGCACTCCTTCTGGCACTAAAAGAATCATCTGAGGCTTTTTCTTCTTTCTATTTGATCTGCAGAATTCAGCACACATAGAAAGATGAAAAAACTAGGGGTGGGCGAAATATTCTGTTCTGCCTGAAAAAATGGGTGAAATTTTGGCGACTCCGCATTACTCTAGTAACACAGAGTTGCAGACAAATTGTGCCAATTGCCACACAGTGGAATTTTGCTTCTCACATGATTGACAAAACAGTAGGTTGGAGAGAACAAACAAGATTTCCCATCCTCCTAGCATGATTTTTGATTGCTATGAGGCCACCCAGTGTGATTTTTCCAGTGTAGGCTATTGTGGGCAGTAGTGCCAGTTCGTGGTCAGAAGGCTGCTGCTCAAGTAGCTAATCTAGTCGAGCAGCAGCAAAATCAAGTTGAGTAGCTGCGCCCTCAATCGTTCCTTGTGGTGCCATCCATGATGATTTTTCAGTTCAGAACATGCTCTTGGAGCTCAATCACAGGGCCAGCAGCACAAAGTGCCTATTTCCTTCCATTGGTAGAACTCTGTGGAATCTTGCAGAGTATTTTGTAATTCAGCAGAATTCCATGGAGTCAAATTCTGTGGGTTCTGCACACTCCTATAAAAAATGAGGAGAAATAAGCCTATTTCGTAGCATTTTGCACCTTCCCAGGTTTATCACGGATGTTAAAAAACCTGGGAATATGCCAAAATCCATGGGTGTATGCGCGGGAACATCCACGCTCCATCTATGAAACACCTCACTGGCACAGAGCAGCGCAAGCCAGTGATTTCCATTGCCTTGCGTTACTCCAGATCAACCAATCACCCCAGAGCCACCAAGGTGACCTTTAGTGGTACCTTGTGTGACACAAGGGCAATGCACTGTGATAAATCTGCCAATCAATATGTGTACTCATGCTTATATACCCAGTGGAAATATTTAACCCCCTATGGATATTACGCACTACTATCCCTTTTCTCCTCCTTACCCTCAAAGACTATATTTTCTCACCACTGTCTAAAAGAAATTCGATAAAAAATTATTGAAATTGAAACATTGCATACAAATTGGAAAACTGATTAAGCTTAACATTTGAATATAATTTCAAGAAGACACTTGCTCTGGCAAAGTAATGATTTGGTTAGATTTCAACTCTAATCTCTTCTGGTGAATAATCCCTCAGTATCTCTTCCCACCCCTGAGACAGTGTTGAGATCTCTGATTATACACGGTGTGACTCACCCGACTTCCTAGGGATGGATGTACAAGATGCATCTCTACAAAAGGCCCAAAGAAATGGTTGGAGTGACGACCCATTGATTAGTCGCTACGGAGACGATGAGAACAATGGTGCTGATGAGGTTGAGGAGTAACCCGGACACTTTCAGAGCAATCATGATCAATGGATGAAGTTCACTGTTCTCTTCACTGGGCACCTGTAAAAAAACATATGGATTATTAAAGACATGTAGGGAGCGCTCCTGGTGCTGCAAAGGATTAAACTGGGAATGTTCTCTAGCAGGATTGTTAGACCTGGCACCATTGGCGTGGGTCTCCCATTTTTTGTGTTGCCTCATGTATTTTTGCTGGTGTTGGATGCTTTGGGCACTGTGCCACTGCTATCCAGTGCCACAGTGCAAGTGCTCCCTGTTGTAAATTGCTGTATGGATTAGTGGTTCCATGTTTGTCTATTTTGGTTTACTTGTCTAGTGCACTGAGTGTGCCGGGGTGTGTAATCCAAATGCTGCTGGTGGGCCTGCAGCACTAGTTGTGCCACCCACAGAAGCAGCCTTGTAAAATGTGTCTAATGTCTGCCATTGCAGTTTGGTACTGTCATGCTGACTGGGCAAGTGCACCCACTTGCCAGTCCCTAAACCTTCCCTTTTCTTCATATCAGTCACCCCTATGGTAGGCCCAATGGCAGGGTGCATTGTAAGTATAAGTTAGGACAATCATTGATGTGTGTGGCATGTGCTAATAGTGAATTACAGCCATTTTCATTTTTCACTGTTGCAAGGCTACCTGTTCTCCATAGGCCAGAATGGGCTGTTAGAATTGTTACCTTTTATAATCCTAACAGGCTCAGAGAACATGGTAGAAATTCGAGTTTGGTATGCCCGAACTCAGAATAATAAAATACATCTTTTAGTGAAGTTTATTTTAATATTCTGTGTTTGCAAATACAACTTTTCGAAAGTAGGTCTTTGCTTGTCTAACCATTCAAACCTGCCTCCGCTAGGATGTGTGTTCCTCGGTCTGTTTTCTGTGAGTGACAGGGCTGGGGAATTCCAGGAGGCAGGCTGAGTCACCCAGTGGTGAATAGAGATCTGCATCTAGATGGGAGGGAGGAGTGCACCTGAACTCTGAATAGGGCTGTGCCTGCCTTCCACAATGCTGGCTCCACCCCCTGGGGAGCAGATGATGTCTCTCCCCTGCACACTGAAAGAAGAGAAGGAGTCCTGTCAACAAAGTGCTCCAGGACTATACTTGCCACAAAGCTGGCTCCACCTCCTGTGGGACGTCTGATGTTTCTGCCCTTCACTGTGAAAGGAAAGGAGAAGTCTGGTAAACAAAGTACTCAGGAACTGGTTTGGACTAGGCACAGGTCCCATCTCCCCTCAGAGAACAAAGGGTTTTGGGGTATAAATATTGGGACCCTGCTCCCATGAAATTGGATCACTTTGGACTACAAGGAGAGACTATTCCCAAGCTGAAGTGCTGCTTGGGGGATTGGCCTGCAGTGGTTGCCTTACTGCCAAAGGAAGGAGAAAGGAACTTTGTGTACTTTGCCTTCAACTTGTGAAGGATCTCCAAGGGCTTGAAAAAGAGCTTGCCTCCTGCTGAAGTCTCGGGGACAAAAGACTTCACCCCCAGCTCCCCAGAGTTCTTTTGGAAGTGCCTGCTGCTGTTTTGGGCCTTCTGAGGAACTGCGTGTCGCAAGGAGTTGGAAGCGGGACTCAACGAGAAGGAGCGTGTCCCCATCGCTGTGCCTGCCGTCGCAACTCTGGAGAAAGGAGGGTGTCGCCGCTGGAAGTGTCGCACTGTACCGCATCGACCAAGAGCACCTCACATTTCCCAAGTAGTGCGCCGCCATCGGAGCTGCTGCCATTGCATCTTGGATGTCGCCGCTGTAGTTGTCGCATCCAGCGGATGCTTCACGCATCTTGGGAGAAGAGCGTCGCTGTTGGAGCTGCTGCCGTTGCATCTTTGATGTCGCTGCTGTAGTGCGCTGTAGAACTGGTCGCATCCCCAAGAAGCGTGCCGCATCTGGAAGATCTTCACGTCTTTATTTCTTTGCACCTGAGATTTGCCGCATTTCCATCGCTGCGACATTACTTGTCGTGGAAGCGCAATGCAACTCAAGGTACATTGACAGAGAGTGTTGCATCTAAGAACTGAACTAAACTAAGCTTAAATCTACCATTTTAAAGTGATCATAGTGTGTATTTTTGTCGTTTATGTATGTGGTAACAACTGCTTAACTTACCACGCCTCTGAAGTAAAGCCTTGCTGCTCGCGCCACGCAACCTAGCGGGAGAGCAGGGGTTATTTTAAGAGTGTAATCCCCCTTACCCTGATTAGAGGAGAGGGTCCCTATTTGTCACAAGTACCTACCTGTGCCAACTAGAGACCCCCAAATTCAACAAGGGTTATCTGTGGACCTACTTCCAGAGCCTTGGTCACCTAACTTAGAATCAAAATTTCTTTCGGTTTACGTAGTTTTATTCCACAATCTAGTAGATTGTAAAATACTATGAAGAGCTTATGGCGCCCTACTTAATTATTATGAGATACTCTACCTTTTACCAAAATAATATATTAATGGTGTTGATCGGATTTGAAATTAGTAATCATAGTGAATAGTGTCTTTCCATGACAACTCATCTCTTTGGTGCTCTCACAATGATATAGTGAGAAGTGTATATTAACAAGCATTGACAAAGCCACTGGTTTGACTTGTGTGCAGCACATATGCACATTTATACAGCCACACAACATGTCCAGATTGACGAAGATGACACATGCAAATATGCGGAGCTACACACCTACTTTTTTTCATGTTCACACAGACTAGCAATGGCACAGACAATCCCTCTATACAGACCTACAAAAGCCCAAACTACCTGCAATGCACTCACCCATGCACACATACCACAAGACATGTATTATGCTACGTTAGTCTGGGTGTTGTGTGTTACATGCTAATCTAATGTCTTCTCAAATGAGTGACTATTACAAGAATTTGGAAAGGAGGGAAGAAGGGCCCTTGTGAGTGAAATAGCTTCGAAATATAGTCATAAGCCAGCCCTTTTTTTTTTTCTTTAAACACATTTTTATTGGGGTTTTTGCAGATTATGTAATACAGTTGCTGTTGTGCAGCTCTTGTGCAACTGTTTTTTAGGTTCAACAACAATTGATGTTTAAACTATTTTGTTGTTGCAATTAAGATATAGCAAATTTCTATTATCCGACTCAGCCTCAACATTCGGCCTCGTGAGTTTTGATGCGACTTTTTATCACATGGCAAAAAGGAGAAATCAATCCAAAAAGACTCCCCAACTTCCGCTCCCTCTCCCTCCCCTCTCGGATGCCTGCCTGTCCTATTGCCTGATCCGTTTATGAACCTTTCTTGCTTCCTGTGTCTTCGGATGGGTCTGTCGGGTCGGAGGCTTCTGTTAATCGTAATAATCTGAGGTATTGAGGGCAGGTAAATTCAGTGAATTCCTGCAAGGGAAGTGTAAGGAATGGATTCCATATTTCCAGGAAAGTGTCTCCTTCCAACTTCGCAGCTAATGAAAGGAGCTCCATACCCAATAGACCCCAGATCCAGTGTAGCCAGTTAAGCCCAGTTGGAATGTTATCGGCGCCCCAGAGCGCTAGTATAGCTTGGTGTGCTGCTCGAAGTGCTAGGGTTATCTGCCTGCCTCTTCGTGACTTGAGCGGGTAGGTGAGTGGATTGGGAAGGCCTAGGATAATATAAGAAGGGAATCTCGGAAGCTGGGTAGAGAAGTGTGTGTATATTTCTGTTAGAATCCCCTCCCAGAAGTGTGCTAATTTTGGGCAGTCCCAAAGTATGCGTGCCCTCCTCTGTGAGACATCTCCAACACTTGCTATCCTGTGCGGGGTCTATTTTATGTAAATAAGTTGGGGGTTAGATACAAATAAGAAACTGTTTCCACTGCTGTTTCGGTGCTTGAAGTGTTGAGGGATGATTGTCGAGCTGTGTAATTATTGTCTCCACTCCTTCTGGGTCAAATATCTACCCAGTTCCCGCTCCCAGCATTGTTCAGCTGCCAATTTTGTCTCCACCTCTGGGCCCATTACAATTTTGTACAAATCCATGACTAATCGCTTATCTGGGGTTCTACTAAAAATCAATTTCTCAAAGATGGTTAGATGTCTTTGTGCTGCTTCTCTAATTCCTTGATTCATAGCCCAATGTCTAATTTGTGTGTAGTGAAATCAGTCTTCCTCTGGGAGTATGCGGTCTGCTCTCAGGGAACTGAATGGGATGGGACGGTCTACATCAAATGGATGCACTCCGGTTTCTGCCCAGCCTCAAATTCCCTGTGTTTCAGTCCAGCTGTGAAAGCCGGTTTCTCCACAATAGGGGTCAGGGCAGACGGATACCATGTATGGCCCTGATCGTCCCTGAGTCCCAAACCTTGAGAGTAGGGGCAGTGATAGCAGAGAGATAGACGCTGGGTGCACGACTAGTCTTGTATAAGGAGGGGTCTTCCATATTGAGGAGCCCAGCCTATAAATAAACAGCCACGTTTTCTCTGACTACAGCCGGGACAATTCAGACAAGAATCTAAGCTGGGCTGCCTCCTGGAAGTGGGTGACTATGGATTGGATTACCAGGCCTCCCCCTCCCGGATCTCTAACACTGATCTCCCTTCGCATTCGAGGCCTTGTTTGCCCATGTAAAAGAGTGGAAAAGAGGCAGGGTCAAGAATATATACAATATTCTCGGCAAAGCTGTCATTTTCAGGGCTGCGATTCGCCCCAGCCATGACAGTGTGGCCAGGTCTGCTTTCGTTTTACTCACTAGGGGCCAGATGTAGGTAATCCCCGATTACCGATTCTTAAATACCGAATCAGTAATCGGGATGTAGGTATATTTACCGAATTAATTACCGAATCGGTATGATTCGGTAATTAATAAAATCGGTATTTACCGAGTCTGTAACTGCCATTGTTTCCTATGGGCCTTGAGGCCCGTAGGAATCAATGTTAATTACCGAATCGGTATATACCGATTCGGTAATTGGAGGAAATATTGAAGGTTGGCAGGGTGTCACTTTGACACCCTGTTGCACCCCTCAATTGTGCATGGGTGCACATGTTGCTGAGATACATGCCCTTAGGGCATGTATGTCTGCAACATGGCACTGTGTAAAAAGCAAATAAAATGCTTTTTAAATGGTTTTCTAAATTTACCACCAACTACTAGTTGGTGGTAAATTAACAATTCTTAAACCTTAGTAAATGTAAATGTACATGTATTTATATAGCGCATATCACCCACATCGCAGGCATCTAAGCGCTTGCTTAGGGAACCCGTCCTGGTATTCCCCTGTGAGATAACCCAGGCAGGGTATCCACAAGGTGAAAGCCAGGCATCCCGCCGCGAGGGGCCGTTGTGGAGATTAAGCAAGCTATTGCCCAGAGTCGCAGAGTGTGAACCCGTGAGTCGAGTAGGCACCGGAGCGAGAATTATCGAGTCCGTGGAATTATTGAGCCCAAGCCCCGTCGAGTCGGGGAATTGAACCCTGGTCCAGGGCCGATCTCAGCTTCCGGGTCTGCCGCCTCTAACCCCTGAGCCACACTTCTCCACAACTGAAAACAGTGCTACCTACATCTGAAATTACAGAATCGGTAATTTTACCGATTTGGTAAAATTACAGAATCAATAAAATTACTGATTCGGTAATTTTACATGCCCCTACATACCAATGTCCAAATACCGGTCGGAAACGGCCGAAAATCGGTATTTTCGGCCGTTTCAGACCGGTATTTGGACACCTAGATCTGGCCCTAGGTCTTTATAGCTTATTTTTGTAGTTTCTCGTTTCGTTGGTGCTAGGCGAATCCCCAGGTACGCAACGGTTGATTACCACGTGATCGAGTGTGTAAGGTGAATTTGCATCTTTGGAGCCACCAACAAGCTCAATGCCTGTGATTTAGATAATGTTGAACAAAGACAGGTTGCTATATCTGTTCCTTTAACAGAGCATATACTAATAGGTCTATATCTGGAAACAATATAGCCCTTAGAAACTACAATCGATGGCTCCGAAAAAGTGTCGACACTTTTTCTGACCCAGCCAGTTCCGCCGGAGCTCGCCGTTTTCTGTATATTGATCTTCAGTAAATATTCACTATATTGTTCATGTACCACATGATAAATGATCTGTATTAATGAAATTATAGATTTGATGTGTTTAGCGTTATTACTATGCAATAATATTGTTTTACTATGCTTTGAATTTTAAACATAATTGTATTAACGTTTTTTTACTGTGGACTGATCAAATTGAATTGTGATTTTTGTCTTACAATTTCGTGACATGATTTGTTTTCAGACTTGTCATATAAGTAATAAATGATACAAAGATATTCTCATTTTTAACAAAATGAATGGCATTTTTTGTCTTCTTTATTGTGATTTGAAAGGAATTGCCTTGTGTTCACCCATTAATGTATTTTATTTGTAGTTTCTAAGGGCTATATTGTTTCCACATATAGTGGACCTATTACTACATTCTCCACTGAGGGAACAGATATAACAACCTGTCTTTGTTCAACATTACAGGTGCATATTTAGGCAATTTTTGTGGATTTTTAAATACAATTATTTTGTCTTCTAAAGAAAAGGAAGTACTCCGTGTTCTTGGTTTATATACCATGTCCCTTTTCTATACAAAAGGGTAACTCTTGAGATTGTACTATATTTATTGTATGCACGGTCTGCTCTACCTCCCTAGTGCCCCAAAGTGGTCCAAACGTGCATATGATAGGTGTGCATGTGAATAAAATGTATAGGGGCATATCATCAAGACAGGCAATACAACTATTGCAGCTTTAGCGGCAGAAAACTGCCTTTAAACCGGCGATAATTGGCTTGATAATATGCTCTATGGAATTCCAATTGAAGCCCATGTTAGATGTCCTTCACGTTTAACATGGGCTTCAATTGGAATTCCATAGAGCATATTATCAAGCCAATTATTGCTGCTTGAGCTGCAGTTTTCTGCCGCTAAAGCGGCGATAATTTTAATGTCTGTCTTGATAATATGCCCCATAGTTTGTCTCAGAGTGGGACTCTCTTCAACGGGCTCTCATTCCTACTTCCTGTAACCACCGTGCACCTTCTTCTCTGATCACCCCAGTCCCTCCCTGCCTCTGTGTCGAGCGATCTAGGTCATTATTATATACCAAGTTCAGGTCTCCTCCTAGCAATATCCAGTTATCCTGAGTCTACAACACCTCCCTCACTGCACCCTTTCGTTAGGAGCGTACATAGATCCCACCAATAGCGTGTTTGTGCCGATGTGAATGTGGTATCCCCTGAGGCGGGCCCTGATCTCTGCTACTTTTGCTCCTAATTTCCCTTGAAAAGACTGAGAGAACAGTATGGCTACCCTTGCAGCATTGTGAGTTAGGGAGGAGGAAGATTGTTGTGGAAAAGCTCTACTCTTGAGTCTATGCCAGTCCCCTGCAGTAAATGTGTTTCCTGTAGGAGGCATATATCTGCTTTTGTGTTTGAGGTAAGAAAGGATTGCCTTCCTCTTTATCGGGTTATTCAGCCCTTTAACATTGAGTGTAATGACCTGCAGAGTTTGTGAATCTGCAATCATATATGTATATACTTGGAGAGAGTCTTGTACCCCACATAGCAAGCCTCCATCCTTCGTCTTCTGCCCAAGAAGGTATATTCGGACTGAAATGCAGGAGTGTAAACAAACTATTTAGCAAGCCCCCGAAAACAACACCCAAAACTAAACCTATTTTAAACCAAAGTCTCTGGGTTGGGAACAACAGTTGGTTTGCCGTCCCCTTTACCAGCAAGAAAATCTATGACTTGGGGATGGTGTGGTACATCCTATTGTCCTCTGCGCAGACCCAGACCCCCCGTCCACCTGTTCTGCTTGCTGGGTCAACTCAGGCCAGATAGTTGCTACACGTGTCCTCTGTCAGCTTGGCCAGGAGCACCTTCCTTTCAGGCATCATAGTTTTGGGGTCCGGACCAGATCCTTTACTTTCCACTGGTATTTTCTTCCATCGCTCTCTGTTGTCTTGCCTTCAGAAACAAAGGGGACATTCAGCCAGGGATGGACTTGAAGTTCTATTTGTAAGAGATCTGGTGCTTCCATGAGGGAACAGAGCTGTTGGATTGGGCCCTGCCACTTGAAAATGAGACGGAAGCGGTGGCCCCAAGAATAAGGCACTTTCTGGTCGGGGGAAAGCTACTGATTGGCTGGAACTCCTCTCGTTTTAAGAGTGTGGAGACTGCAAGATCTTGATACAAATGGATTATATGTCCTTGGAATTGAATATTGGGTTGCTCACGGACCTTTTTCAAGATTGCTTCTTAGAGTTAAAAGTTATGTACACATGTGGGAATGTCTGAAGTCCTTGCTCTCCCTAAGCTCCACCTCTCCACTCTGTGGGTTCTGTCTAAGCGAATGGCCATGCTGAAGTGCCTCCGAGGATATGTCTAAATAGCTCAACATATGTCTCAATGTGATCCCCTTCTGTGACCCAAGGGGCTCTGCTGATGTGAATGTTGTTTCTCCAAGAAGGGTTTTCTAAATCATCCACATGAACTTGGAGGTCAAATTGTTGTTCTGATAGCCTGATTATTTCCAGTTGCAGTTGTTGGATCTCTTCATCCAGTGATGTGCCCTGCTCCTCTAAGGTGTCCACTCTCTGACCAATGTCCGTCACCTCTTTGCAGGCCGTCTGTAGTTTGCTTAATAAGTCCAGCTTGAACGCTAGTAGATCTTCCTTGAGCCTTAACAATAGAACTTCAAGGTATGGGCGGATAATGGAGCCTCCAGATTTTTCAACTTGGGGAGGAGGCTCTGCTTTGTCATCAATTGGTCCAGCTTTCCTGTGCCCCCCGTGTTTTTGCAAACATGTCCTTTATGGAGACCCCTGTTTTGTTCTTCCAGTCGCCATCTTGTCATGTGCCGACCTCTATCCTGTAATATTTTTTACTAGCTTTCAGCTCTGACCCTTGAGTTGGGATGGTATTAGTTTTCATTGGGAGGCTCCGCTGTTCCAGCCAACTTCCGGTTGTTGCTAAGGACTCCCAATATGGCTCTCACTTCAAGCTTTTCATCTCTCTCAGTGCCCTTCGTAGTTGGTGTCTCGCCTCAGCTTTCTGCAGACAGAAATCCTGTTGCCGTCCAGTCTTTGGCCTCCCTTTTTCCACAGGTCTAACTTGGCGATTGGGGCCTGTTCTCCAATATATTGATTCCGGTGCTTCCGTCCTATCTGACAGGGGTGCGACCTAGTACCCCCGGTGTAGTTGCTCTCCCTCCTCTTGTATCTGTTCCAGCGCTGTAGCTCTCCTTGAGCTTCTCTTTGTGTACGGCCGGTCCCCTCTTCCCGTGTCCTTGTGGTGTGTTGGGCCTTCAATAGGGTTTTCTTTTGGGAGGGGGGAGCACTCCACGTGGACTCCCACTACAGCAGCCCTGGACCAGCACTTATAGGTGTGCGGTGTGGTGAGGGTGTTTGGCTCCCCCAGTCCTCCTGTGCTGCTGCCACTCTTTTGGGCCTCCTCTCGCTTCTATCAGGGCCCGAAGTACAGTGAGGGTGAAGACTGTGCCAATCTGGGGCTTCGTTGCTGCTCCTGGGGTGTCCCTTGTCCTGCCCTGGTACTGTCTCTGCTAGAAGTCCTTCCTACTATCTTCCTGGCTTGTGATGGGGTGGGTGTGATAGTTCAGATGCCCCCTGAGTTTACCTTACCAGGCACGCTGGGGCCCGGACTGCAATGGGAGAAAGGCCTTCATCTCTCCTTGTAGCCACTGCAGTATCTGGCCTATCTCTCCCTACTCCGCCTGCTCTACCACGTGGTGACTCATCTGCGCTCCTCTCGGGCATTCGCTCGCAGGGTCCTGTTGCATGCCTCTCTCCCCTCCCTGTATTGCGGCAGTGTACCTGTGCATTCGCAGTGACGCAGTCTCCGGAAGCCGGCCTCATCCGTCTTCAGTCGCTCGAGGCTCTGAAGACTGTCTCCTGCAGGGTCCGCCTTGCTTTGATTCCGTATCGGGTCCAGCTCCTCGCCTGCAGAGTCCGTTGGCTAGCCCGGCTTCTGCCTTCACTTCCGTCCGGGGACTTCTGTGTCAAGGATCAGGCCTTCCAACTATGCCCCCTCCCTGGCTCTATCTCGAGCATCACAGAACATATGTAAAAAGTATGCTCCCTGTTTGCCACATCTGAGACAAGCTGATCAGCCGCATGGAAGTACCTCATAATGCGCTCTTGGGTGAAGTACAATCTGTGGAGGACATAGTAATTGATAAGCGTGAACATGCACATTTCTTGATACCTTCAGGGTTCTTTCAAGGATATTGTCCCATTGTTTAGCCTCAATAGGGTTTCGCAGGATTTCCTCCCTCTGCAAGCGCAGGTACTCTAGTGGGCACTGATGGTCCTCTCGTATCACCCTATGCAAGCACGAGACTGCCTTTATGGTGCACGCAGAAAGCTATAAAATGGTAGCTGCGATGTGCACTTGGTTCAGATGAGCCAGTGCCCTAGTGGTTTTTCAGCGCAGTAGTAATCGCCCTGTGGAGGCGGAAGTGGCCCTGCGGCCAATCAAATTCCGCCCTAAACCCCTTGAATGGGAGTCATAAGCCAGCCCTATGCATCTGACTGAGGATGAAGCCCTAACGGAAAATAGGGTTCCAGAGAGGGCAAGCCACATCAAAAGAAGGTAGAAGGTATAACTGTATCAAGGGAAATCAAACAGTGTAAGCATCAGGCCTGAGCTTTGAAGGAGAGTTAGGACTCAGAGACTGTTAGTGAGATGCCAGGATAAACCAGCTAAAATGGTGCCACAAACCAATACACAGAGACTGACCGATAGACAACAAACCTACAGAGTTCTGGACTGAATACAGACAGTACACAAACGTGCACACAGGGAGGGACAGGGGGTTTGCCCACTGTGCCCCCTTGTGGTTCTGTTTGCATAAGAACTCCTGTCTGCAGCACTACACTGGACTAACGATATTAATGTGTTAAACCTGACAGCTTTTGCATGGTATTCCCCAAACATTTTGCTTCCACTCCCTAACTTTTACTCAACTCGTTTTTGTTGGCATTAGGACTCTGCTTTTTACCCCTGCTAACCAGCACTAAAGTGCTTGTGATCTCCCCTTAAAACACGGTAACTCTGGCTTACACCTAATTGGCATATTTAACTTGTAAGTCCCTAGTAAATGGCACTCAGTGTATACTGGGCCTGTAAATTACATGCTACAAGTGAACAGCAGCATTTATTGTGCCACCCACTAAAATAGCAATACAAAACATGCCTCAGGGTTGCCACTGCAGCCTCGTGTGCAGTTTTAAGCTACCATTTCAACCTGGCAAAACAAACCTTTTGCTAGGTTCAAATATTTTTTTAAACTACAAGTCGCCCTTAAGGAAGGCCTTGTTCATCCATAGAGAAGAGGGCATAGTATTCAAAAAGTAGGTATGTGTGTTTAAGTTTTTCATGTCCTGCCAGTAAAATAACCCCTAAAGTTGTTTTTCGCTGTTGTAAAGTCTATCTCAACCATAGACTAACACTGAAATATCTTGTTGCGTTTAAAAAGTGCTATATAGTTAGAGATTTGCTGTCTTAATTCAATTAATTCAAATGAATTGTGGTTTAAACTCCTGTTTAATCATAGGGTTGAATTTTAAATTACAATTTTGAAGATGTCACTTTTAGAAAGCTGACACTTTCTAGTCCAAACCAACTTTGCCTTTCCTCAAGTGTACTAGGGCCCAAGTCTTTGTATACATTTGCTATTGGGGTTTGGATATTGCTTCCAGACAGTGAGACAAAGTAAACCTAGGTGTGAGAGGAGAGGGTCTTCCTAACAGGATGACTGGGGAGGACCTGTACCCTGCCCAGATTACATTCCAAAGGGCCCTACCTGCAGCACAAACAAAGCAACCTGACACCAGGCCTGTCCTGCCTTTTGTCACCTGTGACAGTTTGGAGCCTGAACTAGGAAAGGGGAAGAACTCACCAGTACCAGCTGTGAGAGGTATATCAAGGACTTTCCCCACACAAAGGCTGGCACTAGGTATAAACAAGCATTAGAAATGCAATCAGTCTCATTTGTTGGAGTTAGAGCTACTGGCATTGTAAATGGCAATGTCTTTTACATATGTGTAATGAAGTATATGTATGTGGTGTGTAGTGGAATGGTATGGGTTGGATTGAATTAGTTAGTTGAGTAATTGGGTGGCGTGGTATTTATATGGTATTTAGTGTACTGGAATTATGTGAAGTGGGATTGTGTGTTTTGGAGTGTATTTATGCAGAATGTTATTTTGTGTTGTGGAGTAGTATGCAGTGGAGTTTAATTATGTGGTATGCTGTTGAATTTTGTGGCACAATGTGGAATTGTGTGGTGTGGGCTGGATGTATGTGTTGTGTTGTGTAATTGTGTTGAGTTCAATTATGTGGTTTGGTGTTAAATTATGTGTTGTGGACTGGAATTGTGTGGGGTTGAATTGTGTGGCCTAGAACTGTGTGGATAGCTTTGCATTTTTGCTGATGAAAAAGAACAAATAAGAAGGAGGTATGCTCCAGATCTCGGTGTTAAAAAAAAAAAGAAATAGTTAGAGATATTAGCGCTGTAAATGTAAGTGTCTCTTACCTATGTGATATGGATTGGAGAGGATGTATGCGGTGTGAAATGGAACTATGTGGGTTGGAATTTAGTTATGGCATTGTGTGACATGAAATGGTGTGGATTTGTGTAGTGGAATTATGTGGTATGTGGCATGGTGTGCAGTTGTATGTGGAATTGTATTTTGATTAAGTGGAATGTTATGTAGTGGAATTTATTTATGTGATAGTGAGATTGAATTTTGTAGTATGACCTTGAATTATGTGTTGTACATTGGATATATGTGGCGTGTAGTTAAATTGTTTTGTGGAGTGGACTATTGTGATTTAGTGTTGAATTAAGTGGTGTGGAATAGATTTGTATGAAGTTGAATAGTGTGGCACGGAACAGTGTGGTGTTTAGTGAAATTATGTTGAGTGGCATTATGTAGCATGGTGTGGAGTTTATTTATGCAGATTATTGCTATGTGGCATAGAGTGGATTTATGAGGGGGGTATTTATGTGGTATTAATGTGAAAAACCAGATAAAATATACAAATGTAGTAATGCAACATTATTGTACGGAAAAAAGGTTGGTTCATTTATCCGGCAAATTAATGGAGTAAAACCCATTCAAATCCTACTGCAATTTAGGCAAAAGTCATGGAACTATGCCTTATATGAAGTTGCCACAAATATAGTTAACACAGTATACGTGTCAAACATCAAAGTAAGAACAAAGCTTCTTGAACTAACGTGACAATATGGCTCAGATTACAACAGCTGCTGCCAGCAATAATATTACAGTGTGAGGTGTTAAGAGTAGGTTTTAAAGTAAGGACAAGGAGAGTTAGAGGTATTAGCATTGTAAATGCAAATGTCTTTTACCTAAGTGTTATGGAGTGTTGTGGATGAATGTGGTGTGTTGTGTAATTATGCTTTTTCCTTTGGAATTGTTAGTTGTGGAATTGTGGAGTGGATTTGTGTAATATGTGGCACGGTGTGCAGTTGAATTATGTGGATAGTAATTACAGTCCCTTCAAGTGTATTGGAGGTATGTTTAGTGGAATTGTGTGTTATGGGGTGTAATCATGTGAAATATTATTTTGTGTTGAGGAGTGTTATGTAGTGGATTTTAAATATGTGGTGTTTTGTAGAATTTTGTGGTATGATGTGTGATTATGTGGTGTGTTTTAGATGTATGTTGTGTGTTATGTAGTTGTGCTGTTGATTAGAATTATGTGGTTTGTTGTTAAATTATGTGGTGTGGAATGGAGATGTGTTAAGTTGAATTGTTAGGCGTGGAGTTAAATTATGCTGATGAAATTATGTGGCATGGTGCGGAGTGTGTCACGAGCCCCATAGGGACATTGTTTTCTTCACTAACTTAGCATGGGCACGCTGCAGCTTGCCTGCTTCTTTGCACACGTTGCTATACGTCTTTATTTTGTGCAATAATTTCTAAGGCTGCTTTCACATGAGAATTCATTGCTGTGTTCACTCTCTGCATGTTCCTGGGATTTAGACTGAACATAATGTGCAAGGTCGAACAATGCCCCTTGTTATTTTGTTCTGGCCAGGCCTTAGCCAAAACATACTGATGCAGCTGTTTAGACAGCATACTTGGGTTTTTAGTGGGACACAGGAATAGGTGACGCACTTGGAGAGGGACCTTTCCAGGGAAAAGAGCGGGACAGCACCTATGATGTAGATCTGCCATCTATAGGCTAAGGTATGTGGTCTGGTGACAAAACCAAGAGATCTTCTAATATATAATTATACTATTTCCTAGCAAGGGGAGGGAGGTTAGGGTCTATTGTCTTTACATGAAGACATTTCCCTTCATGATTTATGGAGATGTAGTAGCTGCTATGCAGACTATTTGGATTATGTATTTTCCTACTTGTTGTGGCACGTATTCTCCATGTTCGGGCACGTTAGTTAAAATAAATATTTTAAACTGTTTTGTGTCTCTGTCAGATCTTATTTTGGACAAGTACAAGAGTGCGAGCGAAAAGGTTTGTCTTGATACCGTTTTGCTGGTTTGTCCTTTTCTGTTTTTATTATGGCAGTCGCTATTGCGGCCACTAACCACGTGGCGGTGACAGCATTCTTGACTCAACGTGGAGTCCCCAATGTGGGGGTGTCCTTTACCTTTGTTGTCAAGGCTGACATGACTCACCGCTTAGAGGGCCTTTACTCTTTTGTTACATTTCCGGCAGTAAATGTCATGGTACTTATAGAGCGCACTATTACCAGATGGTCACCTTGCGGTGTCGCCTATTTGGCTTCCTGGTGCTGATACTCATACCGCTGTGGAACCCCTCCTGACTTTCCCTGTGAAGTGTCCACTCCTGGGCACCCCCAATGTGAAGCCAGGCTGTTGGGGCCGGTGTGGAGGCAAAGCAAGCTATTGCCCAGAGTTGCAGCGTGGGGCTTGTGATTAGAATAGGCACCGAGGCGAGAATTAACAGGTCCAAGGAAATTGAGCCCGAGACCCCGCCGAGGCGGGAATCGAACCCTGGTCCCGGGCTAGAACTCTGCATCAGGGTCTGCCGATCTAACCATTGAGCCACACTCCTCCACAGGATGGAAATTAATTTATTTTGTGAATATACAGCAGCCGCCATGCCGCGGGGTTATCGCCCTTTTGCATTACTCAAAGTTCTGTTGATGGCCTGGGAGCATACCATCTGGTTTATTAGCGGCCTTCCTCACCCTGTTTCTGTTGTCCAGTTAGGCCCCTTATCAGTCGACGGTGCCACTTGGCCCATTTTGGCGGGTTTTACACCACATTCAAATTATCTTTTTTTTTTAAATGTCTTTATTAAGTTTTTCCAATTACAAAAAAAAAAACACCCTCCCTCCCCTCCCCTAGTCAGACAGGTTCAGCAAAGAAAATATTTACCACATATAAACACAGAGAAGTAGAAAAACAATATTAGATAAGTTTACAAATCATAAATTGATGGATAAATAGGTTAATCATCCAACAAAAACATTTCATTCTATTTTGGGAGATACACCAGTTACTGATTATAGATTTCATACAATTAACAACCATAGCAGATTAGATTCAAATTATCTTAATGTTACACTCGCAGAGCTACGTTAGTTACATACAAAAAGATTCATATACACAGAAGTGTGATTCAGTTTATGTCGCGTTCGATTTAAGTGGCTCCAGTTGGAGCTGCTCCTCCTCCACCTGGAAACAGCGGTGGCCTTGTCGTAAGCCCCGTCATTGTTAATTCAGTGATGGGCAAGCGACCTCAGAATAGGGATGATTTGCCATATTGGCTTGCAGAAAAATGTTAGCAACTTGAGGCTGTTTTTCCACATACTACTCCTGGTGAAAAACACAGGATCCTGAGAATGAGTTTAACGAGTAGTATTATTCCCGCTTTAGCTGATTGCCCCACCTGGAGGGTGGTGTTTGCTTCAGTATATACACTATGCTTTGGCACACCTTCCATGAGCGTTCTAACAGCGTTCTAAAGAAGGTACAAGATGAACACAGGGCTGGAATTGGGGGTGAGATTAGTGGACATGTTCCCTATTGTCTCAGATATCATTCTGGCCCACATTAAAGGTGAGGCAGTTTGCTTCCAGGTGCGCCAATGCCTCTCGGCTGTGGTGTACGTTGACCGACAGCAGCAATTGCCGATTTTTATTGTGGAGGTGTATACCGCGTTGGGACGCAATAGTTTGGGAGTAAGACCTTTTACTCGGGAACAGAACAAGCTCACTCCTGAGAAGGAGGGGCGCCCAGTCTTTCCTAAAAAGGCTTGGAATAAAAATCAGCGGCAGCAATAACAGAAGCCTGGTACACGTGCTGGGTCGCCACTACTTGATGCTTCTGAATGTAGATATGATTTGCATGATCGTTCTAAAATTAGGACACCCAAGTTGTTCGAGGTTCCTGAAACTCGTTCCTTCCAGGAATCATCGGATCAACAGTTCGGCGGGGTAGGACATCAGGATCGCAGAGAAGGCGAGTCTGCACAAGATGTGACCTGCAGCACCAGTTTGATGTAAAAGTCAAGTAGAGAGTACCACCTCAATGTCAACCCCAATTTCAGAAGAAAAAAAGTTTCCGGTATTACAGCAACATTTGCCTCAGATGGTGAGAACCCTGCTCCTCAATAGGAGTTGCGTGGTGACCCTCCTGGACAGCACGACTGAGATTACCATAGTGCGGCAGACACTCCATCAGCGTCTGGAAGCATAAGCAACTGACACTTATATTACAGAAGACACAGCGGATACTCAAGTTGCCCCTTCAGATAGAATTTATGAATTAGCCCCCTAAATTGAAGGTGATATTAAACGCTCAGTTAGAGCAGTGTTTTGGGGGAACCTCACTTCTTATGATATTTAGTTGGCAGAGGTTGATTGGCCTCCCCCTTTTGTCTTAGCCTCCTCTAGTGGGCGGGGGGGGGGAACGTTATTCTTCCTAGTTTTTAATATATGTTCCCGATGATGATAAAATGGCTTATGCCTTGAAGTGGGCCCACAGGCAGGTAGAGACATAGGATGGTTAAACAAAAAAAATGCTTACTTTCTAAAAGTTCCTTTTTCAAACAATTGAACAAGCATTGGCATATCCAATAGGTCTTGCTTTTGGGACCTTCTGAGTATTTAGTTATGCAGCACAATATCCTTGGTGCAACCACATCAACTGTTGCATGGCTAAACACTTATAAGGTCCCGATGGCGAGACCAATTGGCTATGCTAATGCTTGGTGTGGCTATGTGTGTGGCTGTGGGTGGTTGTGTGTGTGGCTGTGGGTGGTTGTGTGTGTGGCTGTGGGTGGTTGTGTGTGTGGCTGCGGGTGGTTGTGTGTGCGAGTGGTTGTGTGTGCGAGTGGTTGTGTGTGCGAGTGGTTGTGTGCGCGAGTGGTTGTGTGCGCGAGTGGTTGTGTGCGCGAGTGGTTGTGTGCGCGAGTGGTTGTGTGCGCGAGTGGTTGTGTGTGCGAGTGGTTGTGTGTGCGAGTGGTTGTGTGTGCGAGTGGTTATGTGTGCGTGGGGTTATGAGTGTGTGGGGTTATGTGAGTGGTTGTGTGTGTGATTGGTTGTGTTTGTTGCAAGAGAGCATCTTTGGTTAATAAGGAAAGAGAGGAGTAGGACTATAACTAAGGCCATTATCTGTAATTAATGAAATCATGCGGGCAAAACTAGACTATGCAGTCAAAATATTCAGTACAACAAGATTTAAAAGCACCGGCAGCTGGTTTCAGAGAAGAGTTTTGGCCACCTACACTCGATCTATTACAAATTAAGCCCTAGAAATTGTTCCCTTCACTAAAGCGAGTCCAATCTCAGGCCCAACTGTTAAGATCCCACAAAGGACAAAGACCACAATTCTTTAGAAAATGTTACTTGTATACCTACAATTTTTCTGATACTTATTACAGTCTCTTGTTATTGTTGCTAAAACTCCCCATATACGCTTTGAGAACGGAATGTTCAGTTTTTACTATATGGCGAAATGAGTAAACGTATCTGCTCATTTTGCCTAAGGCAAGCCCGTCTGCGCCCGTCCGCGCCAAGACCGCGACAGGCGCAGGAAACTCTGCCCAATCGCCCTCCTACATCAGGTACCTTTCTAGTGACCTCCACCGATTACGGGACACTAAATACTGCTCCTGCAAACTCGACCCAGCTAAGCTCTCTGGCGCATTCAGCTGCAAACTCTGCTGCTGGACTTCTATCAAACACCCAGCAGACATATCCGCTCCCCTTTCACCCCCCAAGGTCTCCCCGCCTCCCTTTAAAGGAGGTCTGAGCAATGCCCGCTCCATGTGCAAGCATAACCAAGACATATGCGACCTCATCTGTGACTCTGATCTTGACTGCCTAATGATAACAGAAACTTGGCTAACGGAAGACAGCAATCCTGATATTGCCATCTCCCTACCCCAGGGCTTTTCATTTTTCAGACAAGATAGATTGAAAGGCAGAGGCGGAGGTGTTGCCATTATACTTAAGAACACCTTCCCTTGCCATACGTTCAATTTAGAACCCTTGAAAAATACAGAAGGCCTAGGCTTCTCAATTAAACTGAATGAACACACCTCCTTCTCAGGTGGTCTTATCTACCGCCCGCCCAGCAATGCCACCGAGTTTGACTCACTGTGCGACTCCCTGGGACACTTCTTACTCAGATACCCACATTTCACCCTACTCGGAGACTTCAACTTACACCTTGAGTCCAAATCCGATGCACAAACCATCAACTTCTCCCAAACCCTCGAAATGTTCAATATCCAGCAATGCGTTACACTACCTTCTCATTCGCTGGGTCATACCCTCGATGGTGTCTGCACTAACCTCTCCTCCCTAACCACCCTGCCCCCTCTTCCCCAAATTTGGACTGTTCATTGCCTGATCCCATTCCATATCAAGAATGTGCGTCCACCTTCCTGCAATAAAACTAACTCTCACCTTACCAACCTCGTCAACTGGAAAAAGGTTCAAGAAAACATTATTCTTAACCCCATCCATCAATCCCAATCCCCCACCTTATCCGGGAACGTCGAACTCGACGCCGACCTTTTCCATAACTGGATCTCACAGGAAATGAAATCTAGAAACCCTCCCAAACGTCTCTGCACCTCTCTTAAAAAAAACAAAACCAATGCCCCCTGGTTCACCCCAGATCTACCTACCTCTCATCTATGTAAGAAGGCAGAGCGAAAATGGCGCAAGACATATGACAATAACAACCGTCTCTCCTATATCCTAATAAAGAAAACTTATCTTTCTAAAATTAAATCAGCCAAAAAAACTTTCTACGTTAACGCCATCAAAGAATCCAGTCAAAAACAAAAAACACTGTTCGCAATAGTAATATCGTTCACTCAGCCCAAAGCACTTCAACCCGAAATCCCCCCATCACAGGATTTGTGCGACAAAATCTCTGACTACTTCGAAGACAAAATTGCCTCCATTCAAAGTAACTTCCACACTTTATATTCATCATCAGTTCCCCCTCCCCCGGACTCTCGAGTAGGAAACCTTAAAATTTCTCTCCGGTCACTTTGGCGCAAACCAGAGAAGTTATCTTGGCTTGCAAATCGGGCTCTCCATCTGACCCCTGTCCCCCTAAAATTCTTCACCAACTAATCGACGTGGTGAATCCAATAATCAACGACATAGTTAACTCGTCGCTCCTCACAGGATCTGTCCCCCGCCTGTGGAAGAAGGGAATTGTCAAACCTCTCATGAAAAAGGCCAACAAATCCGCGTCGGACCTGACCAA
The DNA here is from genome assembly GCF_964263255.1 of Lissotriton vulgaris. Taxonomy (NCBI): domain Eukaryota; kingdom Metazoa; phylum Chordata; class Amphibia; order Caudata; family Salamandridae; genus Lissotriton; species Lissotriton vulgaris. The sequence continues at coordinate 194,880,810 of NC_141695.1, forward strand.
TCTTCGCCCGATCTCACTACTCCCGGCCCTGGGAAAAATAACTGAACAATTAGTCTACAGTGAACTTAAACATTACCTGGAAGCAAACAACATACTCCATCCACAACAATCTGGTTTCCGACCTAAACACTCAACCGAAACAGCGCTGATAGAACTGTCAGACACTATGAAGCTGCTACAAGATCAGCGGAAAAACTCAATTCTCATTCTTCTCGACCTAACCGCGGCGTTTGACACCATCTCCCACTCCATCCTAATCAGCAGAATGATGGACATAGGGATCTCGGAATCCGCTCTATCCTGGATAAAGTCATTTCTCACCGACCGATCACAAACTGTCGCTCTTGGCCCTTTCCATTCTAAAGAGAAGAAGGTCTCCTCAGGTGTACCGCAGGGGTCCATCCTGAGTCCCCTCCTCTTCAATATCTACCTCATCCCACTCCTATCCCTGATTGAATCATTCGGCATACCAGTAACTTCGTATGCCGATGATACGCAACTCATCGTGCCCCTAGAGGATAATTCTACCGGAGCTGAGCTCAACCTCAAGAATTGCCTGACTGAGGTCTTCCGTTGGATGGACATCAACCATCTCAAATGCAACTCTAGCAAAACGGAGATCCTCCCGATTGGAAAAAACACCTCCTTCTGCCCAGCCCTTTGGTGGCCAGATGACTCAGTCGCACCCCCTCAGACAGTAACAACGGCCAGGAATCTTGGCGTCATATTCGACTCAGACCTTTCCTTCGATCAACATGCCAGGACTGTAGCCGGTAAATGTTTCGGAATAAAATCACTAAGAAAGTTCTTCGACTGCCTTCCACTTGACGCCAGAAAAACGGTGACAGTAGCCCTTATAATTTCACGCTTAGACTACTGCAACGGTCTTCTTGCAGGGGCAAAAAAGAATACTCTATCTAAACTCCAAAGTGTGCTTCACACGGCCGCTCGACTGGTCCTCAAACTACCCCGTAGAGCATCTATTTCCGCAGCCCTGCGATCCTTACATTGGCTGCCTCTTCACAAAAGAATTCTTTTTAAAATATTGATCATCGCCTTTCGAGCTTTTAACAAATCCGGTCCAAAATACCTCTCCAGACGCTTTCCCCACTACACCCCCAGTCGATCCCTCCGCTCCTCCCAGGACAACCTCATCCTCCCCGCTAAGTACAACCTGAAGACGAAGGGCGGAAAAACCCTAAGCTTCCTGGCCAATAAAAAGCCTGGAACAACTTGCCCAAAAAAATAAGACAACAAACCCTCGAAAAACCCTTCAGAAAACTCCTAAAGACCTGGATCTTCAACCTCTCCGATGACTACTCCAAGGCAGCCATCTAATCCCCTACCGTCACCAGGACCGGTCATCCAGGATTTTCAGCGCCAAGATGCTCCCTCCGGAGCGAACGTTGCACTTCAGAAATACCCTCTCAAATATCAAAAATTAGGAAGCAGAAAAACCTTTTTGCTCCTATAAAAGGCCAGAAAGTAATTTGCTTGAAATTTCCTGTCAGCATCACAAAGTTGAAAAGTGGCTTTTCCTCCTAACGTGTTATTTACTGAAGTCTGGTAATGTGCACAGCAAAGTACATTAGTGTCATGTGACTGCAGGATGCTGCAGAAAGATTAAAATGACGAAGACTGCAAGCTTTCAAAATGCGCAACTCGGGGGAGCTGTCACTGCTTCAAATGCAACAAGCATTGGCAGTGCGGCCGGGCCGTGAAATTAAATAATTGAAAAGAACGCGAGTTGTGCTCAAGCGCGACGAAAAAAAGTGCTGTGCATGTCGCGTGCGTGCTTGTGCGCGTGAGGGTAAGCTGTTCGCTGCTTTGGAAGCACTTCCAAAAGCAGCTTACTAAATGTCTCGGTAGGCCAGCGCATGAACTGGGCTCTAGCGAGACCTGAAAAACAACCTTCACTTAAAGATGTATTTTTTTAATTCTGAGCTCAGAGACAGGCCTTGGAATAGTGAAAATATGGAATTGCCAGTATTTCACTATCAGGACATGTAAAACACACCAGCACATATCCTACCTTTTACATACACTGCACCTTGCCCATGGGGGTACCTTGGGCCTACTTTGTGGGTGCCTTACATGCATAAAAAGGGAAGGTGGGGCCTGGCAAGTGGGTGCACTTGCCAGGTCGACAGGGTCTTATAAACTGCACTCACAGGCACTGCAATTATCATGTGGTCGCTAGAGTCCTTGTCGACGCCTTTAGGTTAGCATGAGCTCGGTAGCATGATGCTGCTTTTGCCCAAGACACTGCATGTCTTTTGTAAGACTCAGTTTATGCCTTTCACATGAGAGCTCTCTGCTGTGCTCATTCCCTGCCTGTTCCTGTAGTTTGGTCTAAACATTGAGAGCAAGGTCGATAAAAACGGACTCTTCTTATTATGTTCTGGCCAGGCCATAGCACTTAGACAAAACATACCAATGCAGCTGTTTTTGCTGGAGACTCATACTTTGATATTATGGGGATGCATGTTTAGGTAACACACACTTGGAGAGGGACCTTTCCAGGGAGAAGAGCAACCCGCACTTGTGATGTAGAAATACGATCTCTGGCCTGAGGTATGGGATCTGCTGACAAAGCCCAGAGATCTTCTATTACATAATAATACTTCTGCTTACCAAGGGGAGGGTGATTAGGCCTTTTAGTCCTTCATCCACAGGTGTAAAATTACATTTCCCTTTATGATATATAGCCTTGCTGCAATACTAACTGTATTGATATTATGTATTTTACTGCTGGTGGTGGCTCGTATACTGCATTTTAGAGAAAGTTAGTTAAATAAATATTTTAAACTATTTTCGTGTCTCTGTCAGATCTTATTGTGGACAAGACCGAGAGTGTGAGCGAAAAGGTGTGTCTCGTTACCGCGATTCATGAGAGATTTAGGAGTGTTGTTTTCTGGGGTGTCTAATCATTGGTTTTTCGGTTTGTCAGTAGGAGAGCTAGTGAGACTGTAGCTAGTCGGTCCTGGGCTCATGGGCACTAAGCTGGTAGTAAGGCTAAGCCCCTATACACCGAAGTCCCATAATCCTGTGCATAGTTCTGTGTATGTACAGAATCCCTGCACCACAATGGCAGGCATGAGACACGTTTACAGAGCTACTCGTGGGTAGCACAATCAGTGCTGCAGAACCAATAGTAGCATTTGATTTACAGGTCCTGGGCACACACAGTGCACTGTACTAGGGGCGTACTAGTAAATCAAATATTCCAATCATTGATAACCAATCAGAATTCACACAGGAAGCACTTGCACTTGCACTTGAGCACTGATAAGCAGTGGTAAAGTGCCCAAAGTATCTAGACCAGCAAAAACGAACTCTAGTACATAATCAAAAATACAGGAGATAGAGGCAAAAAGATTGGGGAAACCACACCAAGGATGCCAGGTCTAACACACCCAAGGTGCATCCTGATCCACCCGACATCACAGTAGTTCCTGCTACATTATACTCCCAGCAGCAAATCCAGTCCAACGGCTCCTCTCCCTAAGGGTATTCAGCTTCATGGAGCCCTCAACAGCTACAGCATGAAGCTTTAACCCACTGGAAATTTTTGACTTCCAAAAAAGGGACAAAGCCCAAATGTAGAAATCTTCACTTTGACTTCATACAGTGGCTCCCCAATAAGGTCTCCTCCACTTGCTGCCTTGTCTCACTGAACTTTACCTTCTCATACATTTTTGTTACAAAATTCTTCTAAGTCTGAAGGTAAGCCGAGACTGGGGCCTATTCGCTTCTTGTATCTGAATGGCACTTCATCGCTGTTGGCAATACCTTAACTTTGCCCCGGGCTCGTGTGACCAGATGGCTAGGGTAGGCTCTTTGATCTTTTATGCACCATTTTTCACTAAAAACTTTAGAAATTCCTAACTCCGGTTTAACTGATTGCATTTAATATGTTTTAATGTCAACTTATCTATTGCTAAATTGGTGGTGGATTTTTCTTGTGTTGAGTTTCCTCTTTGTTACTGTTTGAGTTCAGGGGCTTATTATAAGCAGTTTAGATTATGGAAATGCTATGTTTGTGGCAATCAATGAGTGTGTGCTTACTAAACTTCAAATACTACAGAATGCGGCTGCTCCACTGGTACTGGGACTACCGCCGAGGTCTGCTTTTGCACCTACTCTGAAAGAACTGCACTGGCTCTCTGTGCACCAAAGATGTCAATTTAAAATCTTAAGTCTTACCCATAAACTCCTTTATGATATAGGCCCTTCCTACTTGGCAAAAAAACTAGTCTGGTACAGACCGTCCAGAACTCTATATTCTAGCTCAAAGTCCCTTCTTTCCCAGCCTAAGGCGCGTACCTCCAGAAATGGATGCAGGGCTTTCTCCTATTTGGCACCGCAATTATGGAACAAGCTGCCCTCCCATCTGTTGTCTCTCTCTAACCACCAGGCGTTCCACAGGAGTCTGAAAACCTGGCTCTTTCCTAATTAATTCCCCTCTTAGACATTCTCGCTCCCTTTAAGGTTGATGCCTTCTTTCTGTCAAGCGCCCTGAGACCTCTTCTGGTGAATTGTTGCGCTATACAAAAGCCTTTGACAATGACATTGAGTGCTGCATAAATTCCTTACACATTGCTTCTAAATTAAGCATGACTGATTTTGTGCCAAGGTACCATAGGGTTAAGCACAGGTTAATTTAGTAACTTTTAGTGGTCCACCCTCACAGGTATTCTGGTTGTTGCTTGGGAAGGGTTCACACCCCCTCAATCTAAACCCCAATGTCCTACATATCATCTAACAGAAATGGGAGCATGTCTATGAATCATAAGTTGCATACCCATGCACCTCACACCCAACCACAAGCTGACACACTCATGCAGTGACACCTAGCATCATAACGCAACATGAAGTGTCCTCCATGCAGAATGTGGTGTGACACGGATGCTTCCAGATCTCCCAAAAATTCACAGGCCTAAGGCTGAGAAGGGCCCCAGAAAGTTGCCCCCCTCCTGTGCTGCAGGGGCTTTAGGGACCAGTGTTAACCCCCTGTGTGCGCCCTTCATGCGTGTTGCAGGCATGGCATTTAAAACAGGAGAGTCTAGAAGGAATCCCTCCCAGGAGCAGATATGACTTGCTGCCCCTTCACCGTAACTACACTGCCAGCACGTTCACCCTCCCACTTACTCTGGGTAACCCTCATTCTCAGAACGCAGGTCTGGGGGTTCATAAACAAACTGGGAGAAGCCCTTGAGGGTTCACTGAGGGAAAAGTAGCAGTGTCAATTTACTAAGAGACACTCTGCATGAAGGCACAGCTTCTTGGAGCCATGCAGGGGGCAGTGCATCAAAGTAACCAGGAACAACAGAAGAGTTAGTCTTGACACCGCATTCCATGACCAGGAGAGAGGATAGTAATTTAGGAAAACGCAACTAAAGTTTCTTCTTGTCTGCAAGAGTTTGTTTTTGACTCCCAACTCCAAGAAGTGGGAGAGAAAAGACAAGAAAATACTATCAAAATGTTGATGGCTGTCACTTTGGGGTTGCCTTGAGGAAGGGGTGTGTCCCCGAAACACGTGCTGGCTGTGGGTATAGAGGTATCAATTTGGAGAGATGCTCTTTTGAGAGAACACGATGAAGAACGTAATCAGCAGGAGTGGCTCGTAATGTGAACTGGGACTTCTTTGCTGTTCTTTACTATCACTGCCTCTTGGAGGGTTCAATGCAGGGGGCTTTGACCCGGAGCCTTTCACAGCCTCCAGGACAGTTTTTAAGGTCTCATACGAGACACACGCGGACCTAGGCTGCACTAGAACTCATAGGGTGGAGAGGGTAGGAGTGCAGCCTCCGTGACACACAGGAGCAGAGGAATAAACATTGCTTTCCTCATTGGTAGCAGTGAGGGGGGCAGGCAGGAGGACTTCACCCACCAGAGGCACAAGAAAAGGCCCATAACTCTACAAGCTGTGAGCGCCGCCTCAAGCCACCAGACTCTCAAAATTAACGATATACGCTTCGGTGAGTGAGAAAAGACACCAGGTCATGCAGGAGAGTAAGATCTGGGGCCGCTTTTCATAGGGTAACTGCTCCTGGGACAAACAGCGGCACAAGGGACGCGCAGCTTTGTTGAAGCCACATGGATGGAAGAGCCCACGAGGAGCCGCAGAAGGGATGGGTGACTATCAACCATGGGCACAGACCCGCGGTGGGAGCTGGAGAGGGGAAGTAGGGTTTAGGGAAGGGTCATTTAAAACTACGCTACATTAAATAAATAGATTGATTAATTTAATACATAAAAAATACATTTAAATGAAATTATACATAATAGTATTGTTTTCTTTAATTAACCACTTAAAACAAGCACTACACTACACATCCGTGAACTTTAACCCTTACAATCCTTTAACGCTACCATTCCCTGAAGCCTAAAACCTCATTCCCAACCCTCAATGCTACCCTTCCCTGCCCCCTAAATACTCCTTCCTACCCCTCAGCGCTACCCTTCTCTGCACCCTAAAAACCCTCCTGTTAGAACCGGGATTTCTGGTTGGCTAAGGCTTGCGCCAAAGCCAGGAAGAAACCACCATTCTAGTCAGGGCAAGGGAGTGACACGCCAAGATAACCCCTGCTTACCCCCTTGGTAGCTTGTCATAAGCAGACAGGCTTATCCCGGAGGCAATGTGTAAAGCGCACCTAACACCCAAGGCTCACCACAAAGGAAACTCCACATAAGAGTATATATAAAAAATAGTCTTTGTATTATACCACAAACATTAGATAATAAACATATATTTTACAAGGTGCCAACAGGCACGGGCAGAATTTACAGGGGATATATGTACAGGACAGGGCCACATGGACCACTGTCAGGAATAATAACTTTTAGAACTAGCACGTAGAACATATCATAACTGTAGTACCAACATTAGCACATGTAGCACACAACCAGTACCCACTGGTAACAGGTAAACACCACCTACGTAATCCTAAAACACCTTAGGTAAATATCACGCAGGGTACCATGACCTCACTAGCATCACTCTTCTAGGGCAAACAACTTCCTAGGCATAAAAACACATTTTTAGGGGTATGGGCAAAAGCATTGCATAAATCACAGTAGGCAGGCAAAACATCTGCGCCAAAACATTGTCACACTGACCCCAGGACAACCTGGCCTCTCGGGGGCTCACACACCCTCTGTCCAGCAAGGTCAGGGCAGGCTGCACAGGCAGCCAAAGGAGAACTGCTCCAAAGTTCTCAGCCTAAACGTAGCAGCTGCCCACTAAGTGCTGGGCAGCTGAATCACCTACTGGTGCAAACACACATGTAAGCCTTGTGGGAACGAAACACACACTGGGGCCAGAACCAACGGGGGAGTCTCCTGGGCTCGGAATAGCCAAGTTGCCCCCTGAGCCTCCTGGGCTCTAAATAAAGCTGGCGCCCTTGTTGGGGTCCCTCCTTTGGGGACTCGAGAAACAAACTGCCCCCGCGTGGTTGGAATCCCGCTTGGGGGACTCGGAACGCCTCAATGCCCCCTGAGCCTCACTGGGGGAATCGTTGGAGCGGCCCGCTGACCTGATGGGGCCGCTCGACACACCCAGCACACCCTGCGCCTCTCTCCGGCACGAGGGATGGGTCCGGAGCTCTCCCCCGCCCGACAACCCTCACCGGGCTCTGCGGCGGGAAGGCTCCTTCGTCCTGGGGGGTGGTGCTCGCCTACCTTCACGGGTGCCCCGCTGGTCCACACGTGCACGCAGGGCTCACACCGCGGTCACGGGAGCCCTGCCTGGCTGGGTTCACTCTTCTTTCCAGCACTGGAGTGCGGGGTGGGCTCCTGACCGCTTCCTGTTTACTTTTGCTCCCTCCATCAATGACGCAGCGGGAGGCTCGGATGGCTGGGCCAATCCCAGCGTGGCCTTAAGGTAACACCGGCGGCTGCCCTCCTCGGGGGGGGGGATCTCGGCCTCGGGGCTGGGGCGGTGATACGGGGAGCACACGAGGGGTGTGCTCCCTCCAAATCACAATCCCCGACGGTGTAGGCACCTGCGAGGCCCCAAACGCAGGGTGGGCACCTGCCAAGGCAAAACAAGCAGGGCCAATAAACGGGGTGGGCACCTGTGCCGAAAGTCAAGTTCCTGGGGGTTCCCTCGCAAATTGATCGCAGCTCCGGGCTGCTGGAGGAATTCAGAAACTCTGCCCCTCTCAGGATGCAACCCTAAGCGCCCCAGGCGCTACAAAAATGCTCAGAGTCTCAAGTCCAGAATAGGTTCTTTCTAGCAGGCAGGGGGCAAGGGCTGGGCCCAGGGGCCAGCTCACGGGGCCCTCCAGGCAGGAAGGCAGCACCCAGTGACGGTTCCTCCTGGCGCCCAGCAGCAGCAGCAGGCCCCCCCTAGAGTTAGGATCAGGAACAGAACAACTTACAAGAGGTCACAGCCTCTTTTTATACACTAAAATCCTTTGTTGTACAAGGTGCAGGCAAGGGGCGAACCAGATGCAACTGGTTCCTGAGCGCTTAGTTTTGCTCAGCCCCTCTGCCTATTCACAAGGTGGGTTAGGCACATCAGACACACCCCAGGGGCCGGAGCCAGCTTTGGGTAAGTTAAGTATCGCCCTGGAGCACCTCGTTGTGCTCAGCCCTTCTCACTATTCAGAGGACAGGCTAGGGCCATCAGTAGCACCCCAGGGGCCGGAGCCAGCCTGACTCCAGGAGCCAGGCACACCAGCCAGCTCCAGCCAATCACAAGCCAGCACATTCACTGCACAAGCACACCAACATCTAGAAGTGGCACTTCTACACTAGACACATTCACGCCGCACACATCATTGCGCAGCATTCAATCTCACAAGTCCGCACATACCAAACTCGAGCCTGCACTCCCCACACATCAGGAACTAACATGGTCACATACATTCCCCATGCATTCCTATGGGAGGGCAAGCCAACCTTTCTACATGCACGCACTTTACCCTGGGACACAGGAAAAAAACATAAATCACGAACGCCAGGCCGCCATCAAAAGCAAAAAGTTCAGGGGTGAACCAGCCAAAAAGGCCCGGGTCCAACACCCCCCTACTCCTCAACGCTACCGTTCCCTGCGCCCTAAAAACCCCTTCTTATTGCTCAATGCTACCCTTTCCTGAACCCTAAAAAACCCTTAGTACTGTTTAACGCTACCTCCCCTCAGATGTGAAAAACGAAGATGTAAATGGGCTTCCGATTAACATACCTTGATGTAATGACACCAAACATAAGGGTTAGATAGGAAAGAACAGATAGGACCGTGGGCACAACTACAGAGAGGAATAAGAAAAGGTGAGCCAAGAAGTTAGACACTCTCCAGCCCAAGAATCTTTAAAATAGGAATTAGAAATACAAAATACCATTCTCTGAAGGATGCCAGGCTAAGGTGACTCTGAAGTTTATGATAGAAAGGGAAGGAGTGGCTGGGATTAAAGCACAGCAACACATTCCTCCTGACTTCCCTCCTCCATCTGTGCTGCTATCGACGAGGGATATGAGTCTGTGACTGAACAGACTTTAGGCCAAGTCCCTGTTGCAGGACTGACGCTTGACTTGATAACCAGCCCTGGTTCACAGCAGCTTGATAAACAGATGATTGCAGGTGCTTGAAAGGAAGGCACTCTTTCTGTGGAAGCACACACATTTGGCAAATCAAAAGCTGTACTAAGGCGAGCCCACATCTGGGTGGATCCACAGTCCCTGCCTGTAGAACTACCAAAAGCTCCGTTTCTGATTACATAAGGTACGGCCACAGATGCACTGCTAAAGCAGACCTATAAAGGTTGAAATGTACCTTTTCCATAGTGTGCCCCTTCTCCCGAGTTGTCCCTTTTCTATTTTCTCCTCTTGGCCCCTCGATCTTGTATGCTCGCTAAACTGCTGTTGCGTTGTGTACGTTCAATATATGAGGGACACTTGCACTGTCAGTGATGCACGAAAAAAAACCTCTCATTTAACCCTATCTATGCTGATGACGGAAACGCTCCGTCCTCAGCTGCGGTGGCGCTGTGCTGATGACAGAGCGGTGCGTTCTATTGAGCGGGCGGGGCCATGACGAAACCGCTCCGTCATGAGCACAGCTCAACCGCGGCTGGTGACGGAGCGGTTCCGTCACCAGCATGCGCCCGCCGCGCGGCCGCCCTGCCACCTTAGCACTGCGGCGGAATAGCCGCCGCAGTGAAGGAGTTAAAAAAACAAAAATGCCATTGGCTATGTCAATGCTTGTTTGTTAAGCAGATGACTGCAACTCCGAGGTGAGATCAATGGAGTGTTCACATCTCTGCCTCCACCCCACCCGGTGCACTCAGTTATTCCCTGCCACGGGGTTTGCACCACTCGTCACACACCAGGGGACAGCCTGGGGTTTGCAGATCAGAAAACACTGTGCAGATTTCACTGACCATGTCATGAATGATGTAATATGTGACATCATCAGCAGTGGATTGCAGGTGCGCGAAATATAGTTAGTACAACTAACTATATATGAGCAATTTCAGTGTTTTTTTAAATGCTAATTCCTAACTATATAAGGCCTGAAACCTATGGTTTTTTAAGAGAATTTGCAAGGTTTTTTAAATGCTAATTCCTAACTATATAAGGCTTGAAACCTATGGTTTTTTCAGTAAATTTGCAAGGTTTTTTAAATGCTAATTCCTAACTATATCAGGCGTGAAACCTATATTTTTTTCAATAAATATCAAAGGTTTTGTAAATGCTAATTCTATTAGCGGATAACGTTTATTTATGTTACTATCCTTCTGGGACCACCTGTTCAGCCATCTTGTTTCTCAGGAGAAGTGAGGCACAAGAGAGCACAAAACAAGAGTGGAAAACGCGAAAAAGGGGCAGGGTTGAGACCCCCTAGCCCGGTGGTTCCCAAACTGTGCGCCGCGGCACCCCCAGTGCGCCATTAGGACTAGTGAGGGGCGCCGGGCACGTCTTTGAAATGTAGGGAATGCCCAGAGTATGTAATGTTTACAGGCGGAATTAAAAGCTCTACCAGTAGCGTCAGACAGCTTGATCTGGCCCGGCCGCAGCGTATAAATGCAGGGGACTTAAAAGTGGTACCTGTCAGTCCGTATTTTGGCCCAGCTGCAGCTTGGCATATGGGGGAGTTGAAAGTGCCACCTGTAAAATCAGGATCATGGTTTAGCCCAAACAGTACAACCGCCATACGCACGTACATGCTTCACGTAGTTTAGGCATTCATCGCATATTCAGAGATGCCAAGCTTTATTGCTGCCCTGGTTCCTCCGCAAATCGAGACCCTCTTCTTTACATACAAGTAGAAGTAGGTTCACCCATGCACTTCGTCGGCGGTAGAAATGAAAAATATTATAATAAATAATGAATGACTTTTAAAATAAATTACGGGCTGACTTTCCTGACTTTGGCACTTACTTGGTGGCCT